>NC_066582.1:457925274-458296107 GCF_024323335.1 Lathyrus oleraceus | reverse complement strand
CATTCTCAATTACAAAAAAAAAAACTTCCGTATTTTTTTACAATCATACAAACTTCTAAGTTTTGTCACTTCATTATAGTTTTTCTTTCAACCAGACTCTGTCATCATCACGTCGTCTCTTTCAAACATAGTCACGATATCCAACTCAATATTGATTGTCGTTCAAGTCAATATTGTTTGTTGTTGTCAATTAAGATTTATTTGTCATAGTTCAACTCAAATTCGTTTTTTTTTGTTTAATTAAGTATATTATATTATTTATTTTTGATATTTTATCTTATTTAATTTAGGTATTCTTAATTATTTGAACTTTATTTTAGTTATTATGTTATATTATTTTAATTTTTGTTTGAATTAGTTTAACTTAGTTTATTGTAATTCTTTAATTTGGTCAAATTGTTCTTAAATGAATGTTGAAATGAAGTGTAAAAATAACATAAATAAAATAGCTCGTTCTTCGGTGTTACATAATAGAGTAACTCTACAACAAAATAAAACAGCTCGTTCTCCGGTGTTACTTAAAATTCAGAAAGGAGGTTTATCAAAATATGGTAAAAGATACGTAACCGAATAATATAAATAAAACAGCTTGTTCTCCGGTGTTACATATCAGAGTAACTCCATTAGTAGACTCGACCGATAGCAACATGAGGTGCATCTCCAGCTACTTAGGTATCTGATTGTCTGTACTCCGAGGGAGAACAGACACAAAAACACAAAAAGGGTGAGAAATTCATTCATATAATAAATGATGTATAATAATTAAGAGAGTAGTATTTATACACAAAAATGACATTCATTCACAATCATATTCTCACCATAACAGATGCACAAGCATAACATAATTATAATGCAATTAGACCTGACAATATTACATGATGCATGTCGTACCAATTCTCATCAATGGTTCATCATACGAACCTGATTCCCCCTTCAGAATCCTGAAATCCCCTTTCTGAGTTCTGGATAAGTCTTTCGTCTCCCTTCGGACCTATGACTTATCTCCTTCAACATGTCAACAATGAATGCATGGCAATAATGCAATTATCACAATAACTATAGTAATATTTAGTGATCCATAATCGATCGCACAATTTCAACCATGCATAAAATAATCCACCCTTTTGGACTACCACCAATATAATCAATCATACCCTCCCAATAATTCACAACACATCAAATAATTTGTCAATATGGATCTCGTCCATATCTGTCACGTCATACACTTCTTTCCCACCTTCTATCGACCTCTGATAAAATCGTTAAAAATATTTTATGCCCGAAACAAAGTTATATCCCTCTGTTTCAGATACCCAACACTTTAAACCTTGTCCCAAAAAGATTTATGAATCGAAAGTTATGATCAAAAGTGTGCACGGATGTGTTATCAAAAAGTTGTTGTTTTCTAAAATTTCCAATACAATTTTCATCTTCTCCGATCCCAAAAAGTCCATGAAATCATCATAAAAAATATTGTATCCCTTAAACAAAGTTATAGTCTTCTATTTCACCTACCCAACGCTTCAAACCCTGTCCCAAAATGATTTATGAGTTGAAAGTTATGATCAGAATTATTTTATCCTTTAAACAAAGTTATAGTCTTCTGTTTCACCTATGACGAAATGCATTTTAGTATGCCTCGGATGAGGAGTCATGCGAGATGTGCGTTTGAGCCATATCAGAATCGTAGAAATACGCTAAGTATGTATCGGATACGCAATAAGGTATGGAATGTGCTTAAGTCGTATAAGAATTGTAAAAATGTGTTAAGTTTGTATTGAATACACATTCATGGAGGTAGTGCACTTAAGTCGTTTAAGAATCGTATAAATGTGTTAGATCTGAGACTCGTCCTTTCGCTATTCTGCAAAATTCTCGAGGAAATAGGAGATCTGAGTTCCGAAAAATTGGAGGGGAAATAGTGGTTCACCAAATCGACTACGACAAATCTACATGTTTTCTTTCAATCGTTTTCCGATTCTGAGATCTGAGAAGGTTGTGAATAGTGAAGTTGAAAGCAAACATGGATCCGTGGAAAACATAGAAATTGGAGGATGATTCTCACTTTATTTGGTGACATAAAGAGGTTGCGTATACGTAAATCAGACACTTGGACCTTAAACTATGAGAATTCATATCTAGAACTTCCATGCTCGCTCGATGGTGTTTGCGAAGCGAACATGATATTTATGGAAATCGTAGGAACCAGATGTTGATTCTCAAAGACAACGCCATTGTTTCGTTCCAGAACCAGCAATGGATGCTCCAGTTCCATTCAGGAACCATAAATGGATATTTTTAGATAATGGGTGGTCTTGAACGGTGGCTCCGGTCTCCTTTACGGTGACGCGGGGTGGACATGTGTGGTTAGCACTTCAATGCCTAAGTCACTTCAAGATTTTAGATGAATATAGGTAAAATAGAGATCAGAGATTATCCTTTGCTCTTAACATGTGAACTGTTTTTATACTTTGTGTTGAGTAAAATGGATTTGAGATAGATTAAACATTGATCAATTCGATCTTTAGTCGGTCCAGAGTAATAAATATATTGTTTTCTTTCATTTGAATCCCTCTATGCAATGTCATGTTTTACTGATTATTTCAATAACGATGACATAATATGCTAATCAAAATAATATCATGGACCTAACAAATTTAAAGGGGACTTAAAACGAAAAAAAATTATATATTTATAGTGACCAAAACTTTAACTCAGTTTCTAAAGATGATTTCAATTAATAAATATATTAACACGTAAAATGGTATATGTTTTTTTATACTAAAAATATATTTATTCTTTTAAATTGGTAGAATACATTAAAAATAACATTATTTAACATCCTTGAAAACAAAAGCAAAAATGAATTTGTAAACAAATTCCTAAACATTCAAGATAATATCATAAAATTGAAAATGCCTACGAACATAACAAAAAAAAAGTGACTGAAATATTAATGTCTCATGATTTGTATTTGACTTGAATATGTAATTTGGTTGATGTTACTATTTAAGTCTTAATAAAAAAAATATCCCATCAAGACATTTTATAAAATAAAAAACACCACATTAATACAACAATTAAAACGTGGTAATTTGATGACAAAATCACGGAAATAAAGATCAAAAAAGCTATAATCATGGACAATCATTTAATTTAAATTTCTTGCAAATGCAAAATAAATCATGATAAGAAAAATGTAAAATTACCTATTTTTTTCATAATCTTTCATGAGACAAATGTTAGTGTCTTCATTAATTTGAAGATTTTATATCATTGTCATTACAGACCATATAGATTTTCTTTGCTTCTTTTTAATGTTTTTTTGAACTTTCTATGATTCTGATTTCTTCTCTTGTTCTAATGGTGATTTGGTCTATGTGTCATTTTTTTCCGCATTAAAAGCATGTAGTAATGAATGAGCAAATTTCATTGTTCTTGTGTTTATCATTTGTTTCTTTTAAAATTCTGACGTTTGTTTTTTGTGCCATAGAAGTTCATTAAATTTTTGAAATATGAAGTTCATGTCTTCATCACTTTTTCTTTGGCCGTCATCATATTCTGACTCCATGTATTTGACACTTGTGACTTTTAGCGCAAGACTTATCTTCTTCTTGTCACCTTTTTCATTGTATGCAAGTCTTTTCACCTCTATCTCATGTTCCAACAATTTACAAAGAAAATGTAGTCAAGTCCATAAATAACAAATCCCTAGATTCATAAATCACAGTGACTTTGGGTTACATACTGCAGTTTAAGCATCTAAGTACTTTTACAACCAAGTCCTCATTTTGAAAAACTTTTTCAAGAGTTCTCATGTGATTAACAATGTGGATAAAGTGTTTCTATATATCATAAACTTTTTCTTCAGGTTTCATTCAGAAAAGTTCATATTCATTAGTTAATATGTTCATTCTTGCTATTTTTACCTAGGTTGTACCTTCATGGGTAACTTCAAGGATGTCCCATATTTTCTTAGCAGTCTTGCAAAGAAAAACACACAATAACTTATAAATGCCAATAGCGGTAATGATGATAATCTTTCCCTCTAAACTACGCTGAACTTTTTTCTTTTTCTTCTTTGGCCCAATCATATTCCTCTTTATTTACCGCATCACCACTAACTTGATGTGTGAGAATAAAAAGACCATTATTTATGGATTTCTAAATATAAAAATTCACTCCCTCTATAAAGATTATTATTTTTTCTTTTCACAAAGTATACCCTTCTCTATTAAGGATTGGAGATTTGTTCAATGAATTGGTTGAAGTCATTCCTTCTTCTTGGGACAATTAGACTTAAAATAGAAGTTAGCATTTGATTCCACTTATTGGCCAAGTGACTCCAAACACAAGAGGGAGGTAAATTTTGATTTTTAGAAATCACGATTAATATTGAAAAATATTTTCTTAAAACAATTTATGTTTGTTCAACAAATAAGCAGAGATAAAACAATAGAAATTAAAAGAGAAATAATTAGAGAAGAACGACGATCAAATAAGAAATAAAAGAGATATGGATGGAGAGATTGTGCCAATATTTATAAAGGTTCAGCCTAACCACTAGGCCTACTCCTTCCTCGAAGAATTTATTCTTAAGAGTTTCACTAATATAAAATGTCTTGAGATTTTAAGAATATGCCTACATGCATTCTTATAACAAATGAGAGATTTTTACATAGGTTGGTCCCCTAAACCAACTAGAGCTTTCAATAGGCAGAGCTCACGAACAATATAGAGACTTAACCCGGCTAATCTAAAGAATCAAATAGAGATTTTACTAGGATAATCTCAAGAACCAAGCAGGGATTTTACTAGGATAATCAAGATAAAAAATAAAGAAATCAAACAAGATAATCACACTCTTGATGAAAAACAACAAAAGGAAGAACACTAGTACAATCAAACTCTCACAAGTATTTTTCACTCTCAAGGTACTAAGACAACTTTTGTAAAAAATAGTAGAAAGAATGAGAGAAAGGATTCTTTTCCAAAAATTGGTGTGTTATAAAATGAGGATAAATCTTATTTATATAGGAAATAATATGGATAAAAAGGAAATGATCCATGGAAAAAATTAAATATTTTAATTGATTAAATAATCAATGAGTTGATTAAGGCACTCCAAAAGACGACAACTGTAATACAAAAAAGGAAACCCTAAATGACAATGCGTTTTAATCGTTTAAAAGTGTTTCTAATCAATTAGGAAGTTATTTTCCTTGCAATAATTGGTTAGACCATGATCCTAATTGATTAGTCATTGTATAATTTGTTGGACATGAGACTCAAAACACAAGCGGGGGTGAATTGTGTTGACTTAAAAATCCATTTTCAAAATAAAAATATTTTACAAAAGCAAAATGTAAAACTCTTTTTTAAAATGAACATAGTAAAAGTTCACTGAAATAATAAAATGGAAAAGTAAAGAGTTAAGGGATGCGAGAAATGCACTAGATATTTATAGAGGTTTAGCCTTAATGAAGTGACCTAGCTCTCTTCCCATAAATTCCTTCTTGAGAGTTTCTAATATTATTTGAGGTTTTTATAAACTTTGCCCACCCACATTTATTTACAGGGGTTTGGAGTTTTTAATGGCTAACTACCCAACCAAAACCAAGTTTTAACTACGGAGACCCCCACAGCCAACTAAGAGTTTTGTAACAACATGTTAAGCTCACGAACCGACTTAGAGTTTTAACTACGAAGATCTCCCTAACCAATATAAGGTTTTAACTATTTTACTTCAATAACCAAAAGAGAGATTTGTAATGGTTTATCTCACAAAGAAACAAAACCTTCTTAAAAGGAAAATACTACACAAGAGATAATACACTCTTTGAGCAATTTATAAATTTACCCCTGACTAAAATTAATGATCCTAACAAAGCAAAGATTCACTCTCAAAACACTAATACAAAACTAAAGTGAGATAAGATATGTAGAAAGAGAGTAGAGAGTGAAAAAGAGGGATTGAAACTCATTTTATGGACTAAATGTGGTGTAAGATAGGAAACAATCCATGGGCTAATTAAGCCTCATAATCGACTATGTTAAGTGCATAATCGATTATGGAACTCTAAATTGAAGGTTTTGCTATCTAGTTTTTGCCAACCATTAAGGCACTTCTCAGATTGAATTTAGGCATTATAAAGTGACATAATCGACTATGCCAAAGGCCTAATAAACTATCCCTTTATAAAACATGATTTTAATTGATCAGACAATTTCCTAATCAGTTGACTAGACTTTTAAAACAATTTTAGGTGATTTTATAAAACTAGCGAGGATTTTCAAGAGGCTTAAGTGTGTGTATTATTTACCTTAGTAAAATCGAGAGTCCATCTCATACCTTTACAAACACTGATCACTCGACAAAGACAGACGAAATTTTACACTTCCTCTTTTTCACAACTCTGAAGCTCCTAGTTCCTTGTCACATTATCTTTGACTTTAACATTAATATGAAACTTGAATCTTTTTATGATGAGACTTAAGATAACTCTTCATAATAAACTCCATCAGCAGACAAACCGTTTGATCAAAGATCTTCGTTGGCTTCACTGAACGCCGATTGCCATAAAGTGTTGTCTCTATAATCTTTGTACCATGATTATTCATTTAACATTCAACCATGTCATGGAAATATAAGTGTGTGAATCAACTTATATCAGATGGATGTGCCCAATTGAATGTTACATGAAGATATTAAAAGAGCATGTTAGGAATCAAAGTCGCCTAGATAGTTGTATTGTTGAAAGGTATATAGTTGAAGAAATTGTTGAGTTCTAAAATGATTTTTTTCTCGAATGTTGAACCTATAGGACTTCTGATGTCATTTCGCTTGGGAAACCCAACAAAAAAGGGGATTGATGCAAATAAGTTAATGGTCATCTCAAACATTGAATGGAATCAAACACAATTATATGTTCTTCTCAATGTCGATGAGGAGCATCCATTTGTTGAAAAGAACAAGAAAATTCTTTAAGAGGTTGAACCCTTATAAAAATGAAAATTGGTTAACCACAACACACAATTCTAGTCTTATATTATGGTTTAAAGTTTTTTTTCCTTCTAAAACCCCAAATTCAATTCAGAAAGCTTAAGACGGCTAGCAAATAGCCCAGATTCATCTGTTCTTCATTACTCAGGATTAGGCATGGCAACATAACCCGTACCCACCCGAACCCGCCCCGAAGTTGACGGGGAAAACCCATTTTGACTGGGTTTGGGTTTGGGTTTGGGTTTTCCCCGATTATAAAATATGGGGATGGGTCGGGTAATGGGGATAAGTACCCACCCCGAACCCGCCCCCGAACCCGCCCCGTTTATTTCATTATGTACATTAGTATTTATTTTTGATAATTTAGAATATTAAATATGTGATCAACATTTTTATATTTTAATTTTAATTTATTATTTAAAATATTTGAAATGGATGTATGAAATTTTTTTAGATTGTTTTATTTTATTATACGTAATGTAGTTTTATTTAGGAAAAAAATAAATATTTCTATTAAAAAAATTGATTTCACTAAATGAATGGTGTTGGGGCGGGGATACCCGAACCCAACCAGAACCCGTTTGGGACGGATTTTGGTTTTTATTCTCCATCCCCGTTTGGGTTTGGGGCGGGAAACGAGGATTGTTTGAGGATTCGGGTTTAGGTTTGGGGGAGATAAAAACCGTCCCCGACCCGCCTCGTTGCCATGCCTACTCAGGATATGTAATCGATATCCATGTATTTTATACGAAATACCATGATTAAGATGGCTACCATCTCATATTTATGGTATTACTTTTATGCTTCTTATTTATCAACTTTTACTTGTTTCTTATTTATATACTTACCATATTTTTAATTAATGTAGAAATTAAGGGATATAAAGAAAAACATCAAAGCTCAAATTTATGTACAGAGCATTAGAACTATATATTCCTTCTGTTTTTTTATTATAAATCATTTTTTACTTTTCACACATATTAAGAAAATAATTATGATATAAAAAAGAGAAATTACGAGGAATTTTACAAAATTCTCCATCACTAATTATATTGAGAAGATAAATTGACATGGTTGAAAGGAGAGACAATAATACATACTTAAAATTATAATAAAAGAAATAACATTAATGATTCATTAATATTATAAAACGATTTATAATGTGATACAAAATATTTGTAAAAAACGACTTATAATAAAAAACTGAGATAGTAATTAATTAGAGTTCTTTTAGTAAAACTTTGTTACTAATAATAATAGATATAAAAAAATATTATTTTTATATTTTATGTAATTTTAATGTTGTTGAAGACAAAAAAAAAAAATTAATATAGTATTTTTAGTCAAACCCCGCCACTCTATAGACATAAAAAGTCTTAGTTTCTCGTATTTTATTCAATTCTATAACAATAAGCGCTGTTGAAGAAAAAAATACTTCTAAAAGAAATTTGACAGTATTTTTAGTCAAACTGTCACAAATACTGGAGACAATGAGTCTTAGTTTCTCATATTTTATTCATATTTTATTCAATTATCTCACTGTTATTCACTTTTGATTTTCTTGTTGCATTCACGTTATGGAGAATATGAGAATATAAGTGCTTCTTTGATATAACAAGACAACATATATAGCACTTGCCATTACTTTAAAGATTAATTATATAATTCGTTTGGTCATGATAAGCATCTTTGAAAACTTGAAAATAAAAATTCAAAGGGTCAATGGGTAAGTTCATGGTATCTAAAGTTTATTCCACCATAACACCGACTGCATGAATATTTGGACTGAAATTAGTAACGAAAATTAAATGCCAAAGATTCAAATTGATTACTCACAATTTTTACGCAATTTATTTTAGTATAACAAAAAATTCAAATCTTACTATCTAGTTAAATTTGACTGATTACCTATTGAGATAAAAAATTAGGATGATGATTAGAATGTGATAGGCTAATTGTATAATTAGTTATGAGGTAGTTAGTTATGAGTATGATTATTTATTATATTATATAAGTAATCCATCGTATATGTAAATAAGGAGTTATGTCATGCAATCTATAAAATGATATTTTTCCATATTCTTACAGCTGGTATCAGGAGCATCCGTTCTTGATTCAGGTGTTCTTTCTTCAATCTAGAAATGCAGTTTTTTATGAATCAAGACGAGAAAAAGTAGTTGGTTTTTTCGTTTGCTCGAGTATCATCTTGAGTTTTTTCCATTCCTCAAAGTTCTTGATCCCAGCAATTCCCAAATTTGATGGATTCTATTATCATTTGGTCATGCTCGTGGAGAATCTTCTTTGATCCAAAGAGTATTGGGAAAATGAATTGAGAAAGGCGTGACGGTTGCGCCACCAAATGTGACACTAGAACAAAGAAATTTCGCAGAGAAAAGCAAGCTCAAAGATCTCAAAGCCAAGAAGTACTTGTTTCTAGCAATTGATTAAACAATTCTTGAAACAATCCTGATTTGTGACACAACAAAGGATATTTATGATTTCATGCGTAGGAAGTATCAAGGTTCTACAAAGGTGAAGAGAGCAAAATTATAGGCCTTGCATCGTGAATTTGAAGTACTTTGCATGAAGGATAATCAATTAGTGGATGAATACTTCACAAGAACCTTGGCAATTGAAAACAAGATGACTTCTCAAGGTGAAAGAATAAAGCAAACTACCATTGATGAGAAGGTGTTGATGTCTATGACCATGAAACTCAACTATGTGTTATCCTCCATAGAAGAACCGAATGATGTCACAACAATATCCATCGATGAGTTACAAAGTACTATTTTGTGCATGAGCTAAGAATAAAGACTAACCAAGAAAAGGAAGAAGAATAAGTGCTAAAAATTTCAAGCTATAGTCGTGATGGTAACAACAATCGAGGTAGAAGACGTGGTGGCTTTCACGGTTGTGGTATAGGAAGACTCAACAGAGATCAAATTCAATGCTACAAGTGTCACAAGATAGGGAACTACTAGGTGAATATCCAACTTAGCGGGAGAACGATGCCAACTTTGCTGAATTTGATGAGAGTGAGGAGTTGCTTCTCATGGCTCAAAGGGAAGTCGTAAAAACCAACAATTAAGTGTGGTTTCTTGACTCAGGGTATAGCAATCACATGGTGGGAACGAAAGAATGGCTCTTCAATTTTGATGAAAGATTTCGAGAATCTGTCAAACTGGAAGATGATTATAAGATGCAAGTGACGGGAAAGTGATTTGAAGCTTCACATGAATGACATCACTCAAGTGATTATTGATGTCTATTACTTGCTAAGCTGGAAGAATAATCTTCTAAGTGTTGGTCAACTAATACAATAGGATCTATGATAGTGTTCAAAAATGGGGGTTGCAAGGTACTTCATGGTGATAAAGGGTTGATTATGAACACAAAGATCTCATCCAACAACATGTTTGACACACTCATCAAGAAGGAGATGGTAAATGCAATGACTAGTTTGAAAGACCTGGAGGAGGCCTGCTCATATTTCTTGAGGGGAAAGAAACATAGAGAAGCGATACCAAAGCATGACAAATGGAGAGCCAAAGAAAATCTTGAGATAATCTACTCATATGTATGTTGACCTATCAAGCTTGCACTATATGGTGGAAGCAGGTATTTCATTACATTCATATATGACTTTAGTAGGAAGACATGGATTTACTTTATGCATGAAAAGGCTGGTGCCTTTGATGTTTTCAAACAATTCAAAGCATTAGTAGAAAAATATTCAGGCCACTACATCAAATGTCTTAGGACAAATAGAGTATGAGAGTTTACATTAAATTGTTTTTTTAATTTCTGTAGTCTTTGTGGCATAAAGAGGAAATTGACAACTGTCTATACTCCAAAACAAAATGGAGTATCTGAGAGAAAGAATAGGACTTTGATGAATGTGATCAAAAGCATGATGTCAAGTAGAAAAGTTCCTAAGAATTTTTTGCCTGAAGCAGCTAAATGAGAAGCATATGTAATCAACAGAAGTCCAACATTATTTGTGAAGAACATGACTCCAGAAGAGGCATGAAGTTGTGTAAAGCCCTTAGTGCATCTCTTCAAGGTGTTTGGGTGTATATCGTTTATACATATTCCCGATGTGCTGGAAAAAGCTAGGTGTCAAGAGTACAAAATGTGTTCTCCTGGGAGGTAGTGAAGAATCAAAGGCCTACAAACTCTTTAATCCTGTTAATAATAAGATTCTAATCAACAAGGATGTGGTTTTTGAAGAATCAAAAGGTTTGGAATGGAACAGGAATGACAAAGATGACAAGAGTAAATCAACCAGCAATATTAATGGAGAAAAAGTAGACATGGAGAGTGATGAGGTTGAACTGATTGATGATGGAGTGCATGTTGAAAATGACAAATCTCGGCATGATGTAAGCAATGCAGAGAGTGCATGTAAGGATGATGTAACTGAAGAAGAAAATAATGCTTAAAGGCAAGAGCATGGTGAGCTTGCAGTAAGGCAAAGAAGAAGTCCATGGTACTTAGATGACCATGTACTCAAAAGGGGAAGAAGATGAGCAGTTGCACAACTTAGCAGTGTTTTGTAATAGTAATGATCCTCTCAGTTATAATGAAATAGTCAAACATGAGAACTGGAGGAAAGTAGTGGACTTGCAAATTTAAAGTATTGAGAAAAATGATACATGGAATCTAGTCAATCTACCACCAGGGGCCAAGAAAGTGGGGTTCAAATGGATATAAAAAACAAAATACAATGAAAAGGGGAAGTGGAGAAATACAAAGAAAGACTTGTGGCTAAAGGGTAATCATAGAAGCATGGCATAGATTACAATGAATTATTCCCCTGTGGAAATATGGGATACTATCAAGACTGTCCTAGCACTTGCATCATGCAAAAAGTGGCAGGTGTGTCAGCTTGATGTAAATAGTACATTACTGCATGGTGAGTTGATGGAAGATGTTGATGTAGATCAACCTTTTGGCTATGAGAAATAAGGAAAAAACAAGGTCTACAAGCTAAGAAAAGTATTATGTGGCCTTATGCAGACTCCAAGGGCCTGGTATAGCAAGATTGAAGCATATTTTAGTCGAGAGAATTTTGAAAAATGAACATACATTGTTCGTGAAGCATAGTGAGGACATGATCTTGATATCCCACTTCTATGTAGATTATCTAATCTACACGGGCAATAATCAAAAAAAAATTGAAGGATTCAAAGAATCAATGAGGAAGATGTTTTCTATGACAAATATGGGGAAGATGAGATACTTCCTTGGGGTCGAAGTAAAGCAAGAAAGTGCATGAATTTTCATCTGTTAACAAAAATATGCCAATGCAATTATCACAAGATTTGTCATGGATCAATGCAATAAGGTTTATAATCATATTGCGCTAGGTTGCAAATTGACCAAGGATGAAAATGGCATGCCAGTTGATGCCACGGGATACAAGAAGATGGTGGGAAGCTTAATGTATTTGCTTGCTATTATGCTTGATCTTGCCTATTCACTATGCTTAGTGGCTAGATACATAGAGAAGCCAACTGAAATTCATTTAGCAACTACAAAAAGAATCTTAAGGTATCTAAAGGGAACTGTGAATGTGGGGGTCTTGTACAAGCAACCCACTATGACTCTTTCAAGCACCGAACCTGAGTTTGTTGCAGCAGGCTCATGTGTTGTCAAGTAGTGTGGCTTCAGAGCATTCTTCACAAGCTTTGTCATACTCAAAATCAGGGTAAAGTTATCATGTGTGACAAAAATTCCATGATCAAGTTGTCAAAGAACCCTGTCAGGCATGTAAGGTGCAAGCACATAGATATAAGGTTTCACTTTCTTGGGGAATTTACTTAGGACAAAACAATTAAGATGAATCATTGCAGCATATGAGAGCAACTTGCAAATGTATTAACAAATCCATTGAAGCTCGAATCTTTCAACTAAACCAGAACAAGAATTGAAGTTTATGTCATTTGAGTATTTGTTGTCAATATGTATTAATACAATGATTGTACCATGTTTTAATCTTTTTTTTTGCTAAGCTTCAGATAAGGGGAGTGTATGTTAGAATGTGATTGGCTAATAGAATAACTAACTATGAGTTATTTATGGGTGTGATTACTTATTATATAATATAAGATTTTAATTTCCTGTTTGTACAGAATATGTCACCAAGGGGATTCAAACCCAGGACCTCCTTGAAACTGTACATGCCTTACCACTAGGCTAAAGAGGTTGTTGTTGAATACTTATGCAATGAATAAATATTAATCTAAATCTTGATTAAGATAGATTAATGAATTAATTGAGCATTATAGCTCCGTTTTGGATGCGGACGAATGCATTAGTAAGATAATGAAAAAGGCTATTATTATAATATCATATTATAGTAAATTATGTGTCTTACAAATTAAATGAATTATATTTATGATGGGTGTTAAACATGGTTGATATGGTTGATTGTGAAATAACATGACTAAAGATAACGTAAAGGGCTATTATTATTGCTCCATGTTATAAAATATTATGTGATTTATAAATGCCATGAATTTTATCATGATGAAAATTACATATTGTTGTTATGTGGAAGGTGAAGTAACATGATTAAAAACCTTACAAAGATGAGTGAGGAAACCTAGAAGAATAATTTGATTAATAACTTAGAAATATGATCTAGGTTATGGAACATATGTGATATAGGTATGAGAATACGGTATTCATTCGTACGACGCTTATGTGAGGTCGTGGACGAATTGTTGCCATGATTAAGAATGAGACGCATTGTATGGAACATGCCATGTTATTATTTGTATATCATGGTGAATGAAGTCACCTATGATTATGGAACATGCCATGTTATTATTTGTGTATTATGGTGAATGAAGTCACCTGTGATTTATGAATTTGTTATGGTTCGTGGAACCAATGATTTGTGGAACCGATCATGTATTCAGAATGTGTGTTTTCTATGGTGGTACACATCTCTTGTGGTATGCTTAGATGAGTAAGCATTGGGATGTGGGACCAATGATTCGAGCCTCAAATGGGTTTGAGCCCCAACCATGGCGGACATGGGGGAAAGGTGGACACCTATGTGGGTTAGAGTCCCATACGGTGAAAGATACCCTAGGTGGGTTAGAGTCCCATACGGGTGATGGTTCTTAAAAGTGGGTTAGATTCCCATAGGGGAACCTGATATCCACCGCGAAAGTCGAATCATACGGACATGCGTGAACCAAGCCTTGGCCTAGACGTAGGTCCGGTTGGGGATCGATGTTGCGTGAATCTGAATAATGATCGTGGTTGAGTTATGAGAACTCAGATGCATGTTGCCATACAATTGCGAGATAGATTCCCCATCGCTCAAGTCTTCGTTCCCTTGTTGACTTGAGTTGGATATGAGTTGAACATTGATTAGAACCCTGTAGAGCCGAGTGGACCCATAGGATAGGAGAACTCACTGAGATTATTATCTCATCCCATCATTGTTGTTATTTTTTCAGGTATTCTTTACAGGTTGGATCTAAGAGAAACTGTTATGGATGTTTCAAGGGTTGCTGTTCATTATGATCTTCCGCTGTGGAGTTGTGTGCAATGAAGATATTGTACATAGTTCTTAGATTTTTATTGTTTAGGCATTATTGTATAACATGTTTCATTGATGTTTTAGTTTGGACATGTATATATATATTGATGCCAATAGGCACTTATGTTGTGACAGTACCAAAATTTAACACTTGTATGATATTATTCTAGATATATATTATACGGGTTGTTACAGTAACCCTTTCCACTTTTGAAAAAGAGAGAATATCCATCATTTAACCTTTTGTGATTCCTCTTCTTCAATTATCTTAATTAGCAACAAGTGTTCTCTCTTTCTCTTCTTAAATTGCAAGGAATTGGGGGTTGTAGCCTAGAAAAAGAAGAGGAATGAAAGAATAATTGGATATAGACTAATTTGAAGAAAAAAAATTATTTTAGTGCCACAGTTTTCAAAATTATTTTTTAAAATGTTAAACATTGATCCATGATTCTTCCTTGTAACTTCTTCGATCAAATTCACCATTGATGTTTCTTGACATGCACATATAGAGGTGGCTATGTATCCATCCTCACATGATGATAATGCTACAACATATTCCTTTCTTGAACTCCAAGCAACTGGTGTACCACCTAACATGAACATTTATCCAACTTTGGATTTATATCCTCAACATTACCATATAAACTAGAGTTAGTGTGTCCCACAAGTTTGATTTATTTTCCTTCATCTGATGCAGAAAATAAAATGCCATAATCTAGTGTTCCTTTAAGGTGCCTTAGTATCCTCTTGGTGGCTGCAAGATGATATACCTTTGGCTTTTGCATCAATCTACTTACTGGCCTACAATATAGGATAAATCAGGCTTGTGTGATATAGATATCTTAATAATCTAATAAATCTTCTATACTTTGTTGGATCTACGTCATCTTCAGTCGAATCTTTCATCAGTTACAATCTTGGTTTAGCTGGTGCCGAAGTTGCATTGTATTCTTCCATCTCAAACATTTTGAGTACTTCACCTTCATATCTTCTTTGGTGCATCATCAAGCTTCTACTACTCTTGTATAGTTTGATACCAAGAAAGTATGAGATATTTCCCAAGTCATACATTTCAAACTCCTTGCTTAATTCATGTTTGAAATCTTCAAGCACCTTCTTGCAACTTCCTATTATCAACAAGTCATCTACATAGAGACAAAGTATAAGCAACTCACTTCTACTTCTTCTAAGATACACACCATTCTCATTTGTGCACTTTATAAAATCTTTGTCCCTTAAAAATCTATATATATTCTTGTTCTAAACTGTTGGAGCTTGCTTGAGTCCATACAGGGCTTTATGGAGCATGTATACTTTTCCTTCTTGGCTTTGTTTCATAAAACCAACTGGTTGTACTACATAAACCTCTTCACATAGAGGGCCATTATTGAATGCACATTTCACATCTCTCTAACACATGGACCAATTATTCATGTTTTCTCTACCAGTAACCAACCTGATTGTTTTTATCCTAACAACTGGTGCAAAAACTTCATCATAGTCAATTCCTTCTTTATGAAGAAATCTCTTTGCTACAGGTTTTTCCTTGTGTCTAGTTACTTCTCCCTTTGGATTCAGCTTCACCTTGTACACTCATTTTACATAAATTGCCTTCTTACCTTGTGTAAATTTAACTAGTGACCAAGTTTTATTGTCTTCTATGGATTTTAACTCTTCCACCATAGCGTGCATCCACTTTGAGTTCTTTAATTCCTCAACTACATTGATTGGACCAGTATCTTCATAGAAGGCATAATTTACTATTTCACCTTCATCATCTATCACGCCATCTGATGTGATCACACATTTATGTAATCTTGCAGGCATGTTTCTAGTTCTTTGAGGCCTGCTTGTGCATGCTTGACATGCGATTTCTTCTTTGTCGAACTTCTATGTCAGCTTCACTAGCTGGTTCATCAAATAAGATTCTTACTTAATCCTTATTGATGTTTTCATTCTAGTCTCATTCTTTAATCTCGTTTATAATCACATCCCTGTTGATCACGACTTGTTTGTTCACTGGCTCAAACAGTTTGGATCTACTAGTTAAGTGATATCTTATCAGGATAGTCAAGCTTGACTTGTCATCAAGTTTTCTTCTCAACTGATTAGGCATATGCCTATGTGTTATGGATCCAGAAACATTCTCTTTCACATAGTATGTCGAAATCTTTCGACACATATTCTCCACCACCATCTATCCTCAGAGTCTTGATCTTGTGACCACTTTGTCTTTGCGCCATGGCTTTAAACTTGGTGAAGACATTAATCACATCACTTTTCTTCTTGATCAAGTAGGTCTACAACTTTATATTTTAATCATCTATAAATATAACAAAGTACTTGTTACCTCCAATCGAATCTACCTGAAAATGACCACACATATCTGAGTAAATCACTTCAAGAGTGGCTTTTGACTTGCTTCTTGCATCCTTTCTTAAGATATTCCTATGTTGCTTTTCCTGAACACATTATTCACACACATCACTTGGAATATGGATTTTTGGTAATCCTGAAACCATATTCTTTCTCTTCAAGTTTCTAATGTTATTGAAGTTCAGATGACCAATTATGTAATGCCATATCCATTCATCCCTGCTAGCTACAGTTTCCATACACCTATGTTCCAAAACATCAAGTTCAATTGCAAAGGTTCTATTCTGAGACATGGGAGCCTCCAAGATTAACTTGTCACTTGAGTCTAGTACTCTCATCATCCCTTCTTTGATCACCGCCTTGTAATTCTTCTCTATCAGCTAGCATATACTTAGTTAATTATTTTCTAGGCCAGGTACGTACAACACATTAGAAATCAAATATTGTTTTCCATCCTTCCTCATGATCATAACATCACCAATACCTTTTGCACTTAGCGTATTTTCATTAGCAAATTTCACCTTGCTCTTCATCAAGGGACAATTGTTAATAAACCAATCTCTTCTTCTAGACATGTGTGATGAGCAACATGAGTCGATATACCACTGATCTTTGAATCATTCTTATTATTTTGTTGTGACCATCAGCAATACGTCATCTTTTATTGTTTTACAAGTCTCTCATCACTTTCTTAATCTTCTTTCTTGCCTCTTCAATATTTACTTGCATAATGTCCATACTTCTGACTATTATAACACTAAATGTGAATTTTGTTAGCTTTTCTTCCATCGCCTCTTCCTTTACCTGCAACACCACCTCTGTGATTACTTTAGTTTGAATATTGTCTCTGATTTGATGAACTACCTTCTTGTTGGTTTCCTCTACCAGTCGTACTATTATAGTCTCATCTACCTTTGTTTCCATTCCATTTTCCTTTTCCTTTCTTATCTTTAGTTGATTGTGCATGCAAAGCCACATCACTCATTGTCTTACTTGCAGATCTTTAAGATATTCTTTGTTCATGGTATTTAAGCATCCCTTGAAGCTCTTTTTTTTGTCATGGTTGACAAATTCTTTGATTCTTCTATATCTACTGCCACATTATCGCATTTTGGAAGCCGCGACCTTTAGATCTTTGCAGTTATCAATCTTGATGTCAACATTTCTCCATACATCTTGATTTGATTCACCAGTCTTGTTACTTTGGTGAAGAAATCAGTAACACTTTTATTTTCTTCCATCTGAAGAAATTCATACATTCTTTTGTAAGTTTGTAACCTTACCTCTTTCACCTTCTTAGCACCTCCAAAATACTTTTCCAGGATGTCCCATGCTTCCTTTGATGAGTCTACATCCCTTATCTTCTCAAAAGTATCTGGATCAACACACTTATGGATTATAAAGAGAGTTTTATAACCTTTCTTCTTCAAATTTTATGTGCATCTTTTTTTCATCCATGGCATTTTCGTCAATTGGTGTTACTTGATTCTTCACAAGATCCCAAACATCTTGATAGTAGAAGACAACCTTCATCTGCTTACACCAATTATCATAATTCTTATCGTTCAATTTGAAAAAAAATATTGGAGAATTCTCATTCGGATGAGAAGTCATTGTTCTATGCTTCCCAAGAATCACAATCCATGCTCTAGATACAAAATGTTGGAATTAAACCCCAATCTTGGTTATAATCTGAATCAATCTTGATTAAAAAGAACCAATCTTTCTGATTGATCTCACCTCTTGTTATTTACCCTTTGCATGAGTGAATCAACCACACTTTGGTTTCAAGATGATACTACTTTACACACATTTGAAGAAATGAAAAAAAGAAGATAAATTCAGGTTTGAGAGAATACATAATTTAGGAGGAGGAAGAAGAATGTATTGCACTATGCAAATGCATTGAATTGTATTACAAAATGTGTTTCCAGGGTGATGAGTTTCCTTCTAATTATAATGAGATTACTTTCACTCCAAGTAATCTCAAAGTAACTAAATCACCTGTTACACACAAAATACTAAACTCAACTCTGTCGAATTTTAGCTGATTCGACTTTGTTGAATATACACATTCTTAGACTTTGTCAAAGTAAACTTCTTCACAAACTTCATAAAGACTTCGACACTATGGAGTACAATCTTACGTAACACAAAGAAGTACATATTTAACACAGACTGAGAAGTTTATGCTGGAAGTTTCCACCCCTATAATGAATATTTTAAAAATATTTTTTAATAAAAAATAAAAAAATGTATATAAACACCGTTAATAATCGGAAGGCCATGTTGTGTAGCTACTAAAATGATTACAAATGTACATAGAGTAACTTTGGCGAATACTATATCATTTTGCAATAACAATGTGAACAAGGCACATGAACAATTTTAAATTTCTCTCGGTCACCCCTCCTTCTTTGAAAGTCGACATTTAAATATCTTATTGGTAATGCCTCGTTATGGTTCACAGTGTCATGGACCATAAAAATGAATCATAATCAGTCAAATAACATGACATTGTGAGTATTGGATTTTATACATTTTTCTACTTCATGCAATTTTATGTCTATACTTGGCATGTAACCAACATTTTTGTCTAATCATGTCTTTTCTTTCCAAACAGTACTCTCAACCTATCATATGATGGTTTTACCAAAGTCGTAATAGGGAGGTTGCGAGTGGCCTTAAGCACCAAGTTCATTGACTCGGCAATGCCGCACCATTGTTGACCATCATCATAAACTCGAGCCCATTTTTCTCTTGGGACGCAATGACTTGATAACCTATGTGAACACAATTCAAGTTCAAGACAACGACCTAGCCCTTCATTCTCTTAACAACCAACTTACACCCACATCTATTAATTTCTATCACAACCAAGTTACACAAACAACCCAAACACATACATGAAACAATCTAAAATTAATCATACTTTAGTCATCAATTTTCATAACAATCAACATACACCAACTATACCACTACACTAGAAAACCACAACAAAAATCTTACTACCCCCTCCCCTCCTTCATTTCAACAACAACCTCGTTACATTTTAACTCCTCAAACTATCAAACTTCATTTCATCCAATCTGACATACCACTCCAATCCCTCAACCAAACTTTAATTATTCAACCCCACATCAACACTTCTCTAACACATCATTCTCTCAACATCCAATAACATCCATACAAAACAACAACTACTACCTTATTATTTGATTTATTTATTTATTTTATTAATATATAAAATTTAATTTATTAATAATATTATTTAAATTTTATTATTATTATTGAAATATATTAAAATTTTAAAAATATTTTTTCTCATTTTTTCTTATTTAATTATTATTATTATTATTATTAATTCTATAAATAATATATTGATATTTAATTAATCAAAAAATGAAATAAAAAAAATTGGGGTTAAAGAGGCGGAAGAGCCCATTAAAAAGCATGGTCTTCCATTGAAGGAATATATATATATATATATATATATTATATATATATATATATATATATATATATATATATATATATATATATATATATATATATATATATATATATATATATATATAAACTCACGTTATAGGTTTACAGTGTTATCGAATTTTCGGACGCGGGTTCGGACTTGCGGCATCTCACTTATTCATCTTTAATAAGGTGGACTTCAGTCATTAGACTACTTAACCAAAAAAGAAACATTAAAATAAATTGATTATTTTTAGAAATAGAACAGAAGGGAAAATTTATTCTGTCACCCCCAAAATTTAACTTGACAACCCTAGTTTTCCATAATACTCATATTACCCATGCCAAAATCTTAGTCAAAAGTCTAGTCGAAAAATTCAGTAGAAGAAATGAAATATTCTGAACAAATTAAAAAAACCTGGTAGTTTAACATATTTGTTTTGGAAAAATCTGGTAGTGTTTGGAAAATCTTACCGTTTTAAAAAAAACAGAATGTTGTACCGATTTGTTTTGGAAAAACTTGAAATATTCAATAGTTTAAAAGCATAATTTTTTTTAAAACCTCATGCATTTACCATATATTTAGAGGATTTGCAAAAATGGGGTAGTGTGAATTCAAGGGCTGAGATTTTGCTTACAATTTTGTTTGGTTGTGATTGCACTGACCATTTTGTGCGGTCCAGAATGAATCTAAACTTGTACAAATAAGGATCATGTGTTGTTAAGAAAAATGTCTTATAATGTCTCACTAATTGTTTAAGACAGAAGTGGACTTCAACTGGATGAAGCCTCCTATTGAATATGGGTTCCCAGAGGACACAACATGTCTCGCTCTTCTGACATCCAAATTGAATAATATGTTGCCCTAAACCAAGAATATAAAGGTGAGTAAGGTTGAGTTTCTTGCACCATGGATTGATATTGATGCAAGGGAGAAATATTATTATATTGAGTTGAAGAGTGATGAAGATTTGAAGGTTATGTGGAGAACATATCATTGTAGGTTAACTAAGGCGTCGAACGAGTTTGATATGAGAATTTTTAGATCAGTTGACGACATAATCAAGATGTTGAAACATCCAAAATCATCTCGCAGTGTTTAGGTTTTTTTTTTTGAGTTATGTAATCATCTGTCTAAATTATGTTAATCGTTTTGTGTTATGATATTTGTCAAGTTTTAAGTTATTCTGCTATAATGGAAGTTCCAAAATGTTATCTAATAAACTATGTCGTGCAAAAGTCTGAGTAATAATACACATAATATACAAATATTACAAACATGATAATAATGTCTAAAGGTCTGAGTAATAATACACACAATATACAAATATTACAAACATGATAATAATGTATAAAGGTCCCTCGCTGGCTAAGTGTGTTGCATGCGATGCCAAAGTATAAACCTCACCATTTGGGTTTACCAAACCCACGAGGTTATCCATAATGACTCTTATAATTTGCAGGCACTGAGTATCATCCGCACCATGTGTAGGAGGTAGTACGTCATCAAAAGGTCCCCCGACATGAGAATGTCCAACATCATCTCAATACTGCCCAGGTGAGATGATACGAGGGTGTGAAACAGTAAGGTACCACTCAAAGTACCCATTCACACACTGTGTAGGGAACTCAATCTCCACTACACGATCTCTAATGGCACAGAAAGAACTGATAACATTAATAACAAATAATCTATCAATGCTCTTAGGTGGAATATCAGGGACTGGTCGTGGGATGTCTTGGACATGTCCAAACTAGTGCATATACCTCTCAGATAAGTGTCTAGCCACTAAGGCCTCCCATCGCAGATAACCTGAAAAATGTAGTGTAGGCGAACTCATGATGCACTATATGATCTGCGTAGGTGTCCAAATGACATCGTCTACAGTCAACGCATCAATCCTCGTCCTATACTCTACAACACCTCCTAGGTGTGCATGCTTGGACTTCCATCTCTTGGCCCGTGTAGAGCCAGGTGTGGTATGAATAATGTGCCTCTCACAAATGGATGGAAAATGCTTGTATATCCAACACTGCACCGGAACATAGGCAAATCAAGAAATGTCATAAATAAGAACCAAATCAATAAGTAGCAAAAAAATCCATACTTATAATAGACTCATATATAACTGGAAAGTTGCATAGTCTCAAAATGCAACATATAAAACAGTCACTGCAACACACCCTATTTCCCAACTAACATGGTGAAGGCTACTAAACAACCACATGTACTTCGCATCAATATATACATGAGACTTATCTATTAAGATAGTACATCATACAAGATGTATCATGTATTCCCTAGCGGTTTCCTCATGCATTGTTTGACGCACTAGGTCTGCATAAAAATCCCAGAGCCAAGATAGGCGAAAGTAGGCACCCATGTTAGCCTTAAAATCCTCTATCACCTGCTCCTCAATAATTCCCAAGTCTCGTATAACAGTAATACATGCCAGTTGCTGGCTAATGAGAGAAGCGACGAGGAAATTACCTGCCAATAGAAGATGGAATAGAGAGGAAACATCATCCAAGTTAATCGTCACCTCACCAAATGGAGGATGGAAGAAAGATGTCTCTTTACACCATCGATCAACAGAGGTTGTCAATAGCTACCTGTCGAGCATCGCCAGCGAACAGTCCACTAGTGAAAGGATAATGCACTCTTTGACAATTTCCTTGACCTCCTATGGCATTGGGGCATCTAAGAACTTCTTCACTTCCCCTCGTGGGAGGACCCCTTCAATGATAGTCGGTCTTGTAACAATCCAAGTAAAAAGCATAAGTTATTTTCAACGTATCAATTATAAATAAAGTCAAGTTCAACCTAACATATACATACCTCTCCCTGCCATAATCTGAAAGCCACGTGATCAACATATCTAGTGAGCACGAAGTAGTCATTAAGCCCTCTAGTAAACCCTCCATCCATGTGTATAAACGGATTTGTAGAAGCTGGAGCAGTAACACATGTCTCGTTAGAGGAGCAACCTCCATATCTCCCATACAAGGCGCCTTAATAGCCATCTACAGAGTAACCTCTGTAATATTTGAAGCCTAAATCTCAGAATGGTAGGGCACTTATGTCCCGGCTACCATTTGCCTGTCATCCTCAACTACTGCCTGGACATCCTCATCAACTAGCTAAATATCAGGATCTTTAATCCATCTAATAACAAGTTTATATGATTTACGTTGAATACTGCAAGGTGCACGAAACTTCTCGACCACCACCCACATCCTTTGAGAAACGATCGGACGAGCCCTCGCTTTAGTAGCTGCAACTCTGTCTAGAAGCAATCTGTCATCTGATCCTTTGATCCTCACTGGAAAAAATAGTGTAATTTCTTAAACTACCAGATTTTTTAAATATCTGGAAAAGTTCCTGCTTTTCCTTGATTTTTTGAAAATTCTGGTTAACCACAAAACTATTTCAACTACCAGGTTTTTCAAAATCACCGGTATAAATGCATGCAATTTTATCGGTTTTTTCAAAATATTCAATAGAAACCATGCATTTTATCGACTTTTCAAATATCTAATAGAAACATGCATTTTTACCGGATTTTTCAAAAAATCAAAAAAATATATGCATTTTTATCGATTTTTTAAAATGTTATGTAAAAATGCATGAAAAATATGAGTTTTTATCATACATTTCTAAAAATCGATAAAAATACATGAAAAACATAAGAATTCGTTAAATTAGATACTCACCGCTTATAAATGCGGTAGTTTGAATGCAAAAATTTAGTATTGCGAGAGCTTTTCAAAATACTTGAAATATTACAATAGAATATTGAAATAAATTTTTATATTTCACAAGATTAATATTGTAACTGCATTGCAACTGAGGTGTCAAATCAAACATGAAGAGTGGCCGAATAAATTTTCAACAAAGGGACGAAAGACCCAACTTCGACACTACTTTTCCGTCCATTGAACTGTTTTTTCAATTTTTTAAAATATATTTATGACATTTATGAAATATTTTTTAAATATATTGCATTTCGAGAAATTTACTTCAAAATATAGTCGCAGTTAAATAAAAAAACACCTAATTTGATCCTAATTATTAAAGTATAATCTGAGTCTTTTTATTTTAAGTTTGAAAATTCTAAAAATAAAATTGAAAGACTTCCCAAAAAAAATTATATGTCAATAACTTTATATACACTTTAGCATATGTAACTAATATGCGGTAACTTAATACCTCAGGCAACTAACTAGTCAAATTAGTTTAAATTTATCTTAGAGATTCATGAATCTCATTTAGTAAACGTGAGACACTAATATGAATATATTAAGTTTTGCGAAAGACTAAAACGAGCCAAGTGCAAATTGTCAAGGATCAATTTTTAAACATTTGAAATTTGGAATTAGAGTTTTCAATATTGATTTGTTCTTAAATGAAGTTCTATGAAGGACCGATTTGAAATTAAAACTAAAGTTTGAGTGTGAGTATGGAAAGAGATAGTAGAGGGGACAAAGATGACAAGAAATGACCATTGAAGTTGAAGGTGGCCAAATCACTGTAAGAATCTGGAATCGTATTTGAAGTTCCAAGATATAGTTCAATCTAATGATTTGACCTTTAGTGATGCAACAAGCCAAATATGTCACCTCAACTTTAATGGATTAGTCAATTGGAGTAGTAATTTTTATTTATTTGTCTTTTTTTCCAACTTTATGTTATAAAGCAATCTCAAATGCTTGATAGTATTTGATACCAAACTTCACATCTATGCTTTATTTATTGTTCATAAATAAATACGACAAACAATATATTTTTTAAAGAAAAAAACATTTAATTAAAATTATAAAAAAAAAAGTTTATCACTTTTTAATTAAAACAAAAAAAAATATTTTTATAGGCTAGCAAGTTGATTAGGAAAATGTCAAATGTTTTTTAAATAATTTAATCAATTAGATTTATAGCTTAATTGATTAGAAGATGCATAAAAGATGGTATAATGGATTATGAGAGTCTATTAATGATCGGTAATAATTTTGTTTTTGGTGAGGGTTTGATTATAAATTTACGGAGAGTAGATTTTTCTCTTGAGTAAATTATTCTTCATTAAGAAGTGATTATTTTGATTGGGATCTAAACTATTGTAATAGCTATTTGTTTATTTTCGTAACTACGAGATGCAACCTAGGGGGTTGAATAAGTGTTGTCGGATTTTTCTCGATTTTGCATTATGCTCTTAATTTTCTTAAGTTATGAAAAATATATATTCTTAGGAAGATAAAGTGCTGAAAAATAAAGAACATAAAAAATTATAATAGTTTCACTTATCAATCAATGATACATCTAGTCCCTTCACACTTTGAAGGATTTTTCACTATGTTAGGTCTTTGTACAAGTCTCACAACAAGACCTCTATTACTATCTTCTAACATAAACACCAACACTATGATGGACTTTGAATTACCCCAATTCAAAAAACCTTTTTCACAAAATATCAAACACTATGGTGGACTTTGAATTACACAAATCAAATAATCTTTTATAACAAACAACTTATCACCACAAACTTGGTGATTAAGTTACAACGCACTTTTTGAATAATCTTAAGTATTTGAATCTGGAATGAATTCCAAGATGAAGATTAATCTTCCCTTTGAATGTTACAATTCAAGAATATTTAACTTTAAATGCTCATGTTATATTATGATTTTTTTAAGGTTATGCACAAAGTTTCAACATTTTGAAAATGAATGAACACTTAGAGGTAATTGGTTTTAATTCCAAGATGAAAATGAAGATTGATTTGAATTGTATTTAAAATTTGTATGAAAGAGGTAATTGGTAATTATGACAATTGTTCCTTAAATATATGTTCATAAACCTTTATGATAGATGCATAAGTTTGTAGATGATTAATGAAAGTTTGCAATTCATTAGGATGGCAATGGTTCATACAAAAGGCACAAAATTGATTTTTATAATATTTTAAATCTTTTCAAAAATGTTGATACTGTAATCGATTTCTTAAATTGGATAAACGTTTACTGATTTAAAAATTACATAACTCAGTTTTTCCAACATTAAAAATATGAGACAACAACTCGTAACCTGGTTAAAAAAGTGCAGAAATCAGCTTTTGATGACTTAGTTTCAACGATTTTCATGCATGATGTTCATGGCTTTTAGAGATAAAGATTGATATGATTTTTATGAGCATCTTAAGAGATATATTATAAATTGCAACAAACCTTAATTAATGATAATTGATTTTGACTCTTAGCTTGATTGGCTTCATCATAGTTCAACACTTACCCATCAATATTTCTTCTTTGATCCCCATCATCTTCATCAATCTTAATCATGATCAAACATCTTGATTTAAGCTTCAAAATTAGCAAGAATTCATCATGTGACTTTTAAATATTTTTCTTATTTGATAGTCTTCACTAGTCTTTGTCTTCATCAAAACTACATTTGATAGAGGATGACTATCTTCCTCAAAAAAAATTAGGGGATTAATATAAGTCTCAGTTTGGTTTGTGACCTCTGTCATTGAAGAAAAACTCTCTTTTGGGTTCGTGAAGAGAAACTAGAGAAAAACATTCACAATTGTTCTTGAGCTCAACCCAATTAAAAGCTCTATTGGTACTAGACCAGCCTGGTGTAAAATCTCACTCGATTTCTGATTTCGGCCTAGTTAAAAGCTTACTAGGTTTGAGATCAGCCCGGTAAAACTATTGGTTTGGTTAGCGGTCAACTTGTATAAAACCTCAATTAAGTTCAGATGATATCCAACTCAAAACTATGTATGTGTTCAAGATTAACTTATGAAAAGTCTCTGTTTGGCTTAGGGACTAACAACTCGAAGCTCTGCTTATTGTTTGGTTTGGAGACTAACTGATTCAAGCCTCATTTCGTTGTTTGTTTGGAAGTTATCCTAAAACTTCATTTCCCTTTATAAATGGGTTCGTTGGCTTAACCTCCTAAATTTTCTTGGGGATATGTCACTTCTTTAAGATTGAACCTCTATAATTCTCTAATGTTTTTTCACTTCCCTTATCTCGTTTAATTTCCACTTAATTTCTTTACTTTGAATTTTTCTTGCATATTTATTCAGACATTCTTGATAAAAAAAATTCAAACTTTGGTCGAAAATGATTTTGCTTCAAATTTTAAAAAATCAAACCTCCACAATTCACCCCCATCTGATGGAGTCACATGTTCAAAATCATTGACTATTGATTGACGATATTTTGTTAGAAACATGTAGGATTTTTGAGACTATAATTTAAAAGAATATTAAACCGAAGTTTTCATCCATGTTGAAACATCATGCATAAGAAAGAAAGGTTGCAATTTTATGTGATCATGTTGCCTAAAAAATTTCTATCTATGTATGATGTTGACTAAATGTTGTTGATGGTTCCAAATAAATCAACCGCATGAAGGAAAAGACAACCAAAATAGGGTTATATGGAGTACCCTATGATGGTCACGGATTTAGAAGCCTTGTACATGAAGAATTTTATACTAAGTTAGAAAGTAGAAATATGATGTCGAAGTGGACAATTGAATTGGAAGATCCAGGAGACTACTCAGACATTGTATAGGAAATCAACATTAGATTTTGGGTTTTTTTAGCACATTCTCCATAACACATTAACCTATACATCATTTGGGAGATTTATACAAATGCCAAGCCATTTAAAGAATTACGTTTTACAATATTATCCTGTGTAAGGGCCAGGTAGTTCCATTTGACAGAGACATCATTCATGCCTACCTTCAAGATAGATATATGTCTGATCCTAAAATATTATATCCTTTTGATAGGAAGTTAGCAAAAGGTCACTGGAATTACGATTGGATAGCCTTAAACATATGTGATGATGGGAAAACCTTGAGGAAGGGCGAGATGGGAAACCCATCCCTTCATGTGAGCCAACATATCCATCAATTCCCAAATTTGGATGGCATTTATTCTCCACAGTATTACCTCAAAGAGTCATACTTCATCTATGACTCTCCACACTGCACAACTCATTTGGTACATCCTTAAGGAGAAACAAATTGATATTTCCAGGGTTATCCAACAAAATTTGGGATATCCTATATTCACAACAAAATCAACTATTATTTTTCCTGGTTTAATTACAAGATTATGCAAGAACCAATATGGATATCCCATATCGCTACCATTTCTTACTAAATACTAATCTATATAATGTTTTTGTATCTTTCCACTTCACGACCTAAAGGAGAAAGGGACCACAACTACCACTAACTCCTCATACTGAACCATTCGAGTATCAACAAGAGATGTCAAGCTTTGATGCCATGAACCTAAACTTGAGAGCTTATTTCAAATATAGTTGGTATGTCAGCAACACATATCACAAAGGTATGATTTCTCTCAAAGAATCCATGTATAGATTGATGTTGAGGATGCAAGACCCAACATTTCTAATTGGGCCAGTACTTACCTATGAGAACTTATGCAACTACCTCCAATGGCCTATGAGCATGCCATTATACTAAGGAGGTGGAAATGGTGATGCTAGTGTTAATGGGGAGGGTAATATTCAAGAAGATAATGAAGAAGAGGAAGAGAAGGAAAGTAAAAAGAAGAGGATAGAAGTGAAGAAATAACGACAAAAGATGATGATTAGACTTCTTCCGCACTTTGACCACCAACACCGTGGATCTTATTTTCTTTACTTTACGGTTTTCTAAGTTAAATCCTATTAATTTTTGAGCAATTTATGTTTTATGTAATTTACTAACAATGCCATGGACAAGAGGAATATTGGACACGGTGGTCATTTTGTACTGAGTACTTGAACATCTCCAAATTCTTAAAATATCTAAGTATATGTTAGGACATCAATTATGTTGAATACATGTGTGTTTTAATGAATGTGTGCATGAGTTTGAACAAGTACAAAATTAAAATATAGAAGTTGCAAATAACCCTCTAAGCGAGTTGTGTGGTGTGTTAAGCGAGTTTTGTTACACCAAACTCACTTAGCGATGATCTCCTGGATTAGCGAGGATATTTGTAAACCAACCCTATTATGGTGACTTGAGAACAAGTCAAATTTTTCTGTAGGGGGTAGAATCCAACAGAGATCAAAATTGAGCCTACACACCAAAACACTTATGATTTTAAATGCTTTGAATTTGATTAAGTACTAGTTCAAAATATTGAAAATTTTGTGAATATTTTTTTTGAAGTTGTTTGTCCGCGGATGGTTTAAATGATTTGAAAAAGCCAAATGCAGATGAATCAAAGTTTAGGGTAAAGACAAAATCAAGAACGAATCAAAGTTTAGGTTTATTATTGAAATGCTTCATTCATATTTAATTTCTGTGGTTATCTTTAAATTAATATCATGATCATTATTTAGTTACTTATATAAAGTTTGTCTTTACTACTTTTTTGGTGAAAACATGTCAATGCAAGTCAAGATTCATAAGCCTAAACCAAGTGACGAGAGTGCATACGTCATGTTTCACATAAATGAATGAGAGTAGACATGCATTCTAATGATGATAATTTTGCATCATTCTTGCTATTAATTTATAAATATGATGTCATAAATATGATCAAGGCATTGTTTGATTATTGAGTGAAAAATTACTTGAACAAAAACCTTGTAAGGGTGTGATCCTTTGACAACCCCTTTGAGGCTTAACATGAAAAACAAATAGTTTTTGAAAAATTTGAAACCCTTAGCCAATTTTAAAGAAAAAAAATGTTCATACTTTGTCCTGGCTTTACCATAATCAAGTTTCTTCATCATGGAAAGATGCATCGAGTTGATGCTTTACCCTAAGTCACTGGGTGAATGTCCTATCTTTAACTTACCAATTGAGAAAGGAATAGTGAATTTCCCAAGATCTTTGAGCTTTGGTGGTAGATTTCTTTCAATAAGTGTAGTGCAATCTTCTATCCTAGCTATATTTTCATCATATATAGGCTTCCTTCTTTCGGTTAATAAATCTTTCGTGAATTTTGCATAAATTAACAATTTATCTAAAGCTTCGCTAAAAGGGATGTTGAATTGAAGCTTTGTTAACAGTTCCATGAATTTCTTAAATTGCACCTCTTCTGATTCCTTCTTTGCTTTTTTCTTTATTATTAGATAAGGTGACTTGACATAATAAGAAATCTTGGATTTTCTTCAGTGAGAATGTGCTTCTAGGTTCTCCTTAAAATTGAGTCTTTATCAATTATCTTGTCAAATATGTCTCTTCTCACTACGTCTCCCTCTATTTCCTCACTTTTTTCCCTTTATTTTTTTAATCTTTTTCAGCTTCTCCCTCATCTACTTGTTCTCAATCAGTATCAACTTCTCGTACTACCTCCGTTTTCTTCTCAACCTTAATTGATTTTTTATTCTCACTCTTAGGGCTTGGTATGGTAGGGACAACTTAGTTTCATAACTCAATAGCCTTGTGACTCTCGTCCCTAGGATTATCCATTGTATTGATATTAAAAACTCCACTTGATTAAGATGCCAATTTGTTTGATAACTACCTAATTTGTATTTCTAGATTCTTGATGGATGTTTCATATTTCTTTCTCATTACTTCTTGGTTCTTTCTCATTTTTTCAAAGTTATTTTGAGTCATCTTCATGAACTAGTGCATAACTTCTTCTATAAGAGATGGGTTCCTTGGTTGTGGATTTTGAGGACTACTTGATTTAAAATTGAACTTTGATTAGTAATCCCTTTGAAATTAGGATGGTCTTTCCACCTTAGATTATAAGTGTTGGAGTATGGGTTTGACTTTTTAATGGTTCCAACATAACTTACCTCTTTAGTGAATCCTTCTGCTACACAATTATGATTGACATATCATTCTCCACGTAAATCACATTGCAACACTTGGACTTAGCTTGCATTTGTTTGAGATAAAGTCACGACAATCAATTATTTTAATAAAGTTTCAATTTATGCCAATAGAGTAGTGTGCGTATCAAGCTCTATCATACCTTTCTTTGTTGGAGCTTTGTCATTTGTATGGTACTCAGTTTGACACATATTATCTACCAGCTTTTTTTACTTCATCTTCATTCTTGTTTCTTATAGTACCTCAAGTTGAGACATCAATAAGGAATCAATTTGACCTCTTAAACCTCGTGTAAAATGTTGCATTTGTTCGATGTTGTCCATATTATGAACTAGACATTTCCTCTGTAATAACTTAAACCTCTCCTTTGCATCATAGAGAGATTCTCATCCACCTTGCTCAAAACTTGAGATTTTTGTTGTTCTCTCAATGAACATTGGAATTTGTGTAGTACTATTCCAAGAACTTGTCTTCTAACTCTGAACAAATCTGGATAGTCCCACTAGGTAAAAACTGCAATGAATCTTTAGTTATTCCAGTTAAAGTGAATCCAAACAACCTAAGTTTTATACTATCAATTACTCCATCTTGTCTGCATATTAAACAAGTCTCATAGAAACAAGAAAGATGCTCCCGTGGTCTCTGATCGCGTTACCAACTAATGAATTATCCCTCAAACATACTAGAATTGTATTTTCATATAAAAATCCACGAGATTTGATGGTTGGAACCAAAGAGAAATGTGTCCCGCATCCTTCCTCCTACGATAGTCTCCCATCATTCGCCTAGATAGAATATTAGTCATTATAACTTCTCCTTTATCAATCTCGTTGTGAGAAGGTTATGATGATACTCCTTCTTTATGTGTCTCTTCTGCTAAACATGCTAACGAGTTGTTTTCTAAATTTCAAAATCAAGTAGCAATCCTTTAGAGTTATCACCTCAAATAAAAAATTAGAAAAGAGATACCTCAATAGCATCATTCAATACAAAAATAACTACATCCTCCATTTTTTTATAAGTCGTTTTTTTATTTTTCACACGTATTAAGAAAAATAATCATTGTTGTATGGGAAGGAGAAATTATGAAGGATTTAACAATATTGTCATTCATTAATTACATTGAAAAGATAAATTTAAATAATTGAAAGAAGACATTAATGATTCCTTGGTATTGCAAAATAACTTATGTTTTAGTATAATTTTTCTCTCCAAAGCGACTTATAAAAAAAATTGAGGTAGTAATAAGCAGAAATAAACAAAAACTAAAAACAAACAAAAATTAGAAAGAAAAACTAAAACTAAAAAAAAAAAAATCTTAAGCACAATTTAATAACCTTGTTGAAATTAATCAATAACACCCGACAACGACATCAAAAACTTGATGGATAATTTAGCAAGTATACTAAATCGCCGCCAAATTACAATATTTATAATAAGTCTTTCTCCACAGGAATTGCTTAATTTTAACATGAAAATACCATTGTATTGAAATTACTAAGTTGAGAATTTTCGCAAAAGTTTTACTAAAAAAATATTGTCACAACTTCATGCCTACGTATCCTCAAGCATTATGAAGAATCAGAGTATCGTAGTTCATCTAAAAAAATATTGGTGTGTATGTTTTTTTAATTGTGAAAATATTTCAACTCAACGGGGCGGAGAAAAGTTTGTTTTGAGAAAAAGTCTCAATAGACAAGGGTAGAAAAAATATCATTTGAGTGTGTGGGGATTGATTTTAGGTTTTAAGTTAATCATTGATTGATAAGGCGTAACGCCAACTAAAAAATTTAATTTGCAAAAAATATATCTTTAATTTAATTTAGAAAATAGAGTTATTGTCATATATACATATTATTATTTTGTTATTTTTAATTAAAGCCTATTTTTTGTATTTATTTTTTATATTATATTAATAATAAGAAAAGGTAAATCTATCGAAACTTAAGCTAATAAAATAAAAAACTAATTAAACAAACTAATGGAATATAAATGAACATGTCTTTTTTTTCATCTTTTTGAATATTTAATTATAAAGAAAGATCTTTTTTTTTAAATGAATTTAGGAGAAAGCAAATTAAGAAAAGTTACCACCTACATGAACTAAAACAAAGGTATAAAAGATATTTCCAGTCTTTTTGTATTTTTTAGAATTAAATATAAAAAGAAACATTTGTTTTTTTATGGTTTATTATTAAATTAGACTACTTAACTTAATTAGATTAATTAGTTCCTAATTATTCTATCAACCCTAAATTAAACTATGATAAAAGAAAATACGAATTAGAAAAATAAATAAAAACATAACTAATAAAATAATTCAGACTAGGGGTGTACAATCATTTAAAAATAATGGGCCAAGTAATTTGAGGGGTGTAAGAAGCAATGAAGGCAAGACCCAAGATATTCTGAGCCCATGCGCTGTCCAGAGGTCCATGAGAGAGTAAAAAATTGGCTTCTAATGGATTAGTTTTTGGTGGGTAAGTATTTTATATCGTCTTCACAAGGATTTGCGCGATATCACCGTCGTTCTATAGATAACAATGTTTTAAGTAAGGGTTTCAAAGGGTTTTTGATTGTGAAAAATAACACTCACTAGAGTTTGTAACAACAGTAAAAGATTTGAACTTTAACGATTTAAAAAACATGTCAAGATTAGAGTTCATTAACCTATTTCATATGTATTTGATTAATCTAGCATGTGAACTTCATTAATAATCAATATAATCATGTATCACTCATCAACACCGCTTATGTCTAACCGGTGCTGCGATTTTTTACCGTATTGTTTAATCGACGATCTCTCAGTCTATTAATCAATGCAATCACATTAAAACTTGATACAAGTGAATATCAAACTCCAAACTATGTCTAGACTTTGGTATTTGATAGATGAAAACTTAGGTCAACACATGAAAGATATTCCTCAATAATGATTCAAACCACAAATATACATAAAAGCAAAGATAATCATCTATATTGATCATTAACTAGTTCACATACAAAGGATCAACAGAAATACATAATATTTAGATTAATTACATCTAATCTTGACGAAAGGAGGTTTAGCTACACATCATGGTAGCTTGATTCATAAGAGAGATGAAGAGATCCACAACCATCAATGTCGAAAATTCGAAGATTGATGCTCCACATAATTGATTTTGAGTTCCTTTGATGTTTTTTGTATGTTTTGCTCTCAAAATGGGTATATTTCTAAAATTATGAAGTACAAAAGTATAATTACTAGGCTGAAAAAGCCGACCACGCTAAGCCCGTCAGAGCGCGCTTAATGCAATTGCATGACAAAAAGGATCAAACCACCATAAACCGCGGTGAGCGCGCGACCTCTTGTCTGACCATCTCTAAGCGTGCTTTGACCGTGCTAAGCGTGCAATCTCCTGCCTGGCCACATCTAAGCGCACTTTGATCGCGCTGAGCCAAATTCAATTTCTTGATTTCCAACAAAAATTCACCTTGAAACTTTTCTTTTGCCTTTTAAGTGCCCAATGCTTCAACTATGCAAGAAAACCTACAAAACTAAATGAATATGATCAAAGTCTATGATATTTACACGATAAAAAATTAAAAAAACAATTATCTACACTAAAGTTAAGATGTTGCCATGAAATTCCAATAAAACCAAGTGAAAAGGGACACAAAACACTCTTGATTATATACACACTTCGGCCCTTATCAACTCTTCCCAACTTAGAGCTTTGTTTGTCCTCAAACAAGAGTCTCAAAAACCTAAGAAAACAAGCAACTTCCAAAAAATTCAAGTTCAACAAGATTTGAGGGAAAAAAAACAAATGCGTGGTTCAAATTCAAAAAGTACAAGCAAAGAGATGCTTACCACTATACTACAACAACACCATGATCATAAAACAAGTTCTATCCACAAAAGACATGTCAAACATTCTTAAACAACACAAATTCAAATATGAATCACACCTAACACACATCTTCAATTTTTGATGAAGAACAAAAGTGTGGGACTTCACTCACACACAACAATCTTACTAACATTTAGGTCAATTTATGCATTCATCCAAGCAATTCAAATTAAAAGCATAAAGCATGAATCAAAAAGGACTTCAAGGGTTGTAATGTGACTTGGTTAACAAATAAGGGTCATTTATCAATGTAATTGAAACAAGTTTCCAAGACTTAATAGAGCATTCAAAAATCACATTCTTGTTTTTCCCACAAGTTTCTTTCTTTTTCAACCACTTTCTTTTTCAACAACTTAGCAACCAACATTTTTCTCTCCAACTTGAATACAACCAATCATTATAACTAAGATGCTTCCAAACTTTCTAAGACAAATGGATAAGATTCCAACCACAATTTATGGTTGATGGTTCAAGTGTTTTAAGAAACAATTTCACAATACATTCAAAAAACGGTGATGAACTAACTATTTATGCACAAGTTTCACAGGTCAAAAACCGATATGGATCCTGACACAAAGGCTCAAAGTGGTTAACAAATTCTTGCTCACTCACAAGGTAGGTTATTATTGGTCAAGTGGTTCTGCTGCCTTGATCATTTTCATTCTTTACATAATCGAGCTCAAATGCAAGATTAAACATAAGAAAAACGAGTTAAAACAAGCATTGTTGGTCTCATGTGCATATAATATAATGGAATGTCTCCTCACAATTAGGCTCGGAACTAAAATGATTCAAAAAATGAACAAGAATTGCAAAAGAATGAATGACATGTTATTTACACAAATTACAAGTTTCATATTCATGTTATTATTGGTCAAGTGGTTCTGCTGCCTTGATCATTTTCATTCTTTACATAAATGAGCTCAAATGCAAGATTAAACATAAGAAAACCGAGTTAAAACAAGCATTGTTGGTCTCATGTGCATATAGTATAATGGAATGTCTCCTCACAATTAGGCTCGGAACTAAAGTGATTCAAAAAATGAACAAGAATTGCACAAGAATGAATGACATGTTATTTACACAAATTACAAGTTTCATATTCATGTTATGTTTTAGAAAGAAATAAACATGTATCTTGCCTTTATATATATTTTCAAGCATTATCATTACCATTACATTTGTATGCATCACTATCAATCATGGAAGCAACAACCTTGTTTCTTCAAGTAAATCAAACATGGAAAAAAATAATAAAATTTAAAAATTCTAAGAACTTGAATTTAAACTAAACTACATAATAATAATAATAAAAAACTACACAAAATTAAACTAACAACTTAGTTGCATTAAACCAAAAATCACCATAAAAATTATGGTGTCCAAAAATTCAAGGTGACATGTAATTCCACCAAAGTACTACAAATCCTCATCCTTATAAAGGATGGACCAAAATCATTCTAGGAAACAAAAACAAAACATAAAACAAAAGGATTATCCATCATCAATCACTCATGTTTTCCCCTTCTTCACTTTCTTGTTCAACTGTTTCCCCATTAGTCTCCACTTCAACACCAATTTCGTAGGATGCCCCGAAGCATTAGTAACATAAGTCCTACATGGGAGCACCAAAGCATCCTTAACCAACTTAAAATTCCAATCTCCTCGGGCAAACCTCTTTGCATACTAACACAACTCATCATCTATCAAGGTGAGAGGGTTTCCTAGGTATTCATTGATTACATCCTTAGAAAAAGAAACTTGCCTTCCTCTCACCATGGTCGTGAAGGAGCAACGCATACCTTCAATGGGGAGTGCGTTAGCATAGAACTCCCGAATAATTTCATAGTTCAAGCTGGTTGGCAGAGTCATAAATGTTTTCCAATTTTGTCCCTCAATAACAGCTAAACAATCTCTAAACTGAACCTCGGGATGAATATTAAATGTCTTCTCTGACCAAATACTCCGGATAGCCAACTCTCTATACCTAAACTCATGGTCAGCCCCCCAAAACTTACTATGGTTAAAAGGATCATCTCTGGGTCTATATGCAGAAGATGACCCAACAAATGTATTTTGCTTTTTGGAAGCGCCGAGTTTAGGACCCATCTTCAAAAATCAGAAAAACCAGCACAAACCCATCATAAACAAATACAAATCCCTAAAATTATCCTTCTTCACTCCCTCTCGACAACACATCAAGGCTAAACATCACAAAAAGTACATCAATAAGAAGTTGAGCAGCAACATGCGCGCTAAGAACCATATTCCGTGCTTTGCATAAAAACGCACTTCTCTGCACTATTTACATAGAGCTTCTCAACCTAAATAGTCTTAACCAAAACTATTAACAAATATAACAGTCACATAATAAATAATTTCAACAGTTATGTACATTATTCAAACTTAAACATGGATTATCAAGCACAAATGGAAAATTTTCTAACATGCAAATGGAAAATCCAAACTTAACATACCCATATGAACAACTTATGAATGAATACGAAAATAACATGAACATACCTTGTTAGTTGATGCAGAGAGGCTAAATTTACAAACTTTGTGAATTGATACCAAGAAAATGGAAATGGGTTTGAGAATGTGAGTAAAGAGAATAGGGTTAGGGTTTCAAATGTGAAAGAGTAAGGGAAATGAGTGACTGAGTGTGGACTCTTGGTTTCCAAGAGGTCTTCACACAAATGGGCCTTGGGTGTACTGGGAAAGGCCTAGTTAAATCAAAAAAGATTACTGTACTCGCAGACCGCGCTTAGGGCAAAATCTCGCGCTTAGCGCCTTTAACAATTTAATTTTTTTCAGAAAACCCCAGACTGCGCTTAGCGCAGTCAGACCATGCTTAACGCGTGTATAGAAATGCAGAATTTCAGAAATGCCTCAAAATGGCCAGATTTTCACCCGATTTCTCCCCGACATACCTATACTACTACTGGAAAGCTAAAAAAACTTACAAAATTGGGTTGCCTCCCAACAAGCGCTTGCTTAACGTCAATTAGCTCGACGGTTCTGTGGCGGCTTCAAGGATCACCAAGAGGAATTGTTGTTATCAAATGATCAATCTCACCACCAATGTATATCTTCAACCTTTGACCATTCACTGTCCAACTTTCTTTAGAAATGGGATCTTCTAACACGATTCCTCCATAATGCTTTACCTCTTTGATTTGGAAAGGACTCGACCATTTGGACTTTAATTTTCCCGAAAATAGTTTCAATCTTGAATTGAACAATACTACCATCTGCTCGAGTTTGAAGTTTTTTTAGACAATTTTCTTGTCATGATACCTCTAAACTTTCTGCTTGTAGAGCTTATTGGAACCATATGCTTGAAGTCTCAGTTCATCAATCTCGTGCAACTGTAACTTCCTTTTTTTCTCCGGATAACTGGGATCAAAGTTTAAAAATATCAATGCCTAGAACGCTTTGTGCTCTAATTCCATAGGAAGATGATAAACTTTCCCATAAACCATCTGAAAAAGGGTAAGGCCAATTGGAGCTTTGTAAGCCGTACGATACACCCACAAAGCTTCCTCAAGCTTGAGATACCAATCCTTTCTTAAAGCAGACATTGTTTTCTCTAAATTTTACTTTATGTCTCTATTGGACACCTCATCTTGGCCATTTGATTAAGGATGGTATGGTGATGCAACTTTGTGTTTAACACCATAGTGATCCAAGGCTTTCTCTAACTGTGAATTGCAAAATTATGAACCTCCATCACTAATCAACACTCTCGGAGTACCAAAACAGGTAAAAATAGTTTTATTTAGAAACTTGATAATCCTTTTTCCACCGTCCTTTTGTGAAGAAATCCCTTTAACCCACTTGGATACGTAATCGACCGCCACCAAAATGTACTCCTTTGAGAAGGATGTAGGAAATGGACCATCAAAATAAATACCCCAACAATTAAAAACTTCCACCTCCAACATGCTTTGTAAAGACATTTCATTTCGTTTTGTTATTCCTCTTAAACTTTAACAACTATTAAAATTTTGAGCATGCATATGTGCATCTTTGAACAAGGAAGGCCAATAAAAGCCCGAAAGAAGAAATTTTGTTGTCGTCCTTAGACCATTATAATGACTACCATAAGGTGAATTGTGACAATGCCATAGAATACTTCTAACCTCCTATTTTGTAACACACCTTCTTAGAAGATTATCAGCTCCAATCTTAAACAAGTAAGGATCCTCCCAAACATAGTATTTTACATCAGAAAGGAATTTCTTTTTCTGGTTCCATGTCAAATCCTCAGGTATCATCCAAGTTGCTTTCTGATTTGCTAGTGTAGGAGAATTGCCATCCAAGGCGCAGCGGAATTTAAAAATTTCTCCATTTAGTGATCCTTACGAATGGGCATGATCAGTGATAGAATCGTTACCTCTTGTGGCGATTCAAACCTTTGGTGCAGATCTCTGATAATGATCAAAACCTTTGATACAGATCCACGGGGCGATCACGAACGTTGAACGATGACAACGTCTCTACTCAGTCCACACGAACGGATTCCTTCAATCGCAGTGCTAGCTGTTATGAATGAAGGCATTGAGTGAGAGAGAGATACGAAATTCCAACTCTTCAGTTGTGTTTTCTGTCTCAGTGAGTTATAATGCTTCTACCCAAGGGGTTCTATTTATAGAACCACTTGTGTGGGCTTCAAGCTAAAAAGCCCACTTAAGTGCATTTTGGCCCATATCTCATAAAATGCCAAAATCACTTAAGTATTTGGTACCTTACCATATTTCGTATTCTACTTAAGTACACCGTACCTTACGATGTTCCTTAATTATTCTATCTCTCATCAATCCGTCCTTTGTGTGTGACCCTATAGGTTTTCGCGGCGTTGGCAATTATATTAAATCACGCATTTAACATAATACACTGTGAGCGGTATCTAGCAACACATCACTGCTACCCAAGTCACGAAAATGTCATGTGATCTGACAAAACATCCTGTGATAATAATTATGTGTATAATTACCCCTTTGCCCTTATGTCTATATTGAACACAAGGTATATACCGTGTCATCCTTGTCCAGTTCAATATTGGGCCCATAGACATTTATCCTATTACGCAGGATGGGCAAATTCCATCTAGGACACTCATGTCCCTCAGCATGCTTTATGGAGTACCCATCAACTGTCTTTATGTTATCCAGTTACGGACAACGTTGGATCAGCAATAAAGCACTCGACTCTACATCTAGGATCCATAGTGGTTTCAGGTCGAAGAGTGGTATACACTATTATCACCATGAGAATAACTTATGACACTTTGCATAACTTTCTATATAGTATTCTCATAGCGGGTCAATCCGGTATAAATATTACTCCTAATATTCATACCTATGTTTAAGACTTGATAACTCTTTATCCATGATCCATGAGATGTGATCATCAGTCTACAAACATAATAGTCTTAATGCTTTAATGTTATCCCACTTCACATTAAAGCTCGACTACGGATACTTTAAGAACAGTGCCCTTATGTTTAATGTGTTCTCATGATTAAGTCACACTTAATACATTAAACGGACTATCTATTCTAGGGACTTTATTAATCAACCATAATAAAGAAAATGCCTTTTATTATTAATAAATAATTCGATACAAGTACCAAAAGTATTGGCCTCTAGGGCTTACACCAACAATCTCCCACTAGCACTAGAGCCAATCAGGCATACCCCATATGCCCATTGATCTAGTATGGCCATCATGCTTCTGCTGCGCAAGAGGCTTTGTCAATGGGTTAGCAACATTGTCAAGTGTAGGTACTTTACATATTTTCACACAACGTCTAAGTATGTGTTTGGATCGTTGGTGAGATCTAGGCTCCTTAGCTTGTGCGATAACACCATTGTTATCATAATAGAGACCAATGGGATCCACAATGCTAGGGACTATGCCAAGTTTATTGATCCAAACAGCTTCCTTTGCTGCACTTAAGGCAGCAATATGCTCGGCCTCGGTTGTAGAATCAGCAACTGCATCTTGCGTTGAACTTTTCAAGCTCACAGTGCCACCCTTTAAGCAAAAAAAATAACCAGATTGGAATCATTCATATTAAAGCATCTCAGCACTTTGTCTATGTATGTCCTCTGACTTAGGCCAAGCAATTTTGTGATCTATCTCTGTAGATTCTGATTCCTAATATATAGGCTGCTTCACCTAGGTCCTTCATAGAAAAGCATTTCCCCAACCAAGACTTTACTTGTTGCAGGGTAGGGATATTGATTCCAATGAGTAATATGTCATATACATATAATACCAGGAATACGATCATGCTCCCACTAACCTTCTTGTAGACACAAGTCTTATCTTCGTTCTTGATGAATCCATACAGTTTTACTGTTTCATCAAAACGAAGATTCCATGAGTAGGTCACAGGCTCATCTTGATCCATGAGTAATACATCACCTTGATCAGATATCCATATATCTCAGGTAGGTGACGTATCCTGCCTGACCTACGCTGGTCTTGTTCTATTTGAGTAGGTTGCTCTTACACAACTACTTGTGTTTCCTGCTCTAATTCCTCCATAGGTGTATCGATACTTTGTGATTCTTGAATTTCTTCAAGTTCTACTTTCCTCCCACTGATTCCTTTGGAAATAAAATCCCTTTCTAGGAAAACTCAAGTTCGAGCGACAAACATTTTTCCCTCAGAAGGATTGTAGAAATAATATCCTCTTGTTTCTTTAGGATACTCCACAAATAAGCATTTGTCAGATTTGGGCTCAAGCTTAGTTGAAATTTGTCGTTTCACATAAACTTCGCAACCCCAAATCTTCATGTAAGACATATGTGGTCTCTTACCACTCCATATCTCATATGGTGTCTTTTCAACCTTTTGGATGGAACACGGTTAAGTGTGTAAGCTGATGTCAATGGTGTATGTCCTCAAAAGGAGTTTGGAAGATTGGTGTGACTCATCATGGATCGGACCATGTCCAACAGGGTTCAATTTCTGCTCTCAGATACACCCTTCCATTGGGATGTTCCAGGAGGAGTAAGTTGGGATAGGATCCCACACTCTTTCAGATGGTCATCAAACTCTAGGATTAAATACTCATCACTTCGATCTGATCGAAGAGTTCTAATATTCTTACCTAGTTGGTTTTAACTCGTTAGCTTTCACCCTTTTGTATTAATGTTATTAATAGGCATTTCAAGATCAAGGACATATAGTCCATTGTTCATTTGTGCAGTAGCATAGAATATATCATTCAAATAAATTGAGCAACAATTGTTCTTTATTATAAATGAAAAACCAAACTTGTCCAAACAAGCAATGGAAATAATATTCCTGCTAATTGCAGGTACATAATAACAGTTCTCTAACTGAATTATTAAACCACTAGGTAAAGTCAATACAAAAGTTCCTACTGCTAAAGCAGCAACCTTTGCTCCATAGCCAACTCGTAGGTTGACTTCACCTTTTGCCAAATCTCTACTCCTTTTTAGTTCCTGCACATTTGTACAAATGTGAGAAATGCATCCAGTATCTAATACCCATGATGCAGAAGTAGATAAATTAATAACAAAAATACCTGAAGTTGAAGTCTCTACTCCATTCTTCTTATCTTCCAGGTACTTTGGGCAGTTCCTCTTCCAGTGTCCGGTCTTACCGCAATGGAAGCAGGTGCCTTCTTTTGCTATGCCTCCACTAGGCTTCAAAGCAGCAGTGGGTTTGGGATTGGCAACTTCCTTGCCCTTCCCCTTATCACTCTGCTTAGTGGGCCTTTTGTTCTGTCTCTTTCCATTTCCGATCATCAGAATGGACTTCCCTTTTGACTTCAGATTCTGCTCGGCAGTTCTTAACATGGCGAGCAACTCAGGAAGAGATTTGTCCATATCAATCATATTGAAATTTAGGACAAATTGACTGAAACTATCTGGCAACGATTGCAAGATCAAATCAGTTGCAAGTTCCTTTTCGAGGGGAAAACCCAATCTCTCAAGGTTTTCCACATACCCAATCATCTTGAGTACATGGGGACCTATAGGGGCTCCCTCAGCTAACTTGCTTTGAAAAAGGACTTTTGAAACTTCAAACCTCTCATGCCTTGCTTGCTCTTGATAGAGCAACTTCAGGTGTTCGATCATATCGAACGCTGACATGTTCTCATGTTGCTTTTGCAATTCTGAGTTCATGGTAGCCAGCATGAGACAAGCAATTTCATTGGCATCATCAACATGCTTCTTATAAGCATCTCTTTCTGCCTTAGGTGCAGAACTAGGAGGTTTCTCTTCAGGAACAGGTGTCTTCAAGACATACAGCTTTTTATCATGTTTGAGGACAATCCCCAGGTTTCGGTGCCAATCCAGAAAATTTGTCCCAGACAATTTTTCCTTATCAAGGATTGATCGCAGGATGTTGTTAGAGGTGTTTGCTGTCATGGTAATCTACATAAGGATTAATGAAATATAAGTATCATTGACATATTCAATTAGGCCTTTAATTAAATATGCTCCCACTATTTTACTCAAAACAAATGACCCTCATCATTTGATTCGGAAAATCCCGTTGGAAGATTTTCTAGTGGGTCGAGATCCATATTTCACTTCGTTCTAAGTCCGCGTAGGCGGATTACACAAAACTAGGTTATTTCGGTAGGAACTCCTTCCAATTGTATCTCATACAACTCTAGAAAATTTCAGTTGGGTGAATAACTCCTTATTCCAATCCATCATATGGATTATTCCCAACTCTTGCTTCTAAACATATATAAGAAAATTATAATCAAGTTTAACTCATCATTTTAGCAGTTAGATATTACAATTATCCCATCGCACCTTAACTAATACAAAACATGCACCTCGCGTAGGCGAAACCTACATTATTCGATACCAGTCTTGATGAGTGCTAAAACTTGGAAAGCAAACATATATAATATTCTCATAATTTGTTTAGTTAAGTTTGACCCATTGTTTTAACAGTTGGATATTACAATTATCCCATCGCACCTTACTAATATATAGATCATGCACCTCGCGTAGGCGAAACCTACATTATCCATTACTAGTCTTGATGAGTGTTAAAACTTGGAAAGCATAAACTTAATATTTAATTTGAGGGAATTGCAATTTTTCTGATCTCACCGGCTTGTTTATCATATAAACCGTCTCTCACATGCATCAACATACATTCACATGCATCAACATACATACATACATAATGAAACAGTTATGGCCCCTAGCGCAATTGTTCTCCCAAGCCAATGAGAGAACCTAAGCTAACCTAACAACGATCTAAGCTTCTCCAAGCAAGATCTTCAAGGTTGTCCTCCTTTGGCACTGACTTCTTTGCTTTCTTCATATCATTACATTACATAAAAGAAACTCGTTTTACATACGAGGGAGTGAGATGAGAAGAGAAGTTACATTTGGGAGATTAAGGGAGAGGCACGACACGCAGGTCGTATTTTAAAAACCCAAAACAAAACAAAGGAAAACTAAGGCCATAACCGATCACCACAAGACAATAATAAACACTTTATTATTATTATTATTATTAATTCCTTTAATTAATTAAAATCAAATTAAATTTCGACGACCGATCACACTACGCAGAGTTAGCCGGGGGTCCGCTGCCCGGACAGCGGGAACGGGTGTTCCGCTGCCCGGTCAGCGGACGGTGGTTCCGCTGCCCGGTCAGCGAACGGTGGTTCCGCTGCCCGGTCAGCGGACGGTGGTTCCGCTGACCGTTCAGCAGACAGGGGTCAAGGGGGCAACGCCCCTGCTCGAAAATTTTAATGAACAATTCATTTAAAATGGACGTCGTTTTTCGTATCAACACTTGATACTTCAAAGCACTTTTTCTAGCCGAACGGGTGAATTTTTTCTTGCGTTAACCGGTTAACCATATGCGTTAACCGGTTAACACTCTTTGAAAACTTTTAGAAAATTCTTTTCTGCCTTGCGTTAACCGGTTAACCATATGCGTTAACCGGTTAACACTGTTGAAAAATTTCTTGGAAAACTGTTTTCCGTCTTGCGTTAACCGGTTAACCACTTAAGTGGGCTTTTTGGCTTGAAGCCCACACAAGTGGTTCTATAAATAGAACCCCTTGGGTAGAAGCATTGTAACTCACTGAGACAGAAAACACAACTGAAGAGTTAAAATTTCGTATCTCTCTCTCACTCAAAGTCTTCATTCATAACAGCTAGCACTACGATTGAAGGAATCCATTCGTGTGGACTGAGTAGATACGTTGTCATCGTTCAACGTTCGTGATCGCCCCGTGGATCTGTATCAAAGGTTTTGATCATTATCAGAAATCTGCACCAAAGGTTTGAATCGCCACAAGAGGTAACGATTCTATCACTGATCATGCCCATTCGTAAGGATCACTAAATGGAGAAATTTTTAAATTCCGCTGCGCCTTGGATGGCAATTTTCCTTCAGTGGTATCAGAGCCATGGTTTCGTAAGTGGCTCTGATACCATTGTAGGAGAATTGCCATCCAAGGCGCAGCGGAATTTAAAAATTTCTCCATTTAGTGATCCTTACGAATGGGCATGATCAGTGATAGAATCGTTACCTCTTGTGGCGATTCAAACCTTTGGTGCAGATCTCTGATAATGATCAAAACCTTTGATACAGATCCACGGGGCGATCACGAAAGTTGAACGATGACAACGTCTCTACTCAGTCCACACGAACGGATTCCTTCAATCGCAGTGCTAGCTGTTATGAATGAAGGCTTTGAGTGAGAGAGAGATACGAAATTCCAACTCTTCAGTTGTGTTTTCTGTCTCAGTGAGTTATAATGCTTTTACCCAAGGGGTTCTATTTATAGAACCACTTGTGTGGGCTTCAAGCCAAAAAGCCCACTTAAGTGCATTTTGGCCCATATCTCATAAAATGCCAAAATCACTTAAGTATTTGGTACCTTACCATATTTCGTATTCTACTTAAGTACACCGTACCTTACGATGTTCCTTAATTATTCTATCTCTCATCAATCCGTACTTTGTGTGTGACCCTATAGGTTTTCGCGGCGTTGGCAATTATATTAAATCACGCATTTAACATAATAAACAGTGAGCGGTATCTAGCAACACATCACTGCTACCCAAGTCACGAAAATGTCATGTGATCTGACAAAACCTCCTGTGATAATAATTATGTGTATAATTACCCCTTTGCCCTTATGTCTATATTGAACACAAGGTATAGACCGTGTCATCCTTGTCCAGTTCAATATTGGGCCCATAGACATTTATCCTGTTACGCAGGATGGGCAAATTCCATCTAGGACACTCATGTCCCTCAGCATGCTTTGTGGAGTACCCATCAACTGTCTTTATGGTTATCCAGTTACGGACAATGTTGGATCAGCAATAAAACACTCGACTCTACATCTAGGATCCATAGTGGTTTCAGGTCGAAGAGTGGTATACACTATTATCACCATGAGAATAACTTATGACACTTTGCATAACTTTCTATATAGTATTCTCATAGCGGGTCAATCCGGTATAAATATTACTCCTAATATTCATACCTATGTTTAAGACTTGATAACTCTTTATCCATGATCCATGAGATGTGATCATCAGTCTACAAACATAATAGTCTTAATGCTTTAATGTTATCCCACTTCACATTAAAGCTCGACTACGGATACTTTAAGAACAGTGCCCTTATGTTTAATATGTTTTCATGATTAAGTCACACTTAATACATTAAACGGACTATCTATTCTAGGGACTTTATTAATCAACCATTATAAAGAAAATGCCTTTTATTATTAATAAATAATTCGATACAAGTACCAAAAGTATTGGCCTCTAGGGCTTACACCAACAGCTAGATCAGTAAAGTACAGTCTTTCATGTACCATGAGTAATTTTTCATCTGGAAACTCCTCCATAACCTCACTTTCCTTCTTGGTCACCTCAACATTCACCAACATAGATAAATGATCCGCCATCAAATTCTCCAAACCCTTTTTGTCATGAATTTCTAGATAAAATTCTTGCAACAAAAGAATCCATATAACAAGCCTCTGCTTTGAGTCAGGTTTGGTGAGAAGGTATTTTATTGTTGCATGGTCAGTATAAACAACAACCTTTGAACCAATGAGATAAAACCTGAATTTCTCCAATGTATACATTATAGCAAGCAATTTATTTTATGTGGTAGCATAATTAATTTGAGATTCATTCAAAACCTTGCTCGCATAGTATATAACATGAATTTTTTTGTCTTTCTTTGACCAAGAACTGCACCAACCACATAGTCACTCGCATCACACATTAGTTTAAAATCAAGTTTCCAATCAAGACCAATGATTATGGGTGTAGTTATCAGTTTTTCTTTTAAGTCCTCAAAAGAAATGAAACAAGCATTATCAAAATCAAAAGACTTATCTTTGTTAAGAAGATTGCTCAATAGTTTGGCAATTTTTGAGAAGTCTTTGATGAATTTATGATAGAATCTTGCATGTCCTAAAAAGATTATGATTCCTTTGACATTCAATGGTGGTGGAAGCTTCTGAATCACTTCAACCTTTTCTTTGTCAACTTCAATGCCCCTGGAAGAGATCTAGTGACCAAGAACTATGCCTTCAATGACCATAAAGTTGCATTTCTCCCAATTTAGAACCAGATTGGTTTCCACACACTGCTTCAGTACAATGTCCAAATTCCTCAAACATAATTCAAAATAAGGACAAAATACAAAGAAGTCATCCATGAAGACTTCAATGCATTTATTGATTAAATCATAAAACATGGCTTGTATGCATCTTGGAAAAGTTGCGGGAGCATTACACAACCCAAAAGGCATTCTTCTATAAGAAAAAACACCAAAAGGACATATAAAGTCCGTCTTCTCATGATCTTATGGGTTGAAGATAATTTGATTGTACCCAGAATAACCATCCCAGAAACAACATAATTCTTGACCAGACAATCTTTCAATCATTTGATCCATAAACGGTAAGGGAAAATGGTCTTTTCTAGTGGCTGGATTAAGCCTCCGGTAATCTATACACATCCTCCATCCCGTCTTAGTTCTTATCAGAATTAACTCATTATTTTCATTTGTAATCACCACCATCCCTCTTTTCTTGGGTACCACTTGCATAAGACTCACCCAAACACTATCCGAAATAGGATAAATCATGTCGACCTCCAATAATTCATGCAAGTATATATTGATGACATTGTCATAAAGTCCTCATCATAAAATGGTCACTTAGGACATCTTCGACAATCCTTTGAGAGGATGAGGAAATATGGATTAAAAATGAATCCGTTAAAGTTGGCTTTCTGTGTCCATGCAAGAGATTTATTGGGATTTGTGGTGCACAAAAAGGAATAGAGATCAATTAAAATGAAATTAAATAGATCATAGATCTCAAGCCTCATTCGACAAAGAAACAACTTCAATCTTTGTTGGGGAAATAAACTTCCTTAGAAGATTCATTCCAATTTAAGTGGCAATATTCATACTTTCTCACCATTACTTTGACTCAAGAAAGAGAGTGATTTCAGATGGGAGAGCGAGTAACAAGAGGCTTTCAACTAAATCAAAGAATATATGATGAAGCCCCTTATCTGGTTACCTTAAAGTAGAAATAAGACTATGAAATTGTACATAGTTTTATTGGATTCGACAATAGGAAGCATGTTATCCCAAGAGGATGAAAATGGCGTCCAAAGAGACATTTATCACCTCATTCGAACCCTGATAGATGCATAAACTATGTATAATGCAATAGAAAATTTATGTCTATGTCTATACTTTTCATGTACAAAACTTAAGCATTATATAAAGCCTATTGATGTTTATGTGTATTCTCATTTTGATGTGATTAAACACATGTTGTTGAAACCTATACTTCATAGTCAAATAGGAAAGTGGGCTTTAGCACTCGTTGAATATTCGATGACTTATTGTTCTTTGAAAGAAATAAAAGGACAGATTATCGTAGACTACATTGTTGACCACTCAGTGGTCGAAGCGATAGAAATTTATGTCGAGACTAGGGCTTGGAAATTATACTTCGATGGTTCTAGGCATAAATATGGAACCAAAGTTGGAGTGTTTATAATTTTTCCAGAGGACATACCGACTAAGTTAAAATTTAGAATCAAAGGTATTTGTTCAAATAGTGAGGCTGAATATGGAGCCTCAATAACAGGACATCCGATTTTATTGGACTTGGGGGCAAGAGATGTCGAAATAAAAGGTGATTCAGAGTTAGTGGTTAGACAATTAAAAAAAGAATATAAGTGAATCAAAGAAAATTTGATGATATACTTTTTCGTTGCCAACTCCTTATTGAAACTTTTCAACCACAACTCTATAGACCATATACCTAGACTTGAGAATCAAGAGGCAAATGATTTAGCCCAAATTGCTTCAGGTTATAAAATCTCGAAGGAGATATTATAGGAGTTAGTCGAGGTTAAAGATAAGCTAATCTCAATAGACAGCTCTTCAGACACATTGTCAATGTCAAAACTAGGGGGAGAGAGGGTGGGGGGACAAACGAAACTGAGATATCAGCAAACTTAGAAAATTATGAGTTTTTTTGAAGATTTTGAAGCCTTTGAAGTTTTGACCATTGACCTAATGTCAGATGATAATTGGCAAAAACCCATTGTCAAATACTTGGGATATCCAACAGGAGTTATTGATTAAAAGATCAAGTATAGGGCCTTGAGTTATGTTATTATGGGGAACAAGTTGTTTAAGGAAACCCCTTAGGGGATTCTTATTAAGTGCCTTGGAGAAAGTGAAGCATATTTGGAAATATTGAGGTGCATAGAGGGCCATGTGGCTCTCATCAAGGAAGGCATAAGATGAAATGGTTGTTGTTTCGACTAGGGGTTTATTAGCCAACTATACTAAAATATTGTATAGACTTTATCAAAGGTTGTAAGGAACGCCAAAGGCATTTAGGTATCCAAGATATACCTACAAGTGCGTTACACTCAATAACTAAACCATGGCCTTTTAGAGGATGTGCTTTAGACATAATAGGAGAAATTAAGCCTTCTTCGTCGAAAGGGCATATGTACATCTTGATGGGGATATATTATTTCACTAAGTGGATATAAGCCATCCCTTTGGCTAATGTCGACTAGGAAGAGGTAATTAGTTTCATCCAAAATCATATTATATATAAATTTGGGATACCTGAGACTATTACTATTGATCAAGGCTCAGGGATCATAGGGCGAAAAATGGTAGAATTTGCCTCAAATGTAAGATTTAAGTTACTAACTTTGACATGCTGTTATGCCCAAGCTAATGGCCAGGTCGAAGAGGCCAACAAGATTGTGATTGGTTTAATTAAGAAGCATGTAGGTCAAAAGCCAAGAAATTGGCATAGAACTTTAAACCAAGTACTCTGGGCATGTTAAAATAATCTTAAAGAGTAGACTAAATCCACACAATTTCGACTTGCGTGTGGTCATGATGCAATACTCCCTCTAGAGATACATTTGCAGTCAGCTAGAGTTCAAAGATAATCTGAAATTCCAACTAAGTATTACTGGGGTATGATGTTGGATGAGTTAAGTGACTTGGACGAAGAAAGATTAACTGCTCTAGATGTCTTAATGAGACCAAAAGAACGAGTAGTTAAGGCATATAATAAGAAAGTAAAATAAAAAACTTTCATGTTGTGAGACTTAGTCTAGAAAGTCATATTTCCCATGGATAAAAAGGATTGAACTTTGGGCAAGTGGTCCCCTAATTGGGAATGATCATTTAGAATCCTGTAAGCATTCATAAATAATTCATATGAGGTTGAAGAATTAACCCCTGAAGGTCAAATCTTGCGAATAAATGGCAAATATTTAAAGCATTATAGGTCTATATTGTAGGAAATCCATATTAATGCAAAATAGAAATATTACTTCAAAATTAAAAAGGATAAAAAATATTGGCCTGAATGTCGAAATTCCACAAAGGGCATATTTAGAAGTTTACAAAAACCAAAATGTCGTTCAAACGACATAAAAATATGAAAAGAAATGATAAAAATGCAAGTTCTAGAAAGGGAAAGAGGCTTTGAGCCTGTCATATTGGATCTTCATTGTAGACAGTCGAAAATCAACTTGTGAAATTGTGGAGGCAAAGCCTTCAATCTCAGCATCCAGAGTATTGAAAATCTCTAGATATTGGATTCCAACCAGGGACTCTATATCTATTGGTTGTTGACTAGCCTTTCGGACTTCTTTCTTTTCATCTTCATCCTCTTACATCTTAAACTGCAATGACTCAATTTCTTTCTTTAGGTTGAGAATTTTTGCATCCAAGGCAGCGACAACTTCATCTTCTTGGCTAAGGGCATCTTCTAGTTGCTTGGATCGATTGTCAGACTCATTGGCAAAGTTCCATTCCTTTGACCTGCCGTCTACCTTAGGCTTCATCTTTGTCTACATTTCATGTTTCCTTTGGAAATCAGCAAAAACCTGGTCGAAAAGAGGTCCAAATGCAACCACAAAGTTGACAACGTCGCTGGGGCATTTGGAACATCAAGTGTATTCAACAATAATTTGATGCCATAACCATGAATTAAGTTCTTTTCAAGTGATTCAAAAAGGTTAGCTTATGCAAGTTTTTATTTCAATTGCTAAAAAATTCCATCGATTGTCTCAGGTGTAGTGTATCCTCCAAATATAGTTGAAGAACTTGAGCATTTACCAGTCGAACTGCCCTTGGTGCTCATCATTAGTTTCATGTAGGATCTTGGATTGGACTTCTTTATTTCTATAAACTCCTCGAGAGAGAGAGAGAGAGAGAGAGAGAGAGAGAGAGAGAGAGAGAGAGAGAGAGAGAGGAGAGAGAGAGAGAGATATTAGGTGAATGACCTCTAGTGCATTCTTTACGACTGGTTGTTCAATGGATTCAAGAGGTCAGTGATTTTTTGATCCTTGTGAGCATCTTTGTTTTGTTTAGGGCTACCAGGAGAAGAAGTGTTTTTTGTCCCTTCTTCCTCAAGAGTTTCGTCTTAAGAATCATGGTTCGTTTCCACTTCATTTTAATCTTCACCATTAGGGTTTAGGGTTTAGAGGTTGTTCTTTACCAGTTGAGTCTTGGGAGGCATTATTGTCTGCTTTTGTAGGCTTGTTAACTTCTTCAGCAATTTCTGTGAGTGAAGTAGGTTGGATTATGGGGGATCTAGTCCTTTGAGGTATTGGGGGTTTGAAACTCGACACAGGTTTGGTTGAAGGGTTATCCTGTAAAAGTTAAGTGTTAGTATTTGGAAAAATATTAAATAGAGTAAAGGGTTAAGAAAATTAAACTCACTTTGGGAGCATCTGCATCGGGGCTTGTGTTGGGACTATCAGGATTAGTGGAGACCAATTTTGTTGTTGTCTTGGTTTCTTTTTTTCCCTTTCCTGAGGTTAATTTATTCACCTTCTTTGCTTTAGGATTAGAAGTTACCTTTGGGTTGGGCGCAACCTTTCTAGAGCCAACCCCAATAGTCCTTGGTTTTTTCTTCTTAGCTTGAGGTTCGGGAGCGGAATCCTTGATAGGGATGGGTTGAGTTTCTCCATCATGAGAAGGGAAGATTGGGGACTTAGTATTTTCTAGAAGGAGATATTTAGTCCATCATTTCGATGGAAATTGAGTTTGAGATTTCCACGTTGGCAAGATACATCGACATAAAATCTTTAGTGTGAAGGAATACTTTCAAAAAAGGAAATGCTTCTCAGTTTTATCCAAAGGGACACATAGGGGATCATTCGAAAGTAAAAAACATTCAGAAATCAACGTGTCAAAATCTGAGGAGGCGAACGTTACGAAACAATTATTGTGTACTTGTATAAATAAGAGTTCTAATATTAGGATTCAGGGTGTTCATTTGATTTCACTACAAAACTAAAAAAAAAATTCAAAGTACCTAGCGTAGAGAGAAACGAGTTTCACTGAGCGAAATGTATGAATTCTGAAACACCATTTCTATTCAAATGCAAGGTCTTTTACTTCATTTTACTTTCTTTGCAAATCTGCTTTCATTCCTCTATTAATTTCAGTGGCACTTTACATTCACTTTTTACAAAGTTTTACCTTTTAGCATTGTCAAAATCACTTGCCTTTCTAAACAATCTACTTTTTACATTACTTTTTTTCAACGATTTCGACCAAGTCGAAATCCTTCACTTTTCTAAACAAAACGATAAGAAAGCTTTTAGCACTATGTCCTAAGATTATTTGGTCGATCATGTAAGTAACATTCAATAAGAGACTAGCATTTGTTTACCAAATTTCCCAGTAAACGCCAAGTAAACCTTCTCTAAAACAACGACAAATCTGCTAACCCCGTTTCATCAATAAACGCCCTGAACTCAAGGTTATCAACCAACCCTAACAAGTGAGGGTCAAATCTAATCCCCTTATAGGCATTGAGTAAAAGCCCCCAAAACACACCAGAAATCGATTCCTAGCCTAAACCAACACGACTCACATAAATCTTTTATCATCTAAAAAACACTTAAAATACGCATTAACTACTATGCACAACCTAAAATAGTCTCCTCACTCTACTCAGACTCCCAAACCGAAACAACAAAACAGAGTTTTGACTTTCATGCCAACCAAATAAAAAACAACTCTCCACTATTTTCGATGGACGGACTAAAACTCCAACAACAACAAAATTCCCCAATGAAAATGACACAATACATCATGCAACTCCCCTACCTTAACCTCCTGAATACTATCCTTCCATCCCATAATATTTTTCAACAATATATAAAAAAAGCATGAACTAAACTTATTTTAGAAGTCGAAATTCGACAACAATTTCATATATTCCGATGCCATGTTTTATATTAACATTTTCTCTCTTCAAACCAACATTAAAATATCATATGGTAGCTTGACAACATATATAAAGTATATCGATGATTCAGCCAGATAGTAACGTTACGACTGACTCCCAAATTAAGAAATTTCTACCCCAACTTCCTTTGACTTGTTAGCAATAAAAGGCAAATTTATATTCATGTATAGAATGGTCCCTCTATATGTCAGCAAAGAATATATATAACACCATTATTCATCCTATACAATGTTGAAAGATTGAATATATACGAAACAAATGACTATTGGGTGTGAAGCTTTCATTCTCATGGTGTTGAGGTTGACTAGTTTTGTTCCAATCCAATGACTTCGAAGTTAAATAGAATAGAATAGTTCAACACTTGAAAACCAGTGGCGCAGCATCAAAATAACGTGCATAACTGTATATCACGACATTGAGAAGACCAAATGATTAAATATAAATCTGTGTCACTTAATGGTTTTTGAACAAAAAATAATCTCCCAACTTGTTTCCTTCTATACACGCTTGTTTCCTTGTAGACAACATTTGATATGTATTGTCAAATATATGTCTATATCAAGTCAACTATGCATGCATCACAAAGATGCAACTATACATTATTTATTTATTTTTAAAATGACATAGCCAAATATATTAATAGCAAAAAAACCTTTAACTTAAACTAGACTATGTTTGGTAAGTCATAATTTTGAACTTATAATTTATAATTTTAATTTATATGCTCATATGACAATTTAAAATTGTTTGATAACAGTCTTTTTATCATAAATTTATAATTAATTTTATTAGTTTATAGTTTTTTTTCTAGACGATATTTCAAATACCTTTTAGTTTATAGTAATTTATAACTTATCATCTTTTTTTTCTCCATTTTTTATCCTTATTATTTTAACAATTTTATTTTTATCTTTTATAATTTATTTTAGTTTAAAATAAAATAAATATGTATTAAATATATTTTATATCATTTTACATTAGAAGTTAGTTGAACCGTTAATTTGACTTAACACTTCAATTAACTTATTAATTATTAGTCATCAATCATCTGCTATAAACTATAAATTATCAATTATCAGCCATCAGCAATGAACCATCAACTATAAACTAGTTTATCAGTTACCTGCTCTTTCTTTTATCAAACATAATCTTAATTTTTGAAATTAATGCTTGAATTCATATCTGATCCGATAAAGAGTGAAAAAAGATAACTCAACTACTATATATATTAGTTGAGTGATTTTAATTTTAAATGATGATATTTATTAATATTTATATATTAATATAAATAAATTATTAATATTTATAAATTAATAATTTTTTTATAAAAAAATTATACTCAATAATAAGGTCCAAAGTAAAATTTGATAGAAGGTCTTGTCGAAGCTAATAATAATAATAATAATAATAATAATAATAATAATAATATAAATAATAATAATAATAATAATTAAATTTTCAAAATATATTAAGTTATTGTAATTTTATTTAAATGTTATGGTTCAACTATTTGAAATGCAAAGTTATTTATTAATTACTATAATTGAATTTATTTACCTTTTTTTAAAATTAATAATAAAGTCAATATATTTAATTATTATTGAAAATTTGTTGATCTTAAATAAATTTTCATTAATTTGATAAACTTCTTTATGTTGAAGTAAGGATGAAGGGAATCGTTAAGAATATTCTAAACAATTTATACATTAAGAATAGAAGCAAGTCTTCTATATTATTTAAATATATTAATTGGTGTATGTTTTTTAAATCAATAATTTAGGTAAAGAGAAACTTGAGAGGGAGACAAAATACAATTTGAAAGGCATTGCTATTGACCTTTTCTTGTTATATAAATGATATTGCACGAGTTGCTCTCATTTAGGTATGGTCCATTATGCTTTAAAATTATATAAACGTTGGAGCTTGCATTATATGAAACATTGTTATAGGGTTGCAATATTTTTTATCATATGCAATATTGCATTATGTAAAAGATGAAGCATCAATGGTAGGTTGTCAAACAATATTTGTTACATTTTACTATTTTAAAAAAAATTAAAAAATTGATATATAAAAAATAGTGATAATTTTAGTCTATTATTATCCATTAATTATTTATATGTTTTATATTCATAAATATAAATTAACCATATTAACTTAGATATAGAACACATATTATTATTTAAATGATATAACTAAGAAATAAATAATTAAAATCACATTAAGAATTAAAAGTAACAAATTTCAGACTCTATGACGTATTTGAGAACTGACATAAATTAAGAATCGATGTTTAATGAAGTTATTCTGATTGAAAAGACTTCGTTAAAGAGATGTGTCTGAGTTGAGGTATTTGATCGACCATCTTAAACGAACCTAACATACAAGGTGTTAGACCAACTCAACAATATAAATTGATTTAAGTCAGTTATAATCACAGATTGTGTCTGAGCCGAGGTATTTGATCAACTCACGTAAACGAGCTTCATCATCATACGTCCAACAACAAACCCACCGTCCAACAACCAATCTCACACCAACCACACCCAACAACAATGTCAAACCACCCAAATTCAACGACTAAACTCACAACGTCACCATACCATATACACCTAACCACCAAACACTCAACCTCACAACCAATTCACGTCACACACTCAAACACAAAAGTAAGAGCATGACCCATACCACCAACAACCATATGCAACCACCACATCGGTCTATAGCCCTAATAATTCATACGATTCCACCCCATCCCACCATAGCCTCCCACAAATTAACACTCAAACATCACACTGCCAAATCACCACCACTATATGACTTTCTTACACCACAAGAACCATTTTTTCGTTTCTAAAACGATTCAATGTCCCAATTCAACCAACATACCGTCCACACATAACCCAACCACAGTGACCCAACTACGACAACATGGGCATCAAACTCAATTATGGTAGCGCCATTAGCAGCAACCCCCGACTCTTGAGGATAAATGATTGAAAATATGTCAAATACGTCAGACCCCTCGTACCAATCACCTTTCTACAAGCCAATACTCAAAGACCCCAAACACCTTAGGAAAATCGTGGGAGACCTCGAAGGCATGCAAATACGCCGAGAGGTGGAATCAGGGAACGTTTCGATCGGATAGGTCATTAATTTTCTATTCAATTGTGTATTTAAATTTTATGAAATAGTATTTTGAATTAGTTTTGATTTTCTTTTTTATTTAAATTTTTTAATTATAATTTAAAAAAAAAAAGCAAAAGAAATGAGTAATCACTGCATATGACACATGTTCCTAGTGGATGCATGCACGTGACACATGCAGTGACATGATGCACATGCAATCGTCACTCCTAATGGTGTATGTGTAACAAAACAATGCATGCCTTAACTCTCGTGACTACTCCTCTTATCTTGTGTCAAAAACATGGTTAATTTAGTAAATAAATTAAAAATACGGTTATTTTTGTATAAAATTTTAAAAAATAGTTATTTTAAAAAAATCTATTTTTTTTTTCAAATATGACAATAAATTATAAGATTAAAAATTAGGAAGTTTGAAAATAAAAGTTTGGATATAGAAGTTTCATCCACAAAGAGGCATTGCAAATAGAAAGATTTTACTCCTATAATTGTTCCTTCGCTCTTAATTTTTTTATAAAATGTCAATTTTTTTTAAATTAAGAAATTTTCACCTTTTGATAAATTTTTCAAATAATTTTTAAATTTTGAAAAAGTATTACCCACAACCTAACTTTGACTAAATTCGAGTTCTCAACAAACAAGATTAAATTAAGTTTAAGCTCTTAATAGTAATGAAATTGTCTATAAGATATAATACAATTGACAAGATTTTAGAATTTAATTTCGAGATCATGTAAGAAATGGTATTCATGTCTTTGTTTTATGAAAACCCACCAATTCTAGAATGGTATTCTTTCTACCCAAACCATAAATAATAATCGATAATCTTATTTATAAATTAAAAAGACTCACAAGTACAAAAGATTAAAACGTGAGAAACTTTTTAAAAATTTGGTTTAGACCAAGGTCAAGTCGTAGTTATTATTTTTTCAAAAATTCCTTTTTAATATACTTCAATGTATAATTTTAATCACTATAACATAAATTTATTTTACAAATGATCTAATAACTAAATTTACCTACGACAACATAGATTTCTCACGAATAAACTGTAGATAAATTAAAAAAAATCATTTTTACAAATTATTTGATAAATAATATAAAAATTAGAGTTATACAGTAAATAGTTTTAAATTTACTCAAAAAAAAAATTACAGGTAAATTTTTAAAATGTTTTTTTAAAATATTTAGAATTACTCGTAAAAGTACAATTATAGAAATTAGTGCATATTTAAACATGATGAGCCCATGTATGATTGTAGTAGGCCTAACTGTAAGTCCACACTCAAAATCAATGTTCTAATTAATCCAATGTTCCATCAAAACAAATTGGTTTTCATACCGTCAAATTGAACCTATGCCCCCAAATATAAACTACTCCAAAAATGCTGCCTTCAAAATATTAATGATCTAAGATTTTTTTTAATTATTAGAAGTTTACACAAATAAAACACCTGCTATGAATATTCATATTAGATGTCAATTTTCATATATAATAAATATAATATGAAATAGTTGAACAATTCAGTTCTCTGTAAATATATTTTAATTTTTTTTATTTAGTTTTTCTATTAATATCTTTTGGTGTCTTGAACATGCGGATCCGTGACCTATCTATATCTATGTATTATAGTTTATTATTAGCTTTTTTTTAAGTTTTTAAACACAATTCCGAGTGGTCGTATCTATATATAATTTATTGTTACTTATTTTTTTTGAAAGTTTTTAAATTTTCGGTGTGTTTTTAAATTGGAATTTTTATGTTTGAAAAGATCCAATCAACAATTGAAGAATAAAAATTAATTTATTGTGGTGAAAAAATATCTAATTAAAGATAAATTTTATACAAGACAAGAAAAAAAGTATGAAGTGTAGTAAAATTGATTAGTAGTGATGGGTTTCTTTAATTGATATATGTAAGGGGCCAAACTTTTTTTTTCTATATTCTTTTTGGATCAAGACTTTAGATTCGCTCTCTATTTTGTTGGGTCTGCCTCAGTTTTTTATTAGCGTAGACATTAATATGAATTTTATCATTTTTAGATTTTATGAGTATTAGAATTGTAATACTCGCTTCACCTTAATTTTAATTTTTTGAGATGCAATTCAAGATTTTAAATTTGTACCCTCTTATGCTCACTTTGTTCCAATATTTTTTATGAGCTTTTACAAAGTGAACTTTAACTAGTCGGCATGTCTATTAGCTATCCTTAATTATAAGTATTTTTTTTCTAAAATATATTTTCAAGAAGTTTGAATTCAATGATAGTTAAGGCGTATGTGGGAAAAAGGAAAAAGTAAAAAATTCTCCATGTATTTTCAAAAGGGCTACTACGGACGGACGTAGCACATGCTACGGGCTATAGCAGCAAAACCCTACATGTCCCTGTTTTTTATAGTGCCCATACAAATTCCAGGGGCCTGCTATGGGCATCCGTAGCAGCTGCTACGAGCCGTAGCTGGTAAGCGAGAGATTTCCCGATTTGTTTCATTTTCCTTCTTTTCAAGACTGTTTTGAGATCTTTGCATCTTCTGATTTTGTCCAATTTCTGATTGTAATGAGGATTGAACTGTGAGATTTATTCAACCTTTAGAACTTTCCTTACAACTAATAGTTTTGTGAGTTTTAGGAATTCGGTTTTTATTCTCGTTTTACGTATTTTATTTCATTGTATTGCTTTGTACCCAAATCTCAATTGGAGCACTGGATCTATCTCAATTCAAGTGGGTTTCTTCTTTTCCAGGTTGTTTTCACTCTTATTTGCAATTGGTAATTTGTGATTTTACCGTTAATCATGTTTTTTATTGCGATAATTGCTCTGATTGTATTGTTCTTCACCAAGAGTGAGTTGTTCACTAGAGACTAAATGTCAAGAGAACTAACTCATGACCATTTGTATGATTCTTCACTAATCGATTATGAGAATTTTAAATATGAGATTACTTTAAAACCTGAGTATTTCATTCCAACGCTTGTACGAAAGTAAATGATTCTCAAGTACTGTCATACCCCAAAATTTGCCCTACCTCCTCATTCAATTCATTTGCCATATGATTTTGTTCATTTGCTTACATTTGTATATTCGCTCATGCATTTAGGTCATTCATCGATATTTATACATTTTAATAAATTTAGGCCAAAGGTTTGGTAATAATGAATTTAATCAGTTTAAGTGGATTTTTGAGGTGGATAGTATTCGGTAATTATTCGGGATTATATCCCATATTACTTGTGGTGTGAATCATCTCTTTATTTGAGATTCATGGTTAGCAGGGGGATTAGAATGATTATTACTTAATTCAAAAGATTGCTTGAATTCATAGAAGAGGGCAAATTTAGAATAAAGAAAGTATTTCATTCATCTATTGGAAATTCATGATACAATGCATATTTCTTGATATACAAATCAAAAGAATGGATTATAAGGAAAGAGGATAAAAAATTACATCTTTTGGGAACAATTGACTTTTTGGTCAAACAGTTGACTTTTGGTCAACCATTGACCATTGACTCGATTTCGTCTCCTGAATTTAAGTAGACCTATTCCACAAGAATTTGATCAAAGGATTCATAATTGTTCATAAAAAATGACTTATGTCATGATTATGTCAATTGCTAATTTCCAAGAAATTCTATCTTCCATCAAGTTTAACTTCCATGGCTTGTTCTTCACTTTCCAATGTTGCTTCAAGGTCATTCTTCCACTACAATGCTCATATTTCTACAAGGAAGAAGGTATACCCAGTTAGACATTCATATGATGAGGTTAAATCATCAAAAATTCATGGAAAAGTCATGCAAAACTCAAGGACACTTAGAAAAGTTCTGCGCTATGTGGAAAATTCAATACTTATTTTTTCAACACTTTCCAACATTGTTTCAGGCTCAAAAATTCAGAATTTGATCCATTATTTTACACCATTCAAAAGTTCTTATTTTCAATACAAAATCATTTCTCAAAAGAACTTAAAGTCATGAGATAATTCACAAAAAGTTCAAGGCAAAAATGGTGAGAAACCAAAGGCAAAAGCATCTAAGTTCAAGTTAATTACTAGTGACCTTTTGCCTTATATCCTAACTTGGCACTTCTTCAAAATTACAACACTTCTATCTCTAACTACCTCATTCCTCACAAAACCCTCAATTACCCAATTAAACCTTAACTACCAAACTTACACAAAAACTATCAAACAAACACAAATCTCAACTTTCATTTTCCATTCAATCCTAACCATTCTTAACAATCAATCTGAGGGTTGAAAATGGTGATCCACAACTAAAGACTAAATTAATTACTAACCATTACTAAACTCATTACTGGGATCACTATCCAAGGGCGTTCATTCACTTGCCAAGCCTATATAAACATGTCATCTATCACAACTTTGGGAGTTAACTAACATAACTACTTGAATCATCTTTTTTCCCACTATTTTTTCTCAAGTTCTCTCTCTTTTCTTCACTCCCTCACTATTATCAAAGTTCATATTCATCACCATTTAGAACTTCACGTTGAAGTTATAAATTTGGTGTAACTTAGCCACAATCCAATTTCAACAAATCGTTAAGTAAGTTTCAACAAGATGCATCAACAATCAACATCCAAAGTTCATCAATTCAAGTTTATTCATCAACATTCTACATTCAAGATTCATATTATATATTCATTCATCATAAAAAATAATCATCAAGCTTGGAAGTTAATTGGATTAATGAAGCTTATTATTGAAGTATTTCGAGTTTCTCTTCGACACTATGATTTTCAACACTAACTGGAGCAAACCTCTACTCCGTTGGTAATCCTTCATCTCTTCCACACCTTTGCCATAAATTATTGAATGTTTTTTTTTGTTGATTAATTTAAGCCACTGTTGTGAATAACTTATTAGGTTAATCACTTATTTTGGCATAAGATACATAAACATAAAAATAGTGATTAATTAATTCTTAACTATTAGTAACATGTGAATACATTACTAGAAGAAAAATTTCGTCACGATTCCGAATATGTGATTATTTTTTTACAAATCATTATAATGAATGCGAATCGATCGATTCTTTATACACTTTCTTCTTCACTTTTTTTCCCGATTATTCAAAATTTATGGCTCATTTATAAAATTTGATTGCATATTTGGATTCCTTGCGAAAAAACGTGACCAGTAATATATAATTTGCATATTGTTTATTTGATTTGATAATTTTGGAAGAATAAATTCAAGAAGCTATGAACAATTGAAGAACATTGATGAATAAACCCATAAGTTATAGTATGCTGACACGTGTCCCCATTTTTTTCTTTTTTGAATAGTGCCACGTGGTGCATTGTTATTGAGTATGAGTAAGAGAATAAGACAAAAAATGCTACAAGACAAATGAACAAATCCTATATACGCAGGTGCAGCGTTCGCATACCATCATTGACCATGTTTTATTGACCAGACTGAGCATTTTTCTTGCGCCTTATTGGGCCTTTTCTTGCTTCTCAGCACCCCTTCTATTTGGCCAGAACCCCTGTCATACGGTGAACTGACTTTTTGTGTTTTTGCTTTGGAAAGCAAATGTCGCGGATAGCAAGAGTCGCCACCGACTTTTCTTTTATCCAATAAGGAAAGGTGGAAAAGAACAGGAAAGACCTTAATTAGATTTTGGGTTCGGGAGGTACATTATACAAAGGGAAGGTGTTAGCACCCTTTGTATCCATGGTTATCCATGGGCTCTTAATTGCTTGATCACTTACGTTTGTCTGGAAAAAGTGGTTGTGAATTGCTTAAAAATGTTTTGAAAAGAGAGTTTAACTTTGTAATGATTCTTGTACAAATGTATACAAAGTATTTATCTCGTTTAATTTTGAAAGCGATTTAGAAAAATATAACTTGGCAATGATTCTAGTACGAATGTATACCAAGTGGTAATTTTCTAGTAATTGCAGAGTGTGAAGTATGAAAAATGTTTTAGGTTGTGAGCCAGCAATTAAGAGTTATGCCTACCCGAGGTCTTTATAGGCATTTCCTATCCTTATGAGGGTAAAACTGTCCTTACTATTGAGGAGTAAGTAGTTTTATCCCTTGGATGTAAAAGGGTCATCGTAGGGTCATCGATTGGTCATTAAAGGCAACATTTGTAAGGATACCTTAGCATTCGAAGGGACGATCATCATTTAACCGTAGGCTACAACGAAGGGTCATCGAGGGACAAAATCATGTATTCGAAGGCAACATCCGAGGGACTATGATTTATTTTCTAGGGACATGATGATTTAACCGAAGGGTCTTTGCTAAGTGTATCCCCACATTCGCGGGACATGACCATAATACCGTAATATCGTAAGGCAACAAAGAGAGGTCCAAGATCACATATTCAAAGGCAATCAATTAGGTAGTTGTAATCAATTAGGTAATTAGGTCCATATTATAATCAATTAAGTAATTAGGATGAATCTCCACATTAGAATCAATTAAGTAATTAGGATGAATCTCCACATTAAAATTAATTAAGTAATTAGGATGAATCTCCACAAGGGTATCCCACAAATAAAGTGGAATACCTAACAAGCTACCTTCTCCGGGAGTATGTGAACCCTTACAAAACTCAGCAAACAATGTCAGAATACCAAATCGGGGTGCAATCGAGAATTGCACCGAACAAAAGGAACACAGCGGTAGGACAGAATAGAACAGAACAGAAAAATCACAGAATAAAACAGATCCGATAAACGTAGAACAGAACAGAAAAATCAGCGACTGTCACGTTCGCTCCTGCCTCGCCTAGCGAAGGCTTAGCGAACGCTCGCTACATGCTCGCTTAGCGATGGGCTAGGGAGCGGCTGCGGGTTCTGGTTTTGATAACAGTACAATTTCAGCAAGCTTCACACCCTATGGCATCCATTACAGAGATTACATGGTTAAACATTCAAGATATTCATAATACGTAATTTCATATGCAAAACTTAAGATATTTTTATAAATTCAATCATAATGCCACATGCCTATTAAGAACATAAAGCGGTAATAGTAGTGCAAACCTATTTGCAATTGAATTGCAACCTTGAATGGGCAAGTCGGATTAAGTTGGGCGGATATAACCTTGGTGCAGATGAGTTTCCTTCAGGGTCTCCTTTAGGGTTGCTCTGAATTCTCTGGGTTAGCCTCCAAGGTTTGTTGTGCCTTCTTTCTATCTCCGGTTTTCGTTCCGTTTTCGTTCTCCCTTTTTCTCACTGAAGTTGTGGTATTTATAATGCTCTTTTTATGACCTAATGGGCTCAGAATGAAGCCCAGAATTTTCTGGTATTCGCAAGCTTCGCTAGGCGAGTGGCGTAGCGAAGGGTTCGCTAGGCAAAGGAATTGCTCGCCTAGCGAGCAAACCAGTTTAGGCCATTTTCTGGATTTTGTCATCTGTGTGCTGGGTCCTTGTTCTTTTAAGATCAATGCCTTGAAAAGTAAGTTGGAGTGCCTTAGAAATGCCTTATAATTATAACGGGCAAATTTTGGGGTATGACAGCTGCCCCTGTTCAATATTCTTGAATCGAGAGAGTTAGAATGGTGTGTACGCCATTCGTGGTCTGGAGGTGGAAGATTATTGAACACTAGAATGCCCCAAAAATTTGCACTTGTTAATCAGAGGTTATTCCTGATGGAGATGGGCTTAAAGATGCCATCCGGGAGGTTTGATGATGAAAGATCAGAATGGATCATACGCTGTTGGGAATAAAGGATCAGAATGGACCATATGCTAGATCGTGTCTGAGTAGCAGAATGAACCGTCTATTAGACTGCCTCGGGAGAGGTAAAGATCGGAATAGATCGTACGCTAGATCGTATCCGAGTAACAGAATGAGTTATCCATTAGGCGGGTGACCTCGCTGGGGATGAAAGATCAGAATGGATCGTACGCTAGATCGTATCTGAGTTGCAGAATGAGCCGTACGTTAGGCTGTATCTGACGAAATAAGGATCAGAATGGATCGTACGTTAGATTGTATCTGAGTTGCAGAATGAGCCGTACGTTAGGTTGTATCGGAAGAAAGTAGTCGTACGCTAGACTACACCTCGGAATATACCGTACGTTAGGTAGTATCTGAGGGATGAAGATCCAAATGGGTCGTACGTTAGACCGTATTGGAGTTGCAGAATGAGCCGTACGTTAGGCCGTATCTGAAGAAGAAAGTAGTCGTACGCTAGACTACACCCCGGAATGTACCGTACGCTAGGCAGTATCTGAGGATTTGAGGATCAGAATGGATCGTACGTTAGATCGTATCTGAGTTGCAGAATGAGCCATACGTTAGGCTGTATCTGAAGAAGAAAGTAGTCGTACGCTAGACTACACCCCGGAATGTACCGTACGCTAGGCAGTATCTGAGGATTTGAGGATCAGAATGGATCGTACGTTAGATCGTATCTGAGTTGAAGGAGTCATATGTTGAGCTGAATCAGAATGAACCGTACGCTAGGCCATATCTGATAGTATATGTTGTATTTGCAATGAATAACTGGGGTGGGCTTAAAGATGCCACCATCAGAGTGCCTGTCGGAATAAATGTCCATATGGATTGTATCTGAGAGATATAATTAAATCTCGAATGTACTTGATAAAGATGTCCGTCTGAATGGACCTTTGTTTTGACTGTACTAGGAGGATAATTAACCTGAAAAATAAAGTTAGCTTGATGCCATGTCATGATGCATGAGATATTTTATGCTTATGAAAATAAATGCGAACAATGTATGCATGCGTATGCTATGAAATGATGTAATGAATGAATTATGCGTCTGAAAAGTTTTTTCTGGCGACTCCCTGGGGAAAATAAATCCCCATCTTCTGGTTGGAGATACTTGTATTGATGACCCTTTCTCAGCTAGGGATACTTGATTTCCGTCTGATGGTAGAAATATTTAACAGAAGCCTGGCTGGGGATGGAAGAGGTGACCAGTCTGTCTAGTAATGCCGACTTTTTCTGGGGAATAACTGGCTTTGCTGGGGAGTAGAATTGGCAACGGGTTTATTGGAAAGCATGGTTAGATCTTTCCTCGATCCTGCAGTCTTGTAGTGATTGCTATTTCCGTTTTATGCATGTCTTTTGGTAAACATCGATCATATTCAAATGCACATATCAATTCAAATTAAATCAATGGACGTTTACGCAAACAAAACAGAGAAAGTAAAACAAAAGCATCTTTTTGAGAGTAAAGTTGTATTGATTTTGAAAGAGGGCCTATAAACAGGCAATTTTGAATACACGGAGACAGAAATCCTAGTAAGAGGAAATTGTCGAGAACATAAAGAAAAGCTATGAAGGAAAAGCCCTGTTGATTTTAATTCTACTACTGTCATTATGTCTTCAAGCATCTCATCTCCTGCTGTCGGATAGAAGCGATTGGCTTGTTCAGTCCCTTGAACTTGGATGAAGCTGTCTGAGAACGGGACATAGTCATACGCTTTTAATCCCTAATTTTTGCCTGGACCGCCTTTTCAGGTTTTCAGTCCACCAGGATACCCTTTTTTGCCCAAGCCGCCTTTTCAGGTTTTCGACTTGCCGGGTGTACATTTTTATATGTTTATCCCTAATTTTTGCCCGAACCCTTTTGGTTCGCCGGGATGCCCTTACTTTTGCCTAGGTACGTCGACCTAGCGGGTCTCTTTTATGCGTAGTATTTTTTAACTATGTCTTCGTTCACGGGATGTGGGAAGTCTTCGCCATCCATCGTAGCAAGTATCATGGCTCCACCAGAGAATACCTTCTTAACTACAAATGGCCCTTCGTATGTGGGAGTCCATTTGCCCCTGGGATCACTTTGTGGCAGAATGATACGCTTGATCACCAGGTCGCCGATTTGATACACCTGTCTCTTGACCTTTTTGTTGAATGCCTGGGTCATGCGCTTCTGATATATCTGCCCATGACAAACAGCCGCAAGTCTCTTTTCATCAATCAAATTCATCTGATCGAGTCGAGTCTGGATCCATTCATCCTCGTCTAAACCTGCCTCTTTCATGATTCTTAGAGAGGGAATCTGAACTTCCACAGGTAAGACGGCTTCCATTCCGTAGACTAAAGAGAAAGGAGTTGCCCCTGTCGAAGTGCGTACTGAAGTGCGATAACCATGAAGAGCAAATGGTAACATTTCATGCCAGTCTTTGTACGACACTGTCATCTTTTGTATAATCTTCTTAATATTCTTATTAGCAGCCTCCACGGCGCCGTTCATCTTTGGCCGGTACGGAGAAGAGTTATGGTGTTTTATTTTGAACTGCGTGCAGAGTTCAGTAATCAGCTTGTTGTTCAAATTACTGCCATTGTCAGTGATAACTCTTTCAGGAATGCCGTATCGACAAATGAGATTATTCTTGATGAATCGTGCCACCACATTCTTGGTGACAGAAGCAAATGAGGCGGCTTCTACCCACTTTGTAAAGTAATCAATAGCAACAAGGATGAAACGATGTCCATTAGAAGCAGTAGGTTTAATTTCTCCGATCATATCAATGCCCCACATTGCAAAGGGCCAAGGGGCTGTCAACACGTTTAATGGTGCAGGAGGCACATGTACTTTATCCGCATAGATCTGACACTTGTGACAAGTTCTGGAGTGATGGTGGCAATCAGCTTCCATGGTAGACCAATAATACCCTGATCTCAGAATCTTCTTGGCCATTGTATGTCCACCAGAATGAGTCCCAAAAATACCGTCATGCATGTTTCCCATAATCTTTTCTGATTCCTTTTTATCCACACAGCGCAGCAGAGTCGAATCAAGATTACGTTTGTACAATACTCCATTACTCAGAAAGAATTTAGCGGAGAACTTCCTCAGAAATTTTCTGTCATTGACGGATGCCCCTTCAGGGTATTCCTGAGCTTCTAAATATCTTTTTACTTCGTGGAACCAAGGTTTCTCTTCTACTTCCTCAGCGTTAAGTTCATAACAGTATGCTGGTTCATCTAATCGTTCAATAGTGATCGTGGGAGCTTCATTGTCCCATCTAACTCTGAACATAGATGACATGGTAGCCAACGCGTCTGCCAACTGATTCTCTTCTCGTGGAATATGTTCGAATGTAATCTTTTCAAAGTATGGGATTAATGTCAACACCCGCTCTCGATAAGGGATGAGATTCGGATGTTTAGTGTCCCATTCTCCTTTGATCTGACTGATTACTAAGGCTGAGTCTCCGTATACGCTTAAAAACTTGATTCTTAGGTCTATAGCAGCTCTGAGTCCCAAAATACATGCTTCACACTCAGCCATATTATTGGTACAATCAAAACATAGTCTAGCAGTGAAAGGCGTATGGAAACCCTTGGGAGAGATGATTACAACACCAACACCGTTGCCCAACGCATTAGAAGATCCATCAAAAACCATAGTCCATCAGGATCCCAGTTCGGGTCCTTCATCCGGTCCAGATTCTTCATAATCAGTAACAAGCATGACATCCTCATCTGGGAAATCAAAATTTATAGATTGGTAATCATCAACTGCTTGATGAGCCAAATGATCGGCTAACACGCTTCCTTTGATTGCTTTCTGAGTAGTGTATTGGATATCATACTCTGTTAAAATCATCTGCCACCTTGCTATTCTTCCGGAGAGGGCAGGTTTCTCGAATATATACTTGATAGGATCCATCTTAGAAATCAATAAAGTGGTATGATTCAACATATACTGTCTTAGCCGGCGAGCAGCCCAAGCCAAAGCACAACAAGTTTTCTCGAGCAATGAGTATCTTGTTTCACAGTCGGTAAACTTTTTTCTAAGGTAGTATATGGCATGCTCTTTTCGACCAGACTCGTCATGTTGCCCCAACACACACCCCATTGAATTTTCTAACACGGTCAAATACATGATTAGAGGTCTTCCTTCAACTGGTGGCATCAGAATTGGAGGTTCTTGGAGGTACTTCTTGATTTTGTCGAAAGCTTCTTGACATTCATCATTCCATATCATCTCTTGATTTTTCCTCAGTAACTTGAAGATGGGTTTGCAGGTAGCAGTCAAATGGGAGATAAACCGGGCAATGTAATTCAAGCGTCCCAAGAAACCTCTGACTTCTTTATCTGTACGGGGACCTGACATTTCTTGAATAGCTCTCACCTTAGTCGGGTCTACCTCAATTCCTTTGCCACTGACAATAAAGCCCAAGAGTTTACCGGATCTTACTCCAAAGGTGCATTTGTTCGGGTTCAATCTCAACTTGTATTTCTTCAACCTCTCAAACAGTTTGTATAAATGATCGAGATGTTCTTCTTCAGTATGAGATCTGGCTATCATGTCATCCACATATACCTCTATTTCGTGATGGATCATGTCATGGAACAACACTACCATAGCACGCTGGTATGTTGGCCCTGCATTCTTTAAATCGAATGGCATTACTTTGTAACAGAAAGTGCCCCATTGCGTCACGAATGTAGTTTTCTCCATGTCTTCAGGTGCCATCTTAATCTGATTATAACCTGAGAATCCATCCATGAATGAGAATACCTTGTGTTGAGCGGTGTTATCTACCAGAACATCAATGTGCGGAAGTGGGAAGTCATCTTTGGAACTCGCTTTATTCAAATCTCTGTAATCTACACACATTCGCACCTTACCATCCTTCTTTGGCACTGGTACCACATTAGCAACCCATTGAGGATAAGAAGTAACAGCCAGAAAACCTGCATCAAATTGTTTCATAACCTCGACTTTGGTTTTCTCAGACATTTCAGGACGCATGCGGCGAACCTTTTGCTTAACAGGACGACAATCTTCCTTCATTGGCAAACGATGCACTACTATATCAGTATCCAATCCTGGCATGTCTTCATAAGACCAAGCAAAAATCTCAACATAGTCATGTAACATCTGAATCAATCTTTCTTTGATACTGTTTTCCAAGCCTGCTCCTATTTTGACTTCTTTCTTGTCTACTTCAGTGCCCAGATTTACAATTTCAATTGATTCCTCATGCGGCTGTATAGACTTTTCTTCTTGCAGTAACAATCTGGCAAGTTCTCCAGGTACTTCACAATCTTCCTCACTTCCATCCTCGGCTTGGTAGATCGGATTTTCAAAGTCATAATGAACAGTAGTAGAACTATTATCAACAGGATCCAGAGTGGGTATGGATCTGCAATTTGTTACGTGAGTGTGTGTAAGAAAGCATAGCTTGTTTGAAAGATGATAGGGAAGATAAAGAGCGCGATATTTGAATGCAAAAAGTCCATTGATTTATTGAATGTGAATATGCTTATGAAAATGACAAAACCCTTAACAAATTAACTATTGTGCCCCGGGCATAGACACGATGCTTTAAGAAGTTCAATTGTAAAAAATTAAAAATTTACAACACTAAAATAGGCAATAACAATTACTTATGACTAAAGGAAATCGGGATAGTGTCTTCAGCCTTCCAATTATTGAGTCCGTCACCAATCGTTGGGAAAATCCAGCTATCCAGGTCGCAGTCGCTGTCAGCATCTTCTATAGCATTAATCTGATCCTTGACTACCTTTTCGGGGCTAAATCCTAGGCCGCATCTATCAGACTTGTACGACACATTGATCAGTTGACCCCAGCCAGTACGACCACCATCTTCAACCACGGCTTGAGCGTCCTTCAGAGAAATCATAGCAGGAGGAGCACTGATAACCTTGGGCACACAGGAAGTTGGCTTAAGGACAGGATTAGTCGGAGGAACTACTTCAAATGACTGAGAAGGAGTCTCAAAGAATTCACCATCCATCTCGACGTATCTGAAGGCCTGCACACTACTGACAATATATTCTTCTTCTCCACACACAGTGACAATCTTGCCCTCTATTGGATACTTCAGCTTTTGATGGAGAGACGAGGCTACAGCACTTGCCCCATGAATCCAAGGGCGTCCCAGCAAGCAGGAATAGGCAGGACGGATGTTCATCACGTGAAAGGTAGTGTTGAAGACTTGAGGTCCTATCTTGACAGGGAGAACCACTTCACCATGGACAACACCCTTCGCACCATCGTAAGCACGCACCACAATGTCACTAGGCTTCAGTTCAATGCTTTTACAGTCAAGTTTATCGAGCACGACTTTCGGTAGCACATTCAAAGAAGAGCCATTATCGATCAACACATGAGACAAGGTGATCCCCTTACACTCAATGGAGATATGCAGAGCTTTATTGTGATTCTTTCCTGCTGGTGTCAGGTCAGCATCAGAAAAGCCTAGGCCATTGTCAACAGCCAGATGAGCAACATAATTTTCGAACTGATCGACGGATGTTTCCTGAGGTACATGAGCAGTCTTCAAGAATTTTATCAATGCATTGGCATGAGATTCAGAAGATAACAACAAGGATAACATCGAGATCTTAGACGGGGTATGCCCCAGCTGTTCTACCACATCAAAATCACTCTTGCGGATGATTTTCAGCATTTCTTCCATTTCTTGTTTGGCAACATCTTCAGTAGTAACTTCGACGGGTGTCCCTGACTGAGAAGGGTTAACTGGTTCCTTTCCTCGGGTTTTAGGGGCGGGAGGTGAGATTTCTGGAGAGAAGATCCTTCCACTTCGAGTGACTTTACTAGTCCCAACAATGTCATTAGGATTAGCAGAATTACCAACTTGCTTCACGCCATGGATGTAAACATCACCTCCATAATTCCACGGAATGGCTTTGCTTGAGGAATACGGTACTGGGCCAGGTGCAGTAATGATTAGGGGAGCTATCTTGGGCTCAGCAGTAATCTTCACAGGTACTCTAGTAGCGGTAATCTTCACTGGAACTTTGGACCTAGCAATCACAGATATTTCTTCAACAACGTTTTCCACCTTAGGAATCTTTTCGAAGAGAATTGTACGATCGTCCATCAGCCGTTGAATACCATCTCTCAACTTCGGGCAATCATCGGGTCGAAGTATACAGAGATCACAACTTTCAGCGCAACCTGGAAATAAACCAGCTTGCAATAAATTCTTCTTGATGGTCAGGAGAGGAGACATTAAGTCGGCTACATTAGCAATGTGAGAATTATCATCCACAGAATTAACAGTCTTGTCATGGTTAGGCATAGGAGCAGTGATGACATTAGGAGTCTCCGGAGGATCAAATTCAATTTCCCCAGCGTCGATCATATCCTGAATTTTATTCTTCAACAACCAACAATCGTTTGTATCATGCCCGGGGCTATCAGAGTGATATGCACACCTGACATTGGGATTATAACGAGGAGAAGTAGTGTTGACATTTGCAGGAGGGCCTCTGAGGGTAATTAAATTCGCCTTTAGCATGCCCTGCAGTGCTTGCGCTAAAGTCATATTGATCTTGGTAAACTGCCTTCTTGGCCTGTCTTGCCTGTGCTGGAAGTTTTGAGATGGCGGTGCTGCAATCGTAACTGCTCCAACGACATGGTCACGATTTTTCTTGTTATGACTCCTTTGACCGTACACAGCATTTGATTCATTCTTCCCCTGATAGGACTTTTTGTTGCTTGCAGAGGTAGCCGCCTGTATCTTTCCACTTCGAATACCGCTTTCAACACGTTCACCCGTCAATATAAGGTCAGTGAAACCCGATGAAGAATTTCCCAGTAGATGGCTGTAGAATGGGCCAGTCAGTGTGTAACACCCTTCTAAAATACCCCAAATATTTAATAACAACAACAAATATATATATATCAGAGTAATCATGCACCAAGGGTGTCACACAACATTTCGCACCATAATAACTGTCATGCTCTTTATTCAATCAAAATAAACATTTTTGTTTGCATAATTCGCAGCGGATAAAATCAACCAGCCATTCAAAACATATAACGTTTTACAGGTAAAAAGGTTCACAATCAACAATAAACAATTAAAACATCCCGTCCCGATGTTACATCTATCAGAGCACGACCCACTACGTAGACTACACTAGACTCCAGGCACTAGCTTCTACTCACTCACTGCTCGTTACCTGAAAAATAATTGTAAGGGTGAGTTCCTCAATCGATGTAACAAACATTATAAATTATCATGTTATGTTAAGTAAATTTACACGTTAATCACCCTAATCATATCATGCATTTAGTAACGGCACATCAACTCAAATATCATACTCAATAACACGTAAAATGCAACTCAATAACGACATAAAATGCAACTCAAATGAGACTCGACTCTTCATGCATGTGGTACCATTCGGAGTAAAACTCCCAACTTAAAATCATTGCCATTTTAGTGGGCATCAAGGCATAAGCCTTCAACTTTCAACTTAAAATTTTGCCAATCCAGGCCAACGTGGTGTGAGCAAAGCTCCGACTTAATGCATATGAATGTACATGGCATACACGACTTTAAACTGTCAACAACATAATAATAATATCAACACAACAACGTTTTCAACAAAAATCAACTTATAATCAACTTTGGCTCATCAAGCCTCCAACTCAGTATTTTCAACAACTTTAACACAACTGATCCACATATTTGGATCAACATTTCATAACATAAACCCAACAAAATTATTCCTCACAATCAACTAAAACAGGCCAATCACCAATTACGTTCACAACATTAAAATACCAATTTTTCTAATTTCCAACAGTGTTAACCGGTTAACGCCCTGGGTTAACCGGTTAACGCAGGATAAAAATACATTTTCTGGCAAAACGCAACAGTGTTAACCGGTTAACGCCCTGGGTTAACCGGTTAACGCAGACAAAACAGCAGTTCTGCGCTAACACAAGGCAGAATGCAGAGTTTCCGCATTTTCCGCCGTTGGAGGACTTCCGGACCTCCGATTCAATTTCCGTAAAAAGCTACACGTTCGGGGAAACACGACTCACACAATTACAGACTCAATTACAGCTTAAACTCAATTTATTCATCACAATCTTTCAGCATTCAACAATCCCAATTAGGGTCAATTCAACGGTTTCTCACTACCCATGACATGTTAATCTATAATACCCATCAAGCGACGATAAACCCCCTTACCTGAGATAATCCGGCAGTCTCTAAGCTTCAAGCTTTTCCGTTCTTCAACCTTTGCTCTTTCTCCACTTTTCACCTTTCAGCCGCTTCTCTGTTTCACGTGAAAACTCTTTACCAACAATGAACCCTTTTTCTCTTATTCCAACTTATATATTTTCCACTAATTATTATTCCAAATAATAATAATAATAATAATAATAATAATCCAATAATTCAATTTATTTAATTAAATTATTAAATATATTATTAACTTAATTAAATAATCCTCTTATTTAATTCGGGGTGTTACAACTCTCCCCTACTAAAAGAGTTTTCGTCCTCGAAAACATACCTCAAGCAAATAACTCTGGATAAGACTCCTTCATCCGACTCTCAAGTTCCCATGTCATGCTTTCGCCCGCAGCTCCCAACCAAACGACTTTAACCAACCCAATCTCTTTTCCTCGAAGAGTCTTTGTTTCACGATCTTCAACTCGCACAGGCTTTGTCTCTACTGTTAAATTATCTCGCACTTGCACATCATCCATACTAACCACATGAGACGGATCTGAGATATACTTCCGAAGCTGCGACACATGGAATACATCATGCAAATTCGAAAGATTAGGTGGTAATGCCATCCGATAAGCAACTCTTCCAACCCGTTCTAAGATTTGATACGGACCAATGAAGCGAGGAGTGAGCTTTTTAGACTTCAAAGCCCTCCCAACTCCGGTCACAGGCGTGACTCTCAAAAACACATGGTCACCAGCTTGAAATTCTAAATCCTTCTTCCGCTTGTCATGGTAACTCTTCTGCCTACTCTGAGAAGCTTTCATCTTCTCCCGGATAAACTTCACTTTCTCGGTAGTTTCTCGAACTAACTCTGGTCCAAGTACTACACTCTCACCAGATTCGTGCCAACACAACGGAGTTCTACATCTACGACCATATAATGCTTCAAAAGGCGCCATTCCGATACTAGAATGGTAACTATTATTGTATGTGAACTCGATCAATGGAAGATAAGTGTCCCACGAACCTCCTTGTTCAAGAACACAAGCCCTCAGTAAATCTTCCAATGACTGAATAGTTCTCTCAGTTTGGCCATCAGTTTGGGGATGATATGCCGAACTCAACCTCAACTTAGATCCCAACGAATCTTGCAGACTTTTCCAAAATCCCGATGTAAACCTCGGATCTCTGTCCGACACAATACACAGAGGAACACCATGCAACTTTACAACTACTCGGATGTAAATCTCTGCCAACTTCGCAATTGGGTAAGTGATGTTAATAGGTATGAAGTGAGCCGACTTTGTGAGCCTATCAACGATCACCCAAATCGAATCATGCCCTCGTGAGGTAGCAGGCAGCCCCGTTACAAAGTCCATAGAAATGCTATCCCATTTCCATTCTGGAACGTCCAACGGTTGCATCAACCCAGCAGGCTTCTGATGCTCAATCTTCGACTTCTGACAAGTTAAGCACGCATACACAAAACGAGCCACCTCTTCTTTCATTCCGGGCCACCAAAATAATTTCTTTAAATCCTGATACATTTTAGTAGCTCCTGGATGAATACTCAAGCTGCTTCTATGACCCTCCTCTAGAATACTTCTCTTCAAAATTGCGTCGTCAGGAATACAAATTCTTTCCCCTAATTTCAACACACCTCTCGCATCAACCGTAAAGTCACTTTTCTCTGATTGACCACAACGATTAAGGATATCTACTAATTTCACATCCAATTTCTGTGCCTCTCGGATACTATCCATAAAATCATTATTAATCTTTAGCATTCCTAGCATCACACTCTGCGGTGTTACTTCGCAAACCAAACTCATATCCCGAAATTGCTCCATTAATTCCAACTCCTTAATCATCATTGCTGACACATGCAAGGTCTTTCTACTTAAAGCATCGGCCACAACATTTGCTTTTCCTGGATGATAATTCAAACCGAAATCATAATCCTTAAGCAATTCGAACCACCTACGTTGTCTCATGTTCAGCTCTTTCTGATCAAATAGATACTTTAAACTTTTATGATCGCTGAAAACTTCGAATCTGGAACCATAAAGGTAATGCCTCCAAAGTTTTAGCGCAAACACTACAGCAGCAAGTTCAAGATCATGCGTAGGATAGTTCTTTTCATGAATTCTCAACTGTCGCGACGCATAAGCAATTACTTTATTATTTTGCATGAGCACACCTCCCAAACCCATCAACGAAGCATCACAGTAAATTATAAACGGTTCCCCCGGGTTTGGCAAAGTCAAAACCGGCGCCGACGTCAATCTCCTCTTTAACTCATTAAAACTCTCTTCGCACTGAACATCCCACACGAAAGCTTTACCTTTGCCAGTTAATTTAGTCAACGGAAGTGCTAACTTAGAAAATCCTTCAATAAATCTTCTATAATATCCAGCTAATCCCAAAAAGCTTCTAATCTCGGTAACCGACTTAGGAGTTTCCCATTGCAATACAGCTTCTACCTTGGAAGGATCTACAGCAATACCTTTTCCTGAAATTACATGGCCGAGAAAACTGACTTCTCTTAACCAAAACTCACACTTGGACAACTTCGCATACAATTTCTTATCTTTCAAAACCCCCAATACTAATCTCAAATGTTCCTGGTGCTCTCCTTCGGACTTAGAGTAAATCAAAATATCATCAATAAATACTACCACAAAATGATCCAGATAAGTATGGAAAATACGATTCATGTATTCCATAAATACTCCCGGCGCATTAGTCACACCGAAAGGCATCACAGAATACTCATAATGTCCATACCGAGTTCTGAACGCTGTCTTCTGGATGTCTTCATCTTTCACTCTGATCTGATGATAGCCCGATCTCAAATCAATTTTACTGAACACACAAGCACCCACTAATTGGTCCATCAAATCATCTATCATCGGTAGTGGATACTTATTCTTGATCGTTACTTTATTCAATTGTCTATAATCAATACAAAGCCTCATACTATCCTCTTTCTTCTTTACTAGCAACATTGGAGCTCCCCACGGCGACACACTTGGTCTTATAAACTTTTTCTCAAGTAAGTCTTCCAATTGCTTCTTTAATTCATACAATTCAGATGCCGACATTCTATACGGTGCCATCGAAACAGGCCTAGTACCAGGTACCAGATCAATAGTAAATTCAACTTCCCTCTCTGGCGGCACACTAGGAATTTCATCAGGGAAAACTTCAGGGAATTCTTTCACCACTAACAGTTCCTCTATCTTAGCTTTACTTTCAACCGACAACGTCGCCATCAAAGAAAACATCTGAGCTCCCTCTTTCATCAATTTTCGCAATTCTCTGAAAGGTAATAAGTCAACTCCTTCCTCTTCAGGAGTGGAAAACCTCACCGACTTATGATGACAATTTATATGAACATAATTATACTCTAACCAGTTCATACCAAGAATTACATCCATCCCATCCAACTGCAAACATACTAAATCAACATAGAAATCTTTATCGAAGATCGACAAAGGACATTTTAAACATACCAAAGAAGTAGTTACTGATCCCTTAGCTGGGGTCTCAACAATCAATTCACCATCCAAAGCGGACAATTTTAAACCCAGTCTTCGAGCACAGTTAGCAGAAATAAAACAGTGGGTAGCACCGGTATCAATAATAGTAATTAAAGGAGTACCATTTATGAAACATGTACCTCTGATAAGTCTGTCCTCACAGGAGGTTTGAGTTCCGGTCAATGCGAACACCTTCCCAGTCTGAGATTTCTTTGGCTTCTGACACTGACTTCCAATATGCCCTTCTTCGCCACAATTAAAACAAATCATTTCCTTGTGCTTGCAATCAGCTATTGCATGACCAGTCTTACCACAGCGAAAACATCTCTTTACTTCAGCAGTGCATACATTACTCTTATGACCAGCCTGACCACATTTGAAGCAAACTATACCAGCAGGAGCACCTCCCCTACTAGTCCTCTGAGCCGGAGCAGCTCCTTGTTTCCCTTTTCCCACTGGGGCATCATACGGCTTGCCACGGTTTTGATGCTGCTTTCCCTTGCGGTCACTGACAATCTTGTAATGAGCATTATTGTCCTCTTCAAATATCCTGCAGCTATCAACCAGTTCAGTAAAAATGCGTATCTTCTGATACCCAACAGCCTTCTTAATTTCAGAGCGCAATCCGTTCTCAAACTTGATGCACTTTGAAAATTCAGCACCAGCACCAGTGTAATGAGGATAAAATTTGGACAGCTCCACAAATTTCGCAGCATAATCAGTGACAGACATGTTTCCTTGCTTCAGCTCAAGGAACTCGATTTCCTTCTTACCACGGACATCTTCCGGATAATACTTTCTCAGAAATTCCCTACGGAATACATCCCAAGTAATGTCTTCACCTGCCACGGTCAACCTCTCGTGAGTCTCTAGCCACCAGTCATCAGCTTCGACTGCTAGCATGTGAGTACCATACCGAACCTTCTGAGCTGGAGTGCAATCCATAACACGGAAGATTCTCTCAATCTCTTTCAACCATCCCAAGGCTGCATCTGGATCATGCTTCCCTTTAAACACCGGCGGATTCTCTCTTTGAAAAGTCGCCAAGCTACGTGATCCAGCATCCCCACCAGCATTTGGCAAGTTCTGCACCGCTTGTGCCATTGCTTGCATTGCGGCAGCCATTGCAGCGTCATTCCTCCCAGCCATTTCAACTTATCAATACAACACAACTTAAAGTTAGATTGGTAACAATACACAATTGTTAGACAGTAACGACACGACAACTGGCCGGACAGACCGACCTGCTCTGATACCACTAATGTAACACCCTTCTAAAATACCCCAAATATTTAATAACAACAACAAATATATATATCAGAGTAATCATGCACCAAGGGTGTCACACAACATTTCGCACCATAATAACTGTCATGCTCTTTATTCAATCAAAATAAACATTTTTGTTTGCATAATTCGCAGCGGATAAAATCAACCAACCATTCAAAACATATAACGTTTTACAGGTAAAAAGGTTCACAATCAACAATAAACAATTAAAACATCCCGTCCCGATGTTACATCTATCAGAGCACGACCCACTACGTAGACTACACTAGACTCCAGGCACTAGCTTCTACTCACTCACTGCTCGTTACCTGAAAAATAATTGTAAGGGTGAGTTCCTCAATCGATGTAACAAACATTATAAATTATCATGTTATGTTAAGTAAATTTACACGTTAATCACCCTAATCATATCATGCATTTAGTAACGGCACATCAACTCAAATATCATACTCAATAACACGTAAAATGCAACTCAATAACGACATAAAATGCAACTCAAATGAGACTCGACTCTTCATGCATGTGGTACCATTCGGAGTAAAACTCCCAACTTAAAATCATTGCCATTTTAGTGGGCATCAAGGCATAAGCCTTCAACTTTCAACTTAAAATTTTGCCAATCCAGGCCAACGTGGTGTGAGCAAAGCTCCGACTTAATGCATATGAATGTACATGGCATACACGACTTTAAACTGTCAACAACACAATAATAATATCAACACAACAACGTTTTCAACAAAAATCAACTTATAATCAACTTTGGCTCATCAAGCCTCCAACTCAGTATTTTCAACAACTTTAACACAACTGATCCACATATTTGGATCAACATTTCATAACATAAACCCAACAAAATTATTCCTCACAATCAACTAAAACAGGCCAATCACCAATTACGTTCACAACATTAAAATACCAATTTTTCTAATTTCCAACAGTGTTAACCGGTTAACGCCCTGGGTTAACCGGTTAACGCAGGACAAAAATACATTTTCTGGCAAAACGCAACAGTGTTAACCGGTTAACGCCCTGGGTTAACCGGTTAACGCAGACAAAACAGCAGTTCTGCGCTAACACAAGGCAGAATGCAGAGTTTCCGCATTTTCCGCCGTTGGAGGACTTCCGGACCTCCGATTCAATTTCCGTAAAAAGCTACACGTTCGGGGAAACACGACTCACACAATTACGGACTCAATTACAGCTTAAACTCAATTTATTCATCACAATCTTTCAGCATTCAACAATCCCAATTAGGGTCAATTCAACGGTTTCTCACTACCCATGACATGTTAATCTATAATACCCATCAAGCGACGATAAACCCCCCTTACCTGAGATAATCCGGCAGTCTCTAAGCTTCAAGCTTTTCCGTTCTTCAACCTTTGCTCTTTCTCCACTTTTCACCTTTCAGCCGCTTCTCTGTTTCACGTGAAAACTCTTTACCAACAATGAACCCTTTTTCTCTTATTCCAACTTATATATTTTCCACTAATTATTATTCCAAATAATAATAATAATAATAATAATCCAATAATTCAATTTATTTAATTAAATTATTAAATATATTATTAACTTAATTAAATAATCCTCTTATTTAATTCGGGGTGTTACACAGTGTACCCATGAACATGTCCACTAATTCTCGATCAGTCATAGGGGGTTTGACTCGGCCAGCTAAATCTCTCCATTTTTGAGCATATTCTTTGAAGCTTTCTTTAGATCCCATAGTCATATTCTGCAACTGTAGCCGAGTAGGCGCCAATTCAGAATTATACTGGTAGTGCTTGTAGAAAGCTGTCGCTAAATCAGTCCAGGTGCGGATGTTGGAGCTCTCGAGCTGGTAGTACCACTCCAACTGTGTGCCAGACAGGCTCTCCTGGAAGAAATGGATCCATAGCTTCCTATCAGTGGTATACGGATGAATCTTTCTCACGTAAGCTCTCAGATGCATCTGAGGACAAGATGCACCATCATACTTAGTGAAAGCGGGGACCTTGAATTTGCGGGGAATGACCACATCAGAGACCAGTCCCAAGCTTTCGAAATCCAGACTAGGCGCCTTCTGACCCTCCATAGCTAGCATACGTTCTTCCAGCAACTTATACTTATCATCTTTTGGAGAGTACTGTTCATTTTCGTAATCTTCGTCGTCGTCCTCATGGTTAAAGAGATCAACATTCTCCTCTTCTGAATCATTCTCTGTCTCCTCTTCTTGATCTTTCGGAAGTCTAATCTTGACTCCCGCAGCCTGTCCTTTAAGCATTCTTCCTGGGTTAATGTAACTCACAGGTTTCTTGTCTTTCTTCTTCTCGAGCAAGAGAGTCTTCAGTTCTTCCTGCCCCTTGGATAAGCTCAGCATCATCTCCTGGAATTGAGCATTCTGAGCCTGGAGATCTTTGACAGTTTGTTCGAGAGCCATTTTTCTGTTTGCAATAGGAAGACTGTGAGAATATTGATCTTTTAGAATACCTGTTATGCAATGTTATGTCATGCTATGTAATGTATGAAATGTTTTCAAGGACTTTTGGAATTTAACTTTGCGTAAACCACCAAGAAGAGGGAAACTTTTATTAATAATTTCTTTAACCAATGTTCATTACAAAAGGAAATAATAAAATACAATGAAAGCTCAAGTCTCCCAGGGACGGCTTCTTTTTGGATGAAGATATGCATTGAGTCTTCGTTCCTCATTAAGCTGGCTGGTGAGCTCTAATACTTTCTTCCTTTCTGCAACGAACTGAGTCTCAAAAGTATCCCTTTCCTCTCTTAACTGGATCCAGGATCTCTTCAATTCTTCAACATTGGTAGGCATATCTGGATAAGGAATGATCTGAGAAACACCTCCTTCAACTTCTGGCTCAACAATCAGCGGTCCGACTGCAAGATATGGCATGCCAAGTTCACGAGCTCTTGCGCGTACCCATCTGAGATAAGGTTCCATAGGAATGGTGTTTTTCTGTCCTAAAACGCTTCTTTTCACCATGCCCCAAGCTCGTACAAACCTTTGACGGAGACCTTGGGAGTCGTTGTCATAGTCAAACATAGTGCCTTGAATAATTATTTCATGTGGACCGTCTCTTCGAGCACAACCAAACTGGCGTAGGGCTAAAGCTGGGTTATAAGTAATACCTCCTCTTATCCCCAGGAGTGGTACGTTAGAGAATTCTCCACAACGGTCAATGATGATAACATTTTCTTTGAGATGAGGACACCAACGGATGTCTGAATGGGAGAGCGACATTATCCTTTGAGACCATTTCAGATTTTGCTCATTCTTCAAGACTGATTGAGGAAGGTGTGAAATAAACCACCTAGACAATAAAGGTATGCAACACATGAGAGTCCCTTGCCTCTTCATAGTACGAGTGTGAAGGGAATGCAAAATGTCTCCAAGCAAGGTGGGCACAGGGTTATGAGTGAGAAATATCTTAATAGCATTCATGTCTATGAATTGGTCAGGATTAGGAAATAGCACCAAACCATAGATTAGTAATGCTAGAACATCTTCGAAAGCATGGACATTCATAACTTTTAGGAATTCTCGGGCCTTATTTATCAGAAATTTGGCAAGTAAACCCTTAATTCCACTTCTTGTTACCCAGTTGGTTTCAATATCGGACTTTGTCATGTGTAAAGCCGCGGCCACTTCTTCAGGCTTCGGAATCTTTTCCAAACCACTGAAAGGTGTTTGATCAAGGATAGGTATCCCAAGCAGCCTGGAGAACTCTTCTAACGTGGGCACCAACTGATAATCCGGGAAGGTGAAGCAATGATGTTTAGGATCGAAGAACTGGAATAGAACTCTCATCATATCTTCCTTGAAACCAGTAGTAACCAAATTGAGGAGGGAACCATGTCTCTTGATGAACTGAGCGTGATCGGGAAGTTCTGACACTAAATCCTTGAGTTGAGGAGAGATCGCTACAAGATTGATCCGGATGGTCTTCCTGGAAGCCATAACCTGTTTAACAGAGCAAAGCTAAATCCCTAAGTCCTTGAAATGGTTAGTACAATGTTATGATGTTATGATGTTATGATGTTAAATAAATAACAAGCACAAACAAGTCACACAACAATCATTCTTAGGTTTTAAGGCTTGCATGAGTTCCATAGGTAAATACCCTCCTCACTGAAGTTTGGTTGGTTCAACCTGTCCTAGAATAGTAACCGGGTTCTAGAAGGATCTCAAATTATTGACCTTCCTTTAAGTCCACTTCAGTGCAACACCAAGTGGTTGACCGAAGCTTCCCTAAAGTCCAATCTCAAAGAGTGTAGTATCGAGTCTCAACCAACCCCAGTCGGAACCGAAGTCAGTTATCTCACTACTTTCTGATGGCTAGGATGAGTTAATTAGGGTTCTAAAGGTCTGGTTAACGCTTTGATGACACCACGCGGAAGCCAATGTTTTCCTCAAGTAAACATGAGGAACATCAGGACATCCAAAGTGTCACATTAACCGTAGCCATCATTTTAACCATTCCAGTATACGCCGGATAGTCGCGATGATCTATTGCTACTTACCTAAGGTACACTAGATCCGGGTGTAGGATCTTTCACTCAAAAATACCCAAGCAATCCCTTAAAAGTAAATCAGACAATTCAAATAAGTGATCTTTTTTTTTATTTTTTATTTTTTATTTTTTTTAAGGTAACCTTTCTTTGTTGTCCCCAGCAGAGTCGCCAGTTCTGTCATACGGTGAACTGACTTTTTGTGTTTTTGCTTTGGAAAGCAAATGTCGCGGATAGCAAGAGTCGCCACCGACTTTTCTTTTATCCAATAAGGAAAGGTGGAAAAGAACAGGAAAGACCTTAATTAGATTTTGGGTTCGGGAGGTACATTATACAAAGGGAAGGTGTTAGCACCCTTTGTATCCATGGTTATCCATGGGCTCTTAATTGCTTGATCACTTATGTTTGTCTGGAAAAAGTGGTTGTGAATTGCTTAAAAATGTTTTAAAAAGAGAGTTTAACTTTGTAATGATTCTTGTACAAATGTATACAAAGTATTTATCTCGTTTAATTTTGAAAGCGGTTTAGAAAAATATAACTTGGCAATGATTCTAGTACAAATGTATACCAAGTGGTGATTTTCTAGTAATTGCAGAGTGTGAAGTATGAAAAATGTTTTAGGTTGTGAGCCAGCAATTAAGAGTTATGCCTACCCGAGGTCTTTATGGGCATTTCCTATCCTTATGAGGGTAAAACTGTCCTTACTATTGAGGAGTAAGTAGTTTTATCCCTTGGATGTAAAAGGATCATCGTAGGGTCATCGATTGGTCATTAAAGGCAACATTTGTAAGGATACCTTAGCATTCGAAGGGACGATCATCATTTAACCGTAGGCTACAACGAAGGGTCATCGAGGGACAAAATCATGTATTCGAAGGCAACATCCGAGGGACTATGATTTATTTTCTAGGGACATGATGATTTAACCGAAGGGTCTTTGGTAAGTGTATCCCCACATTCGCGGGACATGACCATAATACCGTAATATCGTAAGGCAACAAAGAGAGGTCCAAGATCACATATTCAAAGGCAATCAATTAGGTAGTTGTAATCAATTAGGTAATTAGGTCCATATTATAATCAATTAAGTAATTAGGATGAATCTCCACATTAGAATCAATTAAGTAATTAGGATGAATCTCCACATTAAAATCAATTAAGTAATTAGGATGAATCTCCACAAGGGTATCCCACAAATAAAGTGGAATACCTAACAAGCTACCTTCTCTGGGAGTATGTGAACCCTTACAAAACTCAGCAAACAATGTCAGAATACCAAATCGGGGTGCAATCGAGAATTGCACCGAACAAAAGGAACACAGCGGTAGGACAGAATAGAACAGAACAGAAAAATCACAGAATAAAACAGATCCGATAAACGTAGAACAAAACAGAAAAATCAGCGACTGTCACGTTCGCTCCTGCCTCGCCTAGCGAAGGCTTAGCGAACGCTCGCTACATGCTCGCTTAGCGATGGGCTAGCGAGCAGCTGCGGGTTCTGGTTTTGATAACAGTACAATTTCAGCAAGCTTCACACCCTATGGCATCCATTACAGAGATTACATGGTTAAACATTCAAGATATTCATAATACTTAAATTCACATGCAAAACTTAAGATATTTTTATAAATTCAATCATAATGCCACATGCCTATTAAGAACATAAAGCGGTAATAGTAGTGCAAACCTGTTTGCAATTGAATTGCAACCTTGAATGGGCAAGTCGGATTGAGTTGGGCGGATATAACCTTGGTGCAGATGAGTTTCCTTCAGGGTCTCCTTTAGGGTTGCTCTGAATTCTTTGGGTTAGCCTCCAGGGTTTGTTGTGCCTTCTTTCTATCTCCGGTTTTCGTTCCGTTTTCATTCTCCCTTTTTCTCACTGAAGTTGTGGTATTTATAATGCTCTTTTTATGACCTAACGGGCTCAAAATGAAGCCCAGAATTTTCTGTTATTCGCAAGCTTCGCTAGGCGAGTGGCGTAGCGAAGGGTTCGCTAGGCGAAGGAATTGCTCGCCTAGCGAGCAAACCAGTTTAGGCCATTTTCTGGATTTTGTCATCTGTGTGCTGGGTCCTTGTTCTTTTAAGATCAATGCCTTGAAAAATAAGTTGGAGTGCCTTAGAAATGCCTTGTAATATTAACGGGCAAATTTTGGGGTATGACAACCCCCGATTCTAAATTCAAAATAAAACAAATAACCAAACACTTGGACATGCGCCCCAATTTATACTCACACCTTGTTTTTCCAGCTTCATACATCCTTGACATTTTTATTATTATTGATTTATTTTATTTTAACCATTCTTTTAGCATATTTAAGTAGGCACTTTCATTTGACTTAATTCATTAGGTTAGGTTTTTTTAACTAGATTTAATTTTGTTAGAATTTAATTTCTAATTTCAATTAATTAGGATTATATTTTAATTGAGTTAAATTGCTATTTTTTTTAATTTCATTTCATGTTTACTTAGAAATTAGAGTTGACATGATTATTTTCAATTTGTAATGCCTTGATCTATTTTTCATATTTTCATATGCTTAGTATATGATTTGACATGTTCATCCCCTCAATTAGTTGATCGAGATCATTTTTGATCAATTAATTACTTTGGTTTTAGAGCTTTTGTTGTATGACTTCTCATGACCAATTTCATGTTCCCTTAGATTTTCATCCATTTGAGCGATAACAAGTCCCTTGGTCATTTAAATTGGATTAGATCTTTACACTTCATTCCATACATGATCCTTTAGATCATTCATTCGCCTGTTAACTTAAAAATAATCAAAAGCGATCTAAAAAGGACCTTTTCCAAAAGAACATAAATAAACTTGATCCAACGTCAAGTGTTTTTCCAAATCAAACTTAATTGAATGCAACACGAGTGCTTTATCCAACGTCAAGTACCTTTTCTATTTAATTCACACATTTTTCATATTCAACCTTAAACACTTAATCCAATGTCAAGTCATTTTCAAAACATTTTACAATAAAGCAGATGAAAAAGAATGAGGTGTACGTACTTATCCACACCATTTCTCAAGTACTTGGGTTGTCGGTTGTGCTTAGCTTGTGGCCCAATGCTTGTCTTCCATTCAAAATACTTAAAAATAAACGAGTTTAATTCGGTCCTCATAGGGTGAAAAAGAGAGGCTATGATGCATTTTCCCTTTCAGCTCTCGAGTATTCTAATTTCCGGTTGTGCTTAGCTTGTGGTTAAATGCTTGTCTCCCTATAAGTACCAACGATTAAAATCGCCTCACAAATTTTATAAACAAAAAAATTTGGGATGAAAAAGAGAGGTCAGGATGAACTTATCCTTTCAGCTCCTGAGTACTTAGTTTACCGGTCATACCTAGCTTGTAGTCTGATACTTGTCTCCCACTTAAAATCAATCACAACCAATCAAATAAATTTTTTCACCTCAGGGCATTCGAAAACTTTTCATAAAAGACATGGTATTATCGTTCTACTGCAATACAAACAAACGCTTAAGTCTCTCAAGCATGAGTATACAAGCAACGTTTAACTTCTAGAACGTGAACGTTAACATCGTTCAATAAAAACAACCAACAAATCCGTATTTTCTACCATGAACTACAAAGTTCTTATTTTCTCATTGCACTATGATAATACATAGGAACATGATTGCAAAATCTTGGCGAACACACTAATTAATAAACTTTTTCCCTTTTAACCATTCGCAAGTAACCTTTAGATAATTACACCCATTCGCGTAGAACAATCAAAATGGTTCATGTTGAGTACAACAGATGTGACAGGTGATAATACCCCCCTTGCATAATCGACTCCCAAACCCAAATTTGCTTGCCACAACCATCTTCTTCTATTTTAAGGGTTTTATCGATATTTTGCCCTTCCTTTGGAATAAATAAAGTTCGGTGGCGACTCTGTATTTTTTATGACACGACAGTTGGTGACTTTGCTAGGGATTTCGCTAAGCGAGTTAAGCCCAGTTTTGTTTGTTTTCTTTATGTGATTTGGGTGTTTATCTTTATTGTACTTTCTTACTTTTATTGTATCTGTTCCTTTTATATTTCATATATTCTAGATATATCAGTTGTATTCTCTATTGTAGGATGAGTTTCATGATACTATTTAGTGATAAGCCCATTACCCAGGCTTTGAGAGAACACCTAAGATATAATGGTGGTTGCATAGTACTGACTTGTCGGACATAGTTGTCTTGATGGGTTGGTGCGAAGACCCCTCATAGAGTAGATTCCTCAGGAAGTATTGTTGGCTCATAAGTTATTTTGCGATGACGACAATGCTTTCAAGGAGGGATCAGTGACTCTAGGGACCTTTAGCAAACCTGCAGCTTTTGAATTCAAGGGTTGACCTCACTTAGAGTAAATCCTCTTAAGGGTATCATTGGCCCGTAAGTCATTTGCGATGATAACGATATTCTCATCCTAGGACCCGTGACTCTAAGAACCTTCATAAAGCCTTAGAACCTACCTGTGACGGGATGTGGGTTTTCGTAGGAAACCTAAAACTCTAACTACCTTGAGGAATGTATACAGATTATCCAGAATGTGGCGAACCTATGAATATATGATGTTGCATCTCATTACATCATACCATGAAACAAAACTAATTTTAGCATGTGCATTTCTAGGGAATCCAAAAGCTTCAGTCTCTGTTGAGCATTTAAAAATCTTAGGATTCTCAGGAAACATAAAAACCTTTTTTTGCATGAATTCGTGCATTATCATGCATTTCACAAAACAAAATAAAAACAACTCATATCGCCTTTCGTCTATAACCTATTAGTTGATTACCCAACACACGCTTAGAAATGGAAGTATGTGTCAAATGACTATGGACGAACTTCAATGAGGCCATGAACTATTGAGGCAAGAGGTCAACCAATTGAAAACTTAGATGAGTCTGGTTATGAAAATCCTGCAATCAATGTTGAGAAAGGAAGGCAATCCCACACCAACTACCCCAGTAGAGAAGGTCACTCCTTTGCATCTACCTGATTTCACCTTATGCCATGGGTTACCTCACGAATATCATCCACAACCATGACTTCCAAGGCCGCCCTGCCAACAACCATTGGCTAATCCCCGACTAAGTCAGAGGAACCAAGCGCAAAATCAGAATCAGTATCTTAATCAACAGCAAAACTCGTATGCTCAACAAGGCCAATAAAAACCAATGAGGCCAGAGAGAAAGTTCGACCCGGTTCTTACACCTTATAGTCAACTACTCCCTCATTTTATCAAAAGCCCATTGGTTCAATTAAGGGGACTTGGGCCTCCTTCGAAACCTATTCCTCAGGGATACAACGTGAATGCTAGATGTGAATTCCATTCAGGACACCCAAGCACGCAATCGAGAACTGTTGAGCCTTGAAGCATAAAGTACAAGACCTGATCAATGCAAAGGCTATCATTTTCACACTAAACATCCTGAAAATACTGAACATTCCCACGCCATCACATGCGGGAACAATTGCAACGCCATAATTAGTGCAAGGATAGATCCAAAGAGGTTACATCCGTTGGAAGAATCTGAAGGGGATGCCCCTTGGGGACTATCACATCAACTTCTACAAGCATGATAACCCCAACCTGTGGGTGGATAAAAAGGCTAATCATGTCGGAGATCATTAGACTGTTCAATCATTTTCACTTGCAATTTTGTTTGTTTGTTAAGTATTATTCACTTGTAAAACTTATTTGTTTTTGAATGATAATAATAATGAAATAAATATGTATGTTTCGAATCATATCATTCGTGTTCACTCATATTTTATTCATCAGTATCAAACTCTTGTTTAAACAAAATATCAAAAAGAGAATGATGAAATGAGACACACGAAACTATTGACTATATGCTTTTGAATAAAACCTTGTCGACGATGCGAGACATTATTTCAAATCCCTAAACACTGGAGGTATACGGAAGATAATCCCTAGTCAACCCCTTTGAGCGTAGGAGTATAGTTTTCTTTATGTACGGAAAAACCCTCAATATTAACCAGGGACATGGTAGTCTTCAGTTAATTTGACCATGCGTTCAAAATTCAAAAGGAAAGAAAAAGGAGTATCTCATATGAAGATCAACCACATCTTATCCCTCACGCGAGGTCGAAAATCACAAATCCACAACAGTTGTCCCTCACCAACAAAAGGAATGAGATAGTCACAACCCTTTCAAATCAAACAAGCAAATGTCACACGATTTGTTCCAGCAAAATATTAAATGAAAAAAAAGAAGAAGAAGAAAGCCCGCTAAGTCGAAAACTTGAAAATAAGTGACTTAGGTAAAAATTAGGGCATCCCGGTGGACTGAAAACTCGAAAAATCAGTCAAGGCAAAAATTAGGGAAAGCAAAAAATGAAGAAGCAAAAAGAAAGAACCAATAGAAAAAATCCCTTGCAAGAACAAATTCGTGTGACTACAAACAACAAAACAAAATGTGGGTGATTATCACTCCAAAAATCTAATTGGTTCCTTAACTTTCAAAGTCCTTATGAAAAATGAACGCTTGTGTTGCATTAGCTGAACGTAGGGCTGGATAACATCAAGGAGAGTGTGTGGGTTAAAATAAACGTTGAGCTTAAATCCTTTTATTCTAAAACCGTGAACCAGGCCCCGTTACAACCCTCAAAAGACCTAATTGAAGCAGGATTTATTTCGAGCGCATACTACGGTAAAATCACATTAAGACTGACTTCTAAATATCCACTTATCATTTGTGTTGGTGTCGATATGACATTTTGACTAGTGAACACTGAATACCGCAACATCATTTTTCAATGAAAAAACGTTGATTTCAAAATTGACATAAGCATAACATCAAAATTATCATTTTCAAAATGAACATTTTTACTTGCGAATAAGCACTTAACATCAAGAAAGTTTTCACAATGAGCATCAATTGAGAAGTTTGATCATACCAAGGGGCAAAATACTTAAAAGTCCGTTGAGCAAAAGGGAGGTCACTTTAAGATCTAGTTAATCTAGGGAAATCACGTTGATATTCAAAAAATCTCTCCAAGAATCGGTTAATCAGAGGGAACTACTCCAAGGTTTAAAGTACTAGGGCAGACCATCTCAAGTCGTTATGGTGCAAATGTCCCAGATTTCCTTTCGAGGCAAAATCCGTCAAAGATCCTACAGACTGGGGAAAAACTAGCTATAGAGTGGCATCTCTTCTCCATACTTTCAAAGCTACTCAAGTAAGTTCTGTCATCCATAAGCAACCACCAAGTTCAAGATGAATGTCAGGAAGTCATGCTAAGCGTATCCCATAACTTTTTAACAAGAAGTCTTGTAGCCAAGCAAGACACTTCCCAGTTTCAACCATGCATGACCCACCTCAGGGGAACTTGTTGAACCTTAAAAACCATTACATAAATCATCATCATGCATTAATCATGTCGCTTCACTCATGCATATCATTCATCTGGCATAACACAAAGCCTTGTAATACCTCCAATAAAAATCAAAGACCAATTTTTATTGGCACACTTCAAAGTTTAATCTTTATTGGCACCTTCAAAGCCCAATCATGCTTGGCACCTACAAAGCCCATCTTTATCGGCACCTTCAAATCCCAACCTCGGTTGACACCCTATAAAGCCCAATCATCATTGGCATACTTAAAAAACCGCTTCATTGGCAACTCAAAACCCTGCTAAACCTAATGGTCATTGGTACTTTAAATTCTTAACCTTCATCCCTTTTGGAAAAAAACATCTGGCCCTGCATAGCCAGTCCATAACAAAATCCTGATCATACATCGACATCTTGTATATAGTAATCATTATTGCATAGCATTGCATCACTAAAACATGTAACATATCCATCAAGATGGAGCATTACGCCATACAAAATTAAACATGCATACTTAGCATAATCCAAATTCAATCTTTTCTCGGAAACACATACAAATACTCAACTAAGATAATGGTATTTCTCCAAGGAGAACATCATCCCCACAAAACTCCTAGTTGACATCCCAAGCTGGTTCCCCCAAAGTATTTCCTCTTTATTTGCCTTTTGCAAGTATTTTTGGCCTTTTTTCAGTGTTTGGCCTTTTGCAAGTCCTCCATCGCCTTTCTTGTGAGGAACTCATGTCATTTTCACTTACCTTTTGTAAGTTATTTCGTCTCCTTTTGCACAAAATCATGTCTTCTTACTTACCTTTTATAAGTCCCCGCTGCCTTTTGTACGAGAAAGTTATCTTGGTCAAAACTTCTTATATCGAGTACAAAATAAGGGACTGGACGTATGACTCACTCCCTTCTTGATCAATTGGACACCTGGCATATGCTTGGCAGTCCAAGTGATTGTCATATTTCGAGAAATTCATTCCCGTCGTTACGCGTGAGAGGTATCATGTTGTTGTCTTATCTTTTGCAAGTTCCCTCTGCCTTTTGCATGAGGATTATCATCTCCTGTACACTTTCCTTTTGTAAGTTCCTCCTGCCTTTTGCATGGGAAGTCTTCTTTTACACTTGCCTTTTGTAAGTCCCCCAGCCTTTTGCATGGGAAGTCTCATGTACACTTGCCTTTTACAAGTCCCTCTGTCTTTGGCATGGGAAGCATCATGTACACTAGCCTTTTGCAAGTCCACTTGCCTTTTGCATGGAAAGTCTCTCTTTCGACTTACCTTTTGTAAGTTCCCTTGCCTTTTGCATGGGAAGACCTTTTGCTTTACGCTTGCCTTTTGCAAGTCCCATTCGCCATTTGCATAAGGAATTCTATTTATAACCTACTTACCTTTTGTAAGTTCCCATTGCCTTTTGCATGGGAAATTACTCTTACTTCTTACCTTTTGTAAGTATCATCTGCCTTTTGCATAGGAAAATATATTTTTACCTTCGCTTACCTTTTATAAGTATTTTTCGCCTTTTTGCATGAGAAGAATGCATGTCTCCTTTAGACTTTCCTTTTGCAAGTCCCCTATGCCTTTTGCATGGGAAGTTACTCTTTCATCTTACCTTTTGTAAGTACCTTTCTCATTTTACATGGGAACATCCTTTGGTCTACTTCTTATTGCTTACCTTTGTAAGTATCATCTGCCTTTTGCATAGGAAAGTACATCTCTGCCTTTGCTTACCTTTTGTAAGTATCCTCTTCCTTTTGCATAGGAAAGTACATTTCCTCCTTCGCTTACCTTTTATAAGTATTATCCGCCTTTTGCATGAGGGATTACATTTACTAAGGAGTTCTCCTTGCCTTTTTACAGGAGAAAACCAATCCAAATCACCCTTCTTATCAGCCTTTTGCTAAGGAATTCTCCTTGCCTTGTGCAGGGGGGAACATATTCACTTTCACCGTATCCATCATCTCATCTTCTTAAGTTTTTGCTAAGAAGTTATCACCATATTTTGTATAAGAAACCATATTCATCGACTCTCCTTCTTAGCCTTTTGCTAAGAAGTTCTCATCACCTTTTGTATGAGAAACCATATCCATCGTCTTGACTTCTTGGACTTTTGCTAAGGAATTATCATTATCTTTTGTATGAGAAATCACATCCATCTTCTTTCACCTTCTCAACCTTTTGCCAAGGAGTTATCATTGCCTTTTGCATGAGAAATCACAGTAACTTTCACTCCTTCTTATTAGCATTTTACTAAGGAGTTCTCATTACCTTTTGTATGAGAAAACACATTTCTTCTTGGCCTTTTTCCAATGAGTTCTCATTTCCTTTTGCGTGAAAAAATCCAATTCATTTTCACTCTTCTTCTTAGCCTTTTGCTAAGTAGTTTCTCATTACCTTTTGTATGAGAAATCATATTCATTTTCACTCCTCTTCTTGGCCTTTTTCTAAGGAGTTCTCACTTCCTTTTGCATGAGAAATCACATTCATTTTCACTCTTCTTGTTGGCCTTTTGCTAAGGAGCTCTCATCACCTTTTATATGAGAAATCATATTCACTTTCATCTTTCTTTTTGACCTTTTATTAAGGAGTGCTCATTACCATTTGTATGAGAAATCATATTCACTTTCATCCTTCTTCTTAGCCTCTTGCTAAGGAATTATCATTGCCTTTTATATGAGAAGCCACAATTCACCTTCATCTTTCTTCTCGAACTTTTGTTAAGGAGTTCCCATTGCGTTTTGCATGAGAAGTCATATTCACTTTTATTTTTCTTCTTAGCCTTTTGTTAAGAATTCCTCATTGTCTTTTGCATGAGAAATAACATTCACCTTCACATTTCTTCTTGACCTTTTGCTAAGAAATCCTCATTTGCCTTTTGCGTGAGGAAAGATCATACTCCTTTACTTGGCTCTTGCATGTCTCCTCTACCTTTTGTAGTGGAAAATATTGTCATTCCCCAGCAAAGCCTCACTTTCCTTTTCCAAGATCTCTCTTCCTTTTGCAAAAGAGAATTTCAAATTACCGATATTACTTGCCTTTTGCAAATACACAATCCTTTAACCTTTGTGGAACCATGTAGGAATATTTCAACCACCAATACTTGCCAAAGCTCATTAGTGGAGGCAAAAAAAATTATAAACACTTCTCTTCAGAGTGCAATTTTTTTGGTTTTTATATTTAATCCTCTTCCACCTCGAATATCGGAAAGTCATTGCTATTTGTCATACCCCAATTTTGTCCAGGAATTTTTTAAATTTTCATTTCATTTTTAATTCGCATCATATGTACAGCATGACATGCATTTCATCACGAATAATACCTAAAATATCAGTCGGAATAAATTCTTGGAAATATACAGTCAAAATGGCCGAATCCCTTCTCAAATGCGTGCAAAATCAGCGGGTAAAAAGTTTCGAAATTAAACTCGCAGAAGCCAGTATTATTAATCAACAGTTCGCGTAGTTTAACCTGGTGTGTTCATTATAATTTTTGACGACTTTTTCAGCTGCATTTTAATCCGTCTGAGCCTTTTAACCGGTGAATAGTTATTTCAAAATTTAAGGAAACACTGTATTTTTTCAATAAGTTTATTTCATGCTGATCATTTTAGTGCATCCAATTTAATTTTTCGAGCAAATTTTCACCCGACATTTATTCATTTCCAGTCATTTCATTTTTATTCTTTCGCCAAAATACTCAGAAAAATTAAGTAGAATTTTCCATGTATTACTTCCAACCAATCACAATTGAATAATAAAGGAGAAAAATAATTAATTATAAACAATGAGATAATAGCTGGAAAAGAGAATAAAAATATGAAGAAAAAATTTGAATTTCCTACATCATCCAAAGACACATGGCGCATGAGGATTGGGAAAGCAATTTTGTTTTGAATTGCTGGGCCACTAATGTGAAGCCATGTGTCCTAAATGACAAAGATGAGAAATGGTTTTGGATGAAAGGGGAACCAAACGCGTCACAAGGGGGGAGGGATCATACAATTTGGAAGTTTCTTATCTCTCTCTGAGCTGGCAACGGATGGGAAGAGGAAAGAGTGAATAAAGCAAAAGAAAACGGTTCAATATTGGAGAGGGTGGGAGGTACAGGGGACGCACTCAATCTCTCTACAATCACACCACAAAAAATGGTACTCTCTCTGAATGAAAAAGAAAAGAAAAAAAAGGTTGTGACAAAAGATAAAAAAAAGGAGAACACCACAATTTGCTATCGATCACCGTTAAACCTCCACCCCTTTTCCACTTCATCACCCTCCGCCACTCGCCGGTAAATCAAATGCCAGAAATCGCCGCACAACCCCCTCACCTTCGACCGCGTCTACCAGCATCCGTCGGTGAACCCTCGCTTTCCTTTCGCCGGAACCAAAACCTTTCTGCGCCCTCATTCGTCGGCCATCCAACAACAACCCATCTATTCATCTCCTTTTCTTCACCGACGACCGCACGAACAAACTCCTTCGTCTACCTTCACACCTCACCGGTCGACCTCCACCGTGTAACCCTCTTCGTCGTCGCCATGATCCAACATATCGCCGACCAAACTGCCACTCCCTCCTTTCAAATCGTTCGCGTCTCCACCGTGTGCGAGCCACCGGAAAAAGCAACCTCCGTTACTCCACAGACGCTACACAACTCCCATCATCTTCTTCATACCGCTCATAATCGTGAAACTTCGTCGACCGCCACACAACAACCGTTGCCGCCGGCTCCAAATCCGGATCTATTTGTTAGAGGAAAATAGCTTATTGGAAACGCGTAAAGAATAACGTGTTTGGAGAGATTGGAGGTTCAATTATTTCTTTCCATTTTTAATTAATTTACTTTAGTATTGTTACTTTAATTTCTTTTAAATTGATGCAGGTACAAAAAGTTGGAATTTTGTTTTTAGTATTATTCCCTATATTATCTTCTAATGCTTGTTTATTTATTGAATTTAGAGGAAGTTTTAAATTGATGTTTGTCAGGTTCATCATCTCTATTGTGTTATGATATGAATCTTGTTATGATATGAATCTGATTGCTTAGAATTCTAGAAATTAATTGTGAAGATGAATAGCAATAATCGATGTGTTGGATCACAAATTTGTTCCTTGCATTTGTATTACTTTAGCAAATAGAGAAAGGAGATGGTAGATTTGTTAAGTTTGGTTTAGTTGTTGTTTTTTCATTTCTACCATTTCACAAGAAGAAAAGAAGCGTTTAGCTCTCTTTGTTCTGGTCTTTTTCTCTTAATTATTCTCCACCGTGGTGCAAACAAATCAAATAGTATTATGTCTTACTTATCCATATCTTGCTATTATTAAAGTGAATTAAGATGAAAATTGGGCTTTTCTCATAAGCACTCTGAGCCCAATATGTATTTTTGCATCTCCCATTTGTAAATAAATATGTATTATTGAATTTAGAGGAACTTATAATGCGTGGACTCGACTTGTATATGTCATTATGCCACCAAGATTTCAATATATTAATGGAATATTTCACCGTGTTATGAGTTTGCGAATAACATTAATCATTGTTATGTCGCATAAACCAATTTGAGCACACCGATTCGATTAAATAAAGCAATACCGTCACTTAATTCTTTTTCTTTAATTATAATAAATTAATTAATTAAAATTTGACCAATTAATTAATTACTATTAATTAATTTTAATTAACAGGATTATTTGATTTAATTAAATAATTCTGATAATCAATCCTAATTAATTAAGTTAATTAATTTAATCAAACTTTAATCAATTAATTTCGGTAATTAAACATTGATCAATTTCTTTCACCATCACTTCATCATCAATTCATAAACCAAATCCATTTCCAATCATCATCAATTCAAAACCACTTTAAACCATTAAAATCACATGTTTCTTGATTCAACATCGAGTCCATTTCCCACACCTTTGTAAGTCGATTGCTTTTTAGCATCGTCATCTACCTCACATAGCTTACTCTTGGGCTTTCTTACAATGAGACCTTTTTTATTTTTATTAATCGAGTAGATGATTGATTTACTAATTAAAATCCAATTTATCTATAAACACCAATTCAAACCTCGGTCCAACACCAAATAATTTTTTTCAAAACATATTAATTCTAATAAATTCAAATTCAACATATTTAATTAATGTACTCTTGAAAACTATTTAAATTAACTTTTGGATCAAAAGGAGAACACTAAGCGTCCGCTTCACTATCTCTCGATTATTCGGATAATTGGCATTCGCCACATTGCTCGAATTTTTATCATTCAATTAAAACACTGAAAAACTTAGAAATTCAAACCACTTTCCAAATTAAAATTTCTAATGACTTTATTTTTTAAATCAAAACTTTGGATGAAAAAGAATATAGTAAGCGTTCGCTTCACTATTTCTCAATTTCTCGAACGATTGGTGTACGCCACATTGCTCGAATTTTTATCACCCGATTAAAGCTTCAATCATACCAACTCAAACTATTTTTCCAAATCAAATATAATCTCTAAAGAATTTATTTTATAATTTAAACTTTGGATGAAAAAGAATGGAAGGCGTTCGCATTACCATCTCTCGAATAATTGAATGATTGGCGCTCGCCATATTGCTCGATTTTTCCGTCTTCCGATTAAAACACGCTAAATAAACTTGGATAAAGGAATAGGTGGTGCACGCCTCATTGTTCCTTGAATAAGCAAGTGGGAGGCGCACACCTCACTGCCACGCATATTCGATTTTTCGCAAACAAACCTTCAATAAAAATTTAAACGAAAAAGGGAGTAGAAGGCGTCCGCCTTGTTATTTCTCGAAAGGATTGGACGATTGATGTGCACCACATTGCTCAATCTTTTGTCGTTCTTTAAAAATATCTTAAACACATTAAATCTATTTGTTCTCGCCTTCGTGCGATCAAAACCAATCAAACAAAGCATCTAACATATTAATTCAACTTGTCACCCCCACGTGACCAAAACTCTTTTCAAAAAGAACACTATTTAATCCTTTCTAATGTGCACCACAAACTAGTGCTTTAGCCTCCACCGAGAGTAGACAAGCCAACGTTTAGCCTTTAGAACGCGATATATACGGTCGTTCATTAAAAAACACCAACCAACCGTAGTTCCCCGAACTATGAGTGCTCTAATTTCCTTATTGTACCATAAGGATACGTAGGCACGAGATTGCGAGATCTGGGCGAACACACTAATAAAAAACCTCCCCTTCCCCTTCTGAGGTCTCTATCCATCTCTATTATCGACCTTTATCACTTGAAGAAAGCAACTAACATTCAAATAGCAAATTAGACTAAAAGGTTCCCGTTGAGTACGACGGACGTGAGGGGGTGCTAATACCTTCCCCTTGCGTAATCGACTCCCGAACTCGAATATGGTTGCGACGACCATTATTCTCTTTTTAAAAGGTTTTATCGATATTTTCCTATTCCTTCATTGGGATAAATAAAGTTTGGTGGCGACTCTATTCGAACTAAATAATTCTGTGACCATCGTGAGGGATCGTATTTTTTCGAGATGCGATAGATGACGACTCTGTTGGGGATATTTGCTCCTAGCAAGATAGATTCAAACCTAATTTAGTCCAATTTTCTATGAATGTTAAAATAATATTCCTTTCTTCCATGTTGCTTCTATATCTTATTATGATTGCTTATGTTGTATGTGATTTGTCTTGATACTATGATATGAGGCTTGATGTATGTTGTGAGATAAGCTTCTTACCCGAGCTTTGAGGAAAACTTAGAACCCGGAGTTGTGTAGTATTGAACCGAGGGGTATACACCTCGTTGGAACAATACGAAGACTCCACCTTGAGTAGATCTATTTGGAGTTTCCATCATATTATGGCTAGCCCATTTTTGTGGGGTAATTTTAAATACGATCCGTGACTCTAGGAACCTCGCCTTAAACCCAAGGTTTGTTTTCATGATTGGCGATCATGAAGTATTGAACCGAAGGGTCTACACCCTGTTCGAACAATACGAAGATCCTACTTAGATTAGATCAATTCAAAACTCTTATCATGATGTGGCCAACCCACCATTGCAAGGAAGGTTTGAACAAGATCCATGATTCTAAGTTCTTTCCTTGAAATCACAACTTTAGAACCTACCTTTGGGATTTTTAGTAATCGAAAAAACCTTTGCTTCTTCCTATTATCCTGACGTACACAACGTGTGAATGATCATGAGTATTTGTATCCCTTTGCGAAAAGCATGACAGAATTTCATGCATTTGCATATAATCAACATGCATTGCATATCATTTTCAGAAACAAAAACTTACAACATATTCTACCCTTTGTCCAGTAATACTGACTACTCGACACCGGTACGAGACACGCCGCAACTACAAGATGACACTCAAACAACTTGAGGTAAACTAAGTCTCAATGAGAACAAACATTGACTCTATGTAGGCGAAGATGGATCGTTTGCTTGACACTATGTTGCTCCTAGCCCAGAAGGAAAAAGATGCTGAGACTAGAGCCGAAGCCAGAAGAGTTGCTGCTCAGTTTGGATCGCCGTCGCTTAGCATCTATGGAGTAACTGACCTCGATGGTAATCCTGATCATCCTAAAGGAGGACCCATCCCTATTCCTATTCCAATGGTCAATGTGAACCCCCCATGAACATTCTGCTGCGTCTGCTCGACATGGATCCGTGATGGGTGATGAAGATCAGTATGATGCTTTCTTCATGCCACAACCCGCCAAACCTGTTGTTAGAGGTCTCCTAGACCCAACTGTTGAGAGACTCCATGCTTTGGAAGATAAATTCATGTCCTTGGAGGTTCACACTACTCCCGGTTTGCACGTCGTTGATATGTGCTTGGTGCCAGGTCTGGTGATTCCACAAAAATTCAAAGTCCTGAATTTTGACAAATACAAAGGGATCAGCTGCCCTAGAACTCACCTCAGAGCTTATTGTCGCAAGATGACGGCCCACATCAGCAATGATCAACTCTTGATTCATTACTTCCAACATAGCCTTAGCGGGGGCATTCTTGGAGTGGTATATGCAGCTAGAGAGAGGCTTGGTCCAATCATGGAGAGATCTCTCTGAAGCCTTTCTTAGGCATTACCAATACAATACTGACCTGGCGCCTAATCACACCCAGCTGCAAGACATACTCAACGTAATAATGAGTCATTTAAGGAATACGCCCAATGGTGGGTAGAGCTTGCAGCTCGTGTCCAACCTCCTCTACTTGATAAGGAGTTAATTGATATGTTTATGGGAACTCTTCATGCTCAATACATGGAGAAAATGGTAGGATCCAGCTTCCCAACTTTTGCTGAGGTTGTTTCTGTGGGAGAACGAATTGAGAACCAGATTAGGAAAGGAAAGTTTCCTTGCACCGTCAATGCTTTAAGTGGAGTGAAGAAGTCATATCCTAACCTCTCAAAGAAGCCAGAAGGTCAGACCAATTCCATAATGGGATGAGGAGGGCATATGGCACATCCATACGTTCCTATACCTTACCATCATACTGCCGCTATCACGCCAGCGCCATATCAGCAACCATATCAGCAACCATACCAGTAGCCATATCAGCAGCCAACTTACCAGCAGTAAAACTAAAATCAACAACAACGTGCTCCACAACAACGTCAACCTAACCAACAGAGGGTAAGGAGACCAGAAAGACATTTTGATCCCTTTCCAGTACCATACAGCAACATCCTTCCCTACCTGCTAAAAGGTGGATCAATCACGTTGAAAGAGCTAACGCCTGCAACTCTGCCCTATCCACCAGGCTATGACGCCAATGCTCACTGCGAATATCATATGGGTTCCCTAGGGCACACGGTGGAGAATTATAAGGCCTTCAAACACAAAGTTCAAGACCTGATTGAAAGTAAAGCAGTTTCTTTCACGCCAGTTAGGCCAAATGTTGCGACAAATCCCATGCCGGTGCATGCGGAGCAGTAAGTCAATTTCCAAGATAAAGCTTCACAACGGCCTGAACAAGCAGAACAATTCCTAATGAAGCTGGTCCAATAGTGAATCAAGAGATGAAGGCCCGTGTCTTGAATAAAGGCAATCACTATGCCATTTTTACCATTTCGCATTCTTGTAATTTGTTCTTGTTTGTCTAAGTATTGTTTGCTTTAAACATTGTTATTTGTATTTGGTCTTATTAATGGAATGATTATGCATATTTTGAATCAATATTTTCATATTCACTCATTTATTGCAAAGCATAAACACATACTTTTCCACTTCACCTTATTTATCACACTATTGATAGCAAGTATTGGAAGGAGGATGACGAAAACGAAATACTCATAATTGTTGATTGTATGCTTTCGGATAAAATCCTGCTAATGATGTACAAACATTGTTTCAAATCCCCAAACACTGGAGAGATAAGGAGTTAATCCCTAGTCAACCACTTCGAGCCTAGAAGTAGGAGTTTCTTTCGGATCTGTAAACCCTTACGCTTAACCTGGGGCAGGGTAGTGTTCAGTTGATCTGACTACGCATTCAAATTACAAGGGGAAATATCCCATGTGAGGGTCAACCACATGATATTCTTCCACACATCCTGAAGTGTCGAAGGAACTATACAAAATCCAAAATTTATGTCGGTTGTTCTTCAATGACCAACGAATTGGAAGTCATAATTTTCAAAAAAAAATCAAAGAAAGAGCCCGCTAAGTCGAACACCCTAAAAGGAGACTTAGGCAAAAAACTGGGGCAATCCGGATGGATTAAAACTTCAAAAGGCGGTCCATGGAAAAGTAAGGGATTAAAACAAAAATTTAAAGAGAGAATGAAAGTCCTCAATAAAACAAAACAAGATGCGGTGAGCACCATACCAAAATCAAAGGGTCACCAACAATCCATGAAGAGCGAGATAAGATGACTGCCATTTCAAAAGATCCCACACTGCCGAACTCCCTTTGAAGTTAAATGGGTATGTTAAATTAACTGAGCGTAGGATTGGAGATCACCATGAAGAAGGGGCGGGTTAAAACGAATTTGAGCCTTATATCCTTGTTTCAATAACCGTGAACCAAGCCACGTTACAACCCTCAAAAGACCTAATTGAAGTAAGATTTATTCTGAAAGCACACTACAGCAAGGTTGTGTAAACTGACTCCTAGAGATTTTCTAATATTATATTCTCACTGTAGCACTCACACACTAGCTAAATCAACACCACGTTTGGACTCAGGGTCCACTCGTTACACACTACCATGACACTCCAAATGAATGATTGTTTTTCAAAACTCGCATAACTATTGCATTAAAATCACCGTTTATTGAATGAACAATTCTTAACTGCAAGTCAATACTTGACATCGAGGAAATTCTAACAAGGGGAAATTCGAGAGCTACTTGATCGTTGATACCGTCACGAATCAAAACCACCTCATAATCCTATGGATCGAGGCAGGACAATCTGATGATCGTGTCGACCTAAGATTTTGTCGGTATAAGGCAAGTCTCCTAGCCGCAATTTGAAGGTGAGAAAAACAAGAAAGGGGGGTTTGAATTGTTTTAGAAAATAAAAGCTTTTTCAAAAGTAAGAACACATAGAATTTTATACTGGTTCGCTTATAACACAAAGCTACTCCAGTCCACCCGTCCAAGGTGATTTCGCCTTCAAAAAGGACTTAATCCACTAATCTTGAAAGATTAATACAACCAAACGTCTAAGAGAGTGATCTCTTAGTCCTCCCAAGTATACAGACTACGCAAAGTCACTTGAGGAACAAAAATAATTTAGCAAAATAAATATGTAATAAAGAGTGCTTCTAAGAGTAAGCAAATATTACAGCAGAATAATCAAGCAAGTGTTTTCACGTATGAGCAGCAGCTCGTGAAAAGCTTTAAGAGAGAATGTAAAGAATTTTCTGTGCGTTGTTGTGTATCTCTCAATGAGGTAGTCTGTCCTTTATATAGTGGTGAAAGGACCGTTGTAGTGATGACAAAATATTGACCTTTGATGAGCATTCAACGTCATTACTTCTGTGTTTCTTGCCATAACCAATTTGTCTCCCTGAATAACTTCTTTCTAAAAATACTTTCTTTCCATTTGAAGAATTTTTTCCGTTACTCTTTCTGGATTTGGAGAATCTTCATCAGAGTCTGTGTTATCTCGGAGTTTTTGTGTCAGAAAGAGATTGCGTAGGGGTTACATCAGAGCTTCTAAAAGTACTGGTCTTCTAGATCATCAGAACTAAGTCCAGTGGATGTTTAGAGCTTCTGGTTCTTTCTATTGTCTTATTTTACTCAGAATCAGAACTTCTAGAGCGCACTTCTTCTTCAGATGCTTCTGATCTTCTAGTACTTTGTATCTAAGGAACGTTTGTATCTGATAAAACGATCAGATTCCTTTGTTGCTGTTCAGAGTCCTACACACTTAGAGAATTTTCGTTAGGGTGCCATTTTTGGTTTCATCCTTTGTTATCATCAAAATCCTGGAATTCTACTGTAGAACTACTTTTGTTCTTACAATCTCCCCCTTTTTGATGATGACAAAACAATCTTAATTACGAGATGAAACATTTATAGATAAGAATTTTTTAGATCAGATAGAAGTGAGCTCCCCCCGAGATAAGTCTGGGAGTTCAGAAGTTCTTACCGGAGCTTCCATGACATGATGTTTCTAGATACTCTTCTGCAAATTTCTAAGTTATAAAGGATTAGAACCAATTTATTAAACAATGTTTGCAGAGTACTGAAAGGATTTAGATATGTTTTCATCAGAGCTGTTTTTAGTTCTCCCCCTTTTTGTCAAAATCAAAAAGACTTAGATAAATGAAGGAAAGACAATATATATATATATATATATATATATATATAATATATATATATTATATATATATATATATATATATATATATATATATATATATATATATATATAATATATATATATATATATATATATATATATTATATATATATATATATATAATTCAGAGATGTTAGAAAACACAAACAACAGAAAGCGAGAACAAACACAACAGAAAGCAACAAGCAAATCAACAAGCAAAAAAGAATCCTAGGTGCCTAAGGGTTGGGAGGTGGAGGCATCCTCTGAAGCAGTTGGGTTAGCAGATTCTGAATGTTGACATTGACTGAATCCTGTTGATCCAATCTGGCTCGGACTTCTTTCTGCTCCTTCTAAAGATCTTCAAGTATCTTGAGAACCAGAGGGACAAAGGTGGAAGACTCCCCCTGAGTCAGAGCATCCGGTTCTACCCTGTTGGCAGATTCTTCAGCACGACGAGCTTCAGCTTCGGCAGCGGCTTTAGCTTTAGCTTCAGCAGCAGCTTTTGCTTCAGCTTCAGCAGCAGCAGCAGCCTCAGCTAGAGCTTTGGCTTCAGCTTCCTTGATCTGTTGCATTTCCTCTTGTCTGGCTTTCTCTTTTGCTTCCTTGCGGGCTCTCCCCTCAGCTTTTCTGGCTAGACGCTCCTAGAGTCTTAGCTCAGCGTCTCTGATGAAGTCATTTCGGACTTGCTCAGAGAGGCTCTTCAGCTTGAAGGCTTCAGCGATCATCCAGCCAATAACTCTGTTCCAGTGTGTTCTTATAGCTGAAGGATCATCACTGATGCCAGAGTTGATGGTCAGAGACTTGACCTTGTCAATTGAAACTCCTGCAAACAGCACTATTGCTTCCTCTAGGGTTAGCAGGGTGTTTTCTAGTTCAGAGGGTGGAGGTGGAGAAGTGGGAGGGCTTAGGTTGAGAGTGGGAGTTTGTGGTTCAACGGATGTATTTGGTGGATGTGTGTCAGAGTTATTTGGTTGAGTTTCAGCTGGAGTTGTTTCAGAAGGTTAAGGGTCAGATGTTGTTGGGTTTGGTTGTTCTGTGGGTGATGAGGTAATTTCTTGTTCAGGTGTGGGTTGTATTAGCTGTTGTGAGGCCAGAGTCTGAGCTTGGAGTTGGGCCAGAGTGGGAGATGAGGGGTCAGAGTGTTTTGTGTCTGATGAAACGTTGTAGTAGGGGGGTGATTCTGGAGAAGAAGATGAAGATGGTGAGGTGGTTTCATTCAGCATTTCTGCGTCAGAAAGAGGTAAGGTTGTGGTGGCAAGGGTAAATTTCTAGGATGGTTGGTGAGATGTTCTGGTGGTTGTGGGGGGAGTTTCTGAGTTTGTATAGATAGGTGTGGGTGGAGGGATAGAAGAAGCAATATTATGTGTTTGTGCAGAAGGAGCAAGAGAAACGGACTTACCAGAAGGTCTAGGCAGAGGTGCTGGAGGTCTTGATTCGGAGGATTCTCCTAGTCTTGCCTTCTTAGCTTGCTTCGCCTTCTCAGATGGTCCTCGTGGACGCTTCATGAAGTTCGGAGGCTCAGCTGGCAGCTGGCTAATGTTGAAGTCTGAGATATCCACTCCTTGTTTCCTCAGATCATCTAAGTAATAAAGGATTACCTCTGGAGGATCGATCTTTGAGAACAGATAAAGTCCATGGGGGATCTTTCTCTGATCTTTGAGAGCTTCCCAGGAGGTGTCCATAGTAGGTTTGAACTTGACCTGATCCAGAATCCCCATGCTTTTCAGATTTTTGGCGTTGAGAGCTCTTCTAGTGTCAATCATCACGTCTTCCATGAGTCTGAACGTTATCAGATGGTCCCCGAGACGACTTTCGATCAGAACGTCAGAGATTAGCCTTCCCAGAGGAATGTAGTTTCTGGGCTTCATGTTGTTTCTTGTATCTCGTACAGAGTCTCTGAGATACTTGAAGAGAAGTGCTGGAAGGCAGAGTTTCAGACCTTTTTGGATGCAGTACAAAATGCACTTCTGGTCTGTGTTGATGTAGTCTGAAGAGTTTGAAGCTGGGCGATGATGGATGGTGCCCAAGATGATCTTCAGCCAGACTTGGAGGTTCTGATGTAGCTCTTTGTTCTTGGAGTGGTTTCCTTCAGCGTTCTGCTTGAAGATGGTAGGGTTAATCTCATGGGACATATATTTTGCCCTAGGATTAATGTTGTAAATCCTTCTGCCTCCATCTTTCTCCATGCCCAGAAGAGCATCAATGGACTACTCAGTTATCACCATTTTGACTCCCAGAACATAGGAGACGATGTAGTAATCATCAGCATCAGCGAATCTCCAGAATTCCTTCACTAAGTTTGTGTAAACTGGACCATACAAACGTTTGAAGTAATTTCCCCAACCTTGATTTATGAGTTCTTCAGTGAGGTCAATGCCATTTCTGCGCATGTTGTCAAAATCCACCAAGGATTCACATAGCACCTCTAGTTTCTCAAATGGTGTTGCAAGATTGATGTGAGGCTCACGATCAAGAATGTGAGGCTCTTTGTAGATGGGAGTTGAGACTACACCGATAACCGCTGGGTTTGGGTTGCTTGAACTTGGAGCTTGTTCATTTGAATCCATTTGTTGAGAGAAGTTGTAGACAGATTGTTGTTGAGCATCCACGAATGTGTTGAAGAATGCTGCAGGAATGCCTTGAGAGAGCTGAGCTTGCAGAGGTTTATGAGTGCGTGAGAGTGAAAAGTGTGCAATGTGTGATTTGAGGTGTTTAAATACCCAAATTAGGGCGCATGCAAAACGAAACACAAAACAGAGTTTAGCACAAAAACCAAGTCAGCACGTTTAGGGGGAAAATGATTACAGCTCATTAATGATGTCTAATCCCAATAGTCAGTACACTGCTCGAGGAGATCTCAAGAGACTGTTCCTTGATTACTGCTAGACAGCTGTCTAGAAGTTCCAAGGTCAGACGCAAGGTACTTCACGTGTTTGCTTTATCTGATCTTCAGGAATACCAAGGGATTGGTTCCTGGAGATTTCTAACTCAGACAACTTCTAACTTGGTAGGAGTATCAGAGTCAGAGGCAGAATCCATTTTGTTTACGTCAGAATCTTATTTTACACACTCAGAGGCACATTTTATTCAGGGCAATTTTGAATGTTCAGATTCTTTAAGATGAAGAGGAATCTATCTTCAGCTAAGGGTTTAGTAAAGATGTCAGCCCATTGATGATCTGTATCAATGAATTTCAATGTTACTACCCCTTTCTGAACATAGTATTTGATAAAATGATGTTTTATTTCTATGTGCTTAGCTCTGGAGTGTAAAATAGGATTCTTGCTTAAACAAATGGCAGCAGTATTATCACAGAAGATAGGAATGTTACTCTCAAAGATTTGCAGATCCTCTAATTGATTATTCATCCAGAGCATCTGAGTAGTGCACAATGATGATGAGATGTATTCCGCTTCTGCAGTAGACAGGGCTATGGTTGATTGTCTTTTGCTGACCCAGGATATCAGATTCTTTCCCAAAAGCTGACAGTTTCTAGATGTACTTTTTCGTTCCATTCTGTCTCCTGTGTAATCTGCATCACAAAAACCAGATAGTCTATACTCTGATGTTTTCTCATACATCAGGCCCAGGTTAGGAGTTCCTTTCAGATATCTGAGAATTCTCTTAACTGCTGTTAAATGAGATTCTCTAGGATCTGATTGGAATCTGGCACAGAGACAAACACTGAATAGAATATCAGGACGAGTAGTAGTCAGATAGAGAAGGGAGCCTATCATACCACGATAGAGCTTCTGACAAACCTTTTGACTGACTTCTTCTTTTTCACGAATGCAGGTTGGATGCATGGGTGTCTTTGCAGGTTTGTATTCAGCCATTTCAAATTTCTTCAGAATGTCTTTTATGTATTTACTTTGATGAACGTACGTGACTTCTGAAGTTTGATTGATTTGAATTCCTAGAAAGAACTTTAGTTCTTGCATTAAGCTCATTTTAAATTCTGCCTGCATTAGCTCAGAGAATTCTTGACATACAGAGGCGTTAGCTGAACCAAAAATGATATCATCAACGTATATCTGGCATATCATGAGATCATTATTAATGTTTTTACAAAAGAGTGTGGAGTCAACTTTCCCTCTGGTAAAATCATGTTCCAGAATAAAATTACTTAATCTTTCATACCAAGCTCTGGGAGCTTGTTTAAGTCCATATAAAGATTTCTTAAGTTTAAAAACATGTTCTGGACAATTTGAATTTTCAAAACCTGGAGGTTGATTGACATACACTTCTTCTGATATATAACCATTAAGTAATGCGCTCTTGACATCCATTTGATACAATTTGATAGAATGATTTATAGCGAATGATACAAGTAAGCGAATAGATTCTAACCTGGCGACTGGGGCAAACGTTTCATTGTAGCCAATGCCTTCTTGTTGACTGTAATCTTGAGCCACCAGTCGAGCTTTGTTTCTGACAACTTCTCCTTTCTCATTCAGCTTGTTTCTGAACACCCATCTGGTTCCGATAATGTGAGTGCCTTTTGGTTTAGGAACAAGATCCCAGACGTCGTTCTTTGTGAATTGATCTAGCTCTTCTTGCATGGATAGAACCCAATCGCTATCTTGAAGTGCCTCATCACAGGAAGTAGGCTCGATCAGAGATACTAGTCCCAGAGGAGTTTCTTTAGGAGTCTTGAAGGTAGACCTAGTTCAGATAGGTTCGTCCTTATTTCCCAGAATCAACTCTTCAGATATGTTGAGGCGACTTTTAGCTTTCTTTGGGATTGCTGGGGATTTAGTTCCTTCTGAAATTAGAATGGCAGTTGCTTCCGGAGCTTTAATCTTCTCGTCAGAACCTGCAAGAGTGATCTCCAGATCTGCAAGTTTCTCAACTAGCTTTGACTTTTCAGGGTCAAGCTTATCATCAAATCTGACATGAATAGATTCTTCCACAATTTTGGTTTCTGTATTGTATACTCTGTAGCCTTTAGAGCGTTCTGAGTATCCTAACATAATACCTTTTTGTGCTTTGGAATCAAACTTGTTCAGATGTTCTTTAGTATTTAAGATAAAACAGGAACACCCAAAAGGATGAAAATAAGAAATGTTTGGTTTTCTTCCTTTACACAGTTCATAGGGAGTCTTCTCCAGAATAGGTCTTATGGAGATTCTATTCTGAATGTAACATGCTGTATTTACAGCTTCAGCCTAAAAGTGCTTAGCGACATTTGTTTCATTGATCATGGTTCTGGCCATCTCTTGGAATGTCCTATTCTTCCTCTCTACAACTCCATTTTGTTGTGGAGTTCTAGGGCAGGAGAAATCATGGGATATTCCATTAGAGTCAAATAATTCCTCAAAAAATTTATTTTCAAATTCCACTCCATGATCACTTCTGACTCTGATGATTTTAGAGTCAAATTCGTTTTGCACTTTGGAACAGAAGCTTGTGAATATAGAGTGAGACTCACTCTTGTGCTTTAAGAATTTTACCCATGTCCAGCGACTAAAATCATCAACAATGACTAGTCCATACTTCTTTCCATTGACTGATGCTGTTTTCATAGGACCAAATAAATCAATGTGGAGAAGTTCTAGAGGCTTAGAGGTAGAAACAATTTTTTTCTTTTTAAAAGATGTTTTTGAAAATTTTCCTTTCTGACATGCTTCACATAGAGCATCTGAAGAAAACTACAGCTTAGGTAGACCTCTGACTAACTCGAGTTTATTTAGCTGAGATAACTTTCTCATGCTAATGTGGCCCAAGCGTCTATGCCATACCCATTGCTCTTCGTGAACAGACATCAGACATTTCACATTTTGTTCTTTTAAATCAGAAAGATTTATTTTATAAATATTGTTTTTCCTCTTGCCAGTGAGTAGGACAGAACCATTATTTTGATTTATGGCTTTACATGTTTTTTGATTGAAGATTACATCATATCCGTTATCACTTAATTGACTTATTGATAACAGATTATGCATTAATCCTTCTACATATAACACATCAGATATGGAGGGAAGAGTACCATTACCAATAGTTCCGGAGCCTCTGATCCTTCCTTTCTGATCTCCTCCGAAGCCTACGAATCCAGCATCTTTAAGTTCTAGGCTTTGGAACATAGACTTTCTTCCCGTTATGTGTCGCGAGCATCCAGTGTCCAGGTACCATGACTGGTGTTTTAACTCTGCTGCATAAGATATCTGCAACATAAATAATCTTATCCTTTGGTACCCAGAGTCTTTTGGGTCCTTTGTGATTAGTTTTCCCAGAGTTTCTTAAAACTTTGGGTTTTCTAGCATTATTAAATTGTTGTGCTTGTGTGTGTGTATAGTGATATGAAAATGGAGATTTAGGTTGGTCATTAGTAGAAGTTTTATCTTCACTAGGATCATACCCAATTCCTCTTCTATCGTTCTGACTGACCCCATAAATCATGGATGCCATTCTGCTCCTCTCTATCCCATTTTTCAGAAACTTTTGAAAAGATTTTTCATATTTATAAATTATTGTGTTTGAAGTTTGTGGAGCTTGAGATAACGCTTCTTCAAGTTTTGAGCAATTTTTCTTTGTTGCATCTCTTTGTAATGTCAAAGATCTGTTTTCATCTTTTAGTTCTTAAATTGTTATCTCAAGTTTGCCACATTCTTCTAATGTTTCTTCAAGAACACCTTTTATAGCTTTAAATTTTTGTTTGAGTTTCTGATACGAGCTTAGAGTTTCGGACAAACATGATTCTAGGTCAGATCGAGAAAGTTCAGAAAATACCTCTTTTGATTCAGATTCTTCATCTGAAGTATTCTTGGATGTGGTAGCCATGAGTGCCACATTAGTTTGTTCATCAGAGTCTGATTCTGATGAGTCAGGTTCACTGTCGTCCCAGGTAGCCATCAATCCCTTTTTGGTTCTGAGGGAATTTTTCTTGAAGTTCTCTTTTCTGGAACTCTCTTTCTTTAACTTGGGACATTCGTTTCTGTAGTGTCCTGTTTCTTTACATTCATAACAAGTAACATCTTTGTTAGATTTACCTTTTGAGGTTGATTCTGATCGGTCCCCTTTGGGTCTTGGTCTCCTGAAGTTATTATTCCTCTTTCTCCAGAGTTGTTTTACTCTTCTGGTTAGAAGGGATAATTCTTCCTCATCGTCAGAATCTTCCTGCTCAGAGTCATCAGCGTCTTCTGTTTCGGCCTGGAAGGCTTTGTTTCTGTCAGACTTGCGCCTTTCAGATCTGGACTTTAATGCTACAGACTTGATCTTCTTCTGAGGCTCATCTTCCTCCAGTTCTATCTCATGACTTATGAGTGAACTGACAAGCTCTTCAAGGCTGATGTTGTTCAGATCCTTTGATAGCTTTAAGGCAATGACCATGGGTCTCCACTTCTTTGGCAAGCTTCTAACTATCTTTTTGACATGGTATGCAGTTGTGTATCCTTTGTCTAGCACTTTGTGACCTGCAATAAGAGTTTGGAATCTAGAAAACATTACCTCTACAGCTTCATCATCCTCCATTTTAAAGGCTTCATATTTCTGGATTAGAGCCAGAGCCTTTGTTTCTTTAACCTGAGAGTTTCCTTCATGAGTCATCCTCAGAGAGTCGAGTATATCTTTAGTTGTTTCCCTGTTGGTGATTTTTTCATACTCATTATAGGATATGGCATTGAGAAGTATCGTTCTGGCTTTGTGATGATTCTTGAATTCGCGCTTCTAATCATTTATCATTTTACTTCTGGGAACGGTAACTCCAACATCTGTTACAGGAGGTTTGTATCCAACTGTGACAATGTCCCAGAGATCAGCATCATAGCCCAGAAAGAAACTTTCAATTCTGTCTTTCCAGTAATCGAATTTCTCTCCATCAAAGCCTGGAGGCTTAGCATTGTAACTATCTCTTTCATTGGTGTTGGCCATAGTTTTTCTCGTTCTGGATCTCTCTACACTGTTAAGTGTTTGATTAGAAAATCAATAACAGAGCCGAAGCTCTGATACCAACTGAAGGTGAGAAAAACAAGAAAGGGGGGTTTGAATTGTTTTAGAAAATAAAAGCTTTTTCAAAAGTAAGAACACACAGAATTTTATACTGGTTCGCTTATAACACAAAGCTACTCCAGTCCACCCGGCCAAGGTGATTTCGCCTTCAAAAAGGACTTAATCCATTAATCTTGAAAGATTAATACAACCAAACGTCTAAGAGAGTGATCTCTTAGTCCTCCCAAGTATAAAGACTACGCAAAGTCACTTGAGGAACAAAAATAATTTAGCAAAATAAATATGTAATAAAGAGTGCTTCTAAGAGTAAGAAAATATTACAGCAGAATAATCAAGCAAGTGTTTTCACGTATGAGCAGCAGCTCGTGAAAAACTTTAAGAGAGAATGTAAAGAATTTTCTGTGTGTTGTTGTGTATCTCTCAATGAGGTAGGCTGTCCTTTATATAGTGGTGAAAGGACCGTTGGAGTGATGACAAAATATTGACCTTTGATGAGCATTCAATGTCATTACTTCTGTGTTTCTTGCCATAACCAATTTGTCTCCCTGAATAACTTCTTTCTAAAAATACTTTCTTTCCATTTGAAGAATTTTTTCCGTTACTCTTTCTGGATTTGGAGAATCTTCATCAGAGTCTGTGTTATCTCGGAGTTTTTGTGTCAGAAGGAGATTGCGTTGGGGTTACATCAGAGCTTCTAAAAGTACTGGTCTTCTAGATCATCAGAACTAAGTCCAGTGGATGTTTAGAGCTTCTGGTTCTTTCTACTTTCTTGTTTTACTCAGAATCAGAACTTCTAGAGCGCACTTCTTCTTCAGATGCTTCTGATCTTCTAGTACTTTGTATCTGATGAACGTTTGTATCTGATAAAACGATCAGATTCCTTTGTTGCTGTTCAGAGTCCTGCACACTTAGAGAATTTTCGTTAGGGTGCCATTTTTGGTTTCATCCTTTGTTATCATAAAAATCCTGGAATTCTATTGTAGAACTAATTTTGTTCTTACATAGTTGACTAAGGAGGAAAGTCACTTTGAATACTCAGTCTGTCTGAGACAAATCCCGCAAAGGCTCAATCAGGGGCAAATCACCCCAAGAGTACAGTAGAAACCAACTCATAAAGATCAGTCGATTGGAGAGAACCATTTCGAGAACCGGCTAATCAGGGACAGACTATTGCAAGATTTAGACATTGGAGGAAAAAAACTTATACCATGTCATGGGATATCCACTCCTAAAATTTTCCTTATAAGGAGAATTCCTTTAAATACACTACAGGCTGGGGCAAGACAAGTTGCAAGGGGCAAGTTCCCCCCATATCTTCAAGTAGGACAAGCAGACTGCGTCAGACACTAGTAACTGCTTGAATTCGCAACAAAAATGTTGAAAGTTCATACTAGTACAACATCATTGCCAAGAATCCTTAGGGAATATCAAAGGCATAATTGACCATGTCACTATGCTCATTTACAGGCCATCCAGACCTATCAGAAGAAAAAGTCGAGATCTTCTCAAGGATAAATATACAATGTATCAGCAAGATATCAAACTTAGGGCACCAGGAGTATTCACATCCGTTGTTGATCATCACATCATCAACTACCGAGTGTCGGGAAGTCAGGTCCTTTCACCAACCAATATTCCAACCCATGTTGACAGTTACCAGACAAACCAAAGTCCACCTTGTTGGCATTCTCATAAAAATAAATACAATCAGCATTGGTATCCAAAAAAGACATCGCCTTTGAAAAGGGGAGACCAATCCCAAACAAACCAATTGTTCTTTGCATTCAAACATACATCACATGCATCACATGCGTCACTTCATGTATAACATCTCAAAAAATAAAAGTTCGCCATGCATCATTGCATACATATCATTTATGCACAAAACACGAACCAGGATCCAGAGTCAATCAGGGGCATCCAGGTCAACCCTCGGTCAAGCCATTGGTACTTTCTCCGAGTGATTTCTTGTCACCTATTTTTGGGTGTTCCCCATTAAGTTGGATCCTTTAACCTTTTGTTATTAAGATATCATTCTTAATTGAGTCAGTGATTTCTTTGAATAAATTCAAGACTTGTTTGTTTCTCATTGAGTTCTCCTCGGTGAGTTGTTTCCTTTAACCTTTTGTTGATAGAAATTACATCTTTCAGAAAATATTTTTCGGCAACCTTTTTTTGTGGAAATCCCCAAGTAAGTCTTACCCAGTGATGTTCCAATACTACCCAACGGGTCTGTTCTATTTGAACTTTTGTCGGTAGTCTGATTTTCCAACGGGTTTTCCGTAATGTCATCCTTTTGATGAAAATTCCTTAAAGAATAAAATTAATCATCGTCCCGTTTACGATAACCATTATCCTTTTGGTAATGGTAAATCCTTGGCATTTATTGATCTTACCGTCATCCTTTTGGTGTCGACGATCCTTGAATTTTTGGTCTAACCTTCCTCCTTTTGGTGGATGGTAACCTCTCATTATTAAAAGTTATTGTCATCCTTTTGGTGGTAACAAGTTTTGTCGTTTGATCTTACCGTCATCCTTTTAGTGTTGGCGATCCTTGAAGTTTTGGCCTAACCTTCATCCTTTTGGTGAATGGTGACCTCTGAAATTGTTACGGCTTACCGTCATCCTTTTGGCGTCGGCGATCCTTGTGGTAATAGAGATCCTTGTCATTATGGTTCAACCATCCTCCTTTTGTTGATGGTGATCTCTGGTATTATATCTAATCATCATCCTTTTGGTGATGGCGTCTAGTTCGATCTAAACATCATCCTTTTGGTGACAGAGATTATGGAGTTTGGTTTAAGCTATCATCCTTTTGGCGGTTGCGACATTTGGAAAGTTCAATCTTACTGTCATCCTTTTGGTGTCAGTGATATTTAAAGTTATTATGACTTAGTATCATCCTTTTGGTGGTAACAAGTTTTGTTGTTTGATCTTACCTTCATCCTTTTGGTGATGGTGATCATTAAAGTAGTTGTGACTTATTATCATCCTTTTGATGGTAACAACTTTTGTTGTTTGATTTTACCTTCATTCTTTTGGTGACGGTGGTCATTGAAGTTATTGACTTATTATCATCCTTTTGGTGGTAACAAGTTTTGTTGTTTGATCTTACCTTCATCCTTTTGGTGATGGTGATCATTGAAGTAGTTATGACTTATTATCATCCTTTCGGTGGTAACAAGTTTTGTTGTTTGATCTTACCATCATCCTTTTGGTGATGGAGATCTCTGTCCGTATGGTTTAACAATCATCCCTTTGTTGATGGTGATCCTTGTTATTATGTCTGATCATCATCCCTTTGGTGATGACGACCAGTCTGGTCTTACTGTCATCCTTTTGGTGATATCAATTATTGAGTTTGGACGAAATTGTCATCCTTTTGGTGATAACGAGTTTTGTTATTTATCTTACCTTCATCCTTTTGGTGATGGTGATCGTTGAAGTTTTTGACTTATTATCACCCTTTTGGTGATAACAAGTTTTGTTGTTTGGTCGCACCTTCATCCTTTTGGTGATGGTAGTCATTGAAGTTATTGACTTATTTTCATCCTTTTGGTGATAACAAGTTTAGTTGTTTGATCCTACCTTCATCCCTTTGGTGATGGTGATCATTAAAATTGTGACTTATTATCATCCTTTTGGTGGTAACAAGTTTTGTTGTTTGATCTTACCTTTATCCTTTTGGTGATGGTGATCGTTGAAGTCATTGTGGCTTATTATCATCATTTTGGTGATAATAAATTTTGTTATTGGTCTTACCTTCATCCTCTTGGTGATGGTGATCATTGAAATTATCGACATATTATCATCCTTTTGGTGATAACAAGTTTTGTTGTTTAATTTTACCTTCATCCTTTTGGTGATGGTGATCTTTGAAGTTGATGAGTTAACTATCATCCTTTTGGTGATGGCTACTGTAAGACCCTAATTTTGTCCCTAAGATCCCTCATGGCATTATAACATTGCATTTGCATTGCCTCAAGGATCCTTAGCATCTTGGTTCCCTTTGCCTTTGGGTGGGACTTCTTGAGAGTGGTTTGAGATTACCAAGCATACTTGAATTGTATATCATTGCTTTCCTCATTTTGTTCACTAACCAAAAGCACAAGAGTATGTCACTAACATCTTTTGTTTGTAGCTTGAGCAATCACAAGGTCAAAGCTTCCAGGAGATCTTTTGTGCAATGATATGGCCAAGAGGAGATGATAGCAAGCATGGTAATGGTTAAGAAAGCTCTCATCCATCAAGTATGCCTTCCTAGCATCTCAATTCCTCATTTTGATCAAAGTAAGTCAAAGGGTTTGAGGTTTGTTCTCCAAGGAAACCCTAATTCATCTGTGCACCACAATGCCTTGCTCTGGAATCAATCTTAGCCCATGATCAAATACAATCAAGGGAAGTTCTTTATTTCATCATTTCATGCATATGTGAAATTATTTTAGTGTCCTCAATCATCAATTCATCAAGATATGAGTCATGGACTTGAGAAGTTGATCAGACAATTCATCTGACTATTTTGAAATACACTGAGACCTAAATTTTTATGTGTTGGTCATATGGAGATGGTTCCAAAAGCACAAATGTTCTTAAGGACAATATGAAAAACTTTCATGTTCATCAAAAATTGGTTTGAAGCTTGGAAGGTCATCTCCCATTCCAATACATTATAGGTCATTTTGATTGAAACCCTAATTTTGGGTCAGCTTCCCAAGGACATAACTCATTCATTTTTTATGATTTTTAGGTGGGATCAAATGAATTGGAAAGATTAAGATGGCTACTTAAAATGTTATGTTGAGCAAAATTTCAAAATATCAAAGGAAATACATGTGATAATGCAAGACATTATAGGTCCTTTTTGACCAAAGGCATTAAAAGGCAAAAAAGTCCAACTTCAAGTGCCCATAACTCTTTCATCAAAATTCCAAATGATGCAAACTTTAAGTCCATTTTGATTGTCATGGAAAGATCTACAACTTTGGTGTTGGAGGTTTTTCCATTTGAGGCTTACATCATCAAACCAAAAGGGCTTCAAAATTGGCCAAATTTAGAAACCTTGCATTGACATGTTTTGCACATCACACTTTAAACTCAAATTTCATAAATTTCCACACTTCAAATGGATTTTTTCCCAACATAACAATTGTTCCTTACATCAAAACCTTTCTAACCATTACTCACATGATCATGTTTGGACTTGGCAATTGGTATTTTCGAAGAGGTGAACATTTAGGCACAATTATGGAATGCACATGAAATCTTGATACACAAGCAATTGCCATTCAAATTACACGTCCAGTTCAACTTGATTGGTGTTCAGCATTCATTTGCATCATTTTTTGGGCTTTGCACACGCCTGTACAGGCCTATGCATGAAGGGTTCAAATTCCATGCACATGAGAATTCACCTTGCTTGCCTTGCCATTTGCTATAAATAAGTGTGCTCAACTCCATTATTCTTGACCCTGATTCAACCTGTTATGCTGCACAAATCTCTCCCTAGCCATCACTAAAGGAATTTCCACTTTTCTCTAAAAAAATTCAGATCTGAATTTCAACTACCTTGGTTGATTTTCAGACCTATAATTCCTCAGCCTTGCTTCCTCTTCATCACTAGATCTCATTGCAAGCTTTGGTTGTGAAGAATCATGCTCTCAAGACCTGCATTTCAAAGGTGGATAACAGAGCTTTTTCTCTTCGAAACTCTTTAATCTTTGCTTATTTCTTGAGTTCCTTGGTCTGGCTGAAGTCCTCTCAATAGAGGCATTTGATTTGTGCTTTCAATTTTGCAAAAACATGAAGTTCATGATGAACACCATCATACTTTCAGCTCTGATTTCTCCATTTATAGGGATCTAGAGTGGATGTGCATGATATAGGAGTGATGTACATCACTTCCTCTTTCGATTGATGTATAGATCAGTCCATTTGGTTGAGTTTGCCATGTCTGCAATTCTCACCGGAACTGGAGGTCTCACTGGAGAAGACGATGGCTCCGGTGGCCGCCCCAACTCCAGATCAATCCCTGGCCGTGTGATCTCTTTTCCAGATCTAATCTGGACCTTCCTTTGTTATGACTTTTTATATTGCCTCGTGTGTCTCAGTTGACTAAGGCATATGGTACACGCGCGCTGAGAGCCCTTGGATCTGCCAAGTCATTTAATGAAATGAATCCAACGCTCGTGCTTTTTTCTATTTTCTGATTTAATCCATTTTATTTTCTTAATTCCTTTTTATTTCAAAAAATCATAACTCTCTCATTTTTTATCCAAAAATTATGGGACCAATTGCATTAGTCTTCAAATAATTTCTAGTTTCTATTTCAGATTTTTAGTATTTTTTATTTTGTCATTTGATATTTTTCATGAATTTTCTCTTTTCTGGTTATTTTTAATTCATTTTAAATAGTTTTTGATATTCAAAAAATACAAAAATATTTTCCTAACCTATTTGAATGATGATGGATATATGAAAAATATTCTCATCAATTTTTTAATTGATTTGAGATTTATTTGAGATTTTAGTTCAATTAGGCTATTTTTATTCATTTTTAATTGATTAAAAATAGTTTCTGACTTTTAAAAATGCTGAAATTTTTTGTCAAACTTTGTTTGACCTTGTTGAACTTGGGATAAATTGCTTGGACCTTTCAAGGTTAATTTGAAGTGATTTTGAAGTTTGACCTTTCCATTATTTTTAATTCAAGTATATTTCAATATTAAAAATGCCAAAAAAAATATTTTGCTTATTGTTTGATCTCCAATCTTCATCTCATTTTTTATTTATCATTGTTTGACTTTGACTTTCAATGTCATTTGGTCAATACATATGGATTGGTACATTTTATTTCACTTTATGCATTTTGATCTTTCCATTTTCATTATCCATTCTCCATCTCCTTCTTCTTCTTCTTATTTTCTTTTTGATCAATGAGTTGAAGGTTAATAAGTTAGCATTGATTAAGGAGACTTAATCTTCTTTGATCCAAATCTAATTCATCTTGATCAATTGATCAAGTGAATGGCTTTGCATTAAGGATAGGTTATTTTCTAAATCATGCAAAAGGCTTAAACCAATACAAGATCAATTCTCTTCTTCTTTTTGGCATGGCAAGTTGTTGGAACTTGGTTCACTAATCAAGACTTCTAACTTGTGTTGTTGCCTACATTATTATTGACCGGCCTCAGATAGTTGTGACTTCTACATAAGTCCAATTACGATTGCTTAACATAGCGCTAAATTTGTCTTATGGCACACTAACTACTAACACTAACTATTGACAATTAACATTTACTTTTTGCTCTTTACTTTTATGCAATTTACTATTCTTGCACATATTATCCATTTGCTTTTCTCTTTTCTCACTTGAGCACATGTTTATGTTAATGCCATTTGCCTTTTGCTCACTTGAGCACATAATTGTGTATATATTTTTATGCTTGTGTTTTGTTTTGATTGTTGTGAACCAAATGCAAAGAAATGGACTTAGTTTCTAGGACTTTCCCTATGCAAAGAATGGAGAATTGGACTTAGATTCTAGGACTTTCCTTATGCAAAATTGGAGTAAATGGACCTTAATAATGAAGATGGATTAGAAGGACCAAATCTCTAAACTCACTCTTGTCCATTCTTATTTTACTTCATGGAACTTTTGATATGTGTGCTTTTGTGCTAGGGAATTCTATTTGAGCTTAATTGAAGGACCATTGCCATGCTCATCCAAAGTGAAAGACACAAGATACATTGAGGATCTCTTAAGAGGCTTATTTGATGATTGCTTTTGCTTTTTGTGATTCCCTATTCCAAAGGATGGGATCTACTTGGATCATCAATATGATCTCAAGAGAGGAACTCCATTGTGGTTTTGTTTCTTCATCCTTTCTCTTTTTGCTTTACTTAGGACTTAGCCATTCTTCTTCTTCTCTCGACTCTAACCCAAGCTAAAACTTTTTGTGCAAACATTTAACCTTTGTTTTCAACTATTAGAAACCTAAGCCTTATGCTTTTGATTTTCAAACTTTCCTTTCATAACACTTATTTTGAATTGAATCTTTAAGTCAACTTTGACCATTTTTGTATATACTCCTAATTGGTAAACATAACCCATTCAAATGTCTTTTTGTGGTTCCAATGGCCACTTCCTTAATCAAAATCTTTCATAAACTTTAGCTATTAGGTTTGAGTTATCCTTGAGGTAGATGTAATACTCACCTATATCCTTAGTGATGGACAATGAGACTTCCATGCTTATTATAGGGTTAACCCCTCACTAGCATGTTGAAGCTATCCTCACATGATGGATTTGTGGTTTGGTTGAGTTTTCTCCCTTTGATAACAAAAGACCTTAAGGCTTTTGGACCAATCAATTCACCAACTCTTTTTTTGAGATTTTTACCCCAAACTACGAGGTTTTGATCCTAATCTTTTTATAAGATGGTACGTAGGCAATGGGTTTATCCATCCAAACACAAAATGTAAATAAACTTGTACATTCTCTTCTCATCTCTTTAATCATGTTTGCACAAACAAAATTTTCCACAAAAACAACAACCTTTACAACAAGTGTGAAAAGGGCTCCCTAGGAGTACCTAGGATGTTTTGGGTGCCTAACACCTTCCCATTACATAACCAACCCCCTTACCCAGATCTCTGTTTCTCTTTTACTAGTTTTTGTTAAAACTATTAGGTTTTTGTTCGCTTTCTAACCACTCCTTTGGATAAATAGAAGTGCGGTGGCGACTCGACTTGTATGATTTACCTTGGATTTAGTCAACATCTCTAATGGTAACGAATACCCCGCTACAGAAAAGTGGCGACTCTGCTGGGGAAGACATTTGCCTAGTGGGTTTTGCCAACTTTTCATGCTTGTTGTATTGTATTGTTTTGTGACATATTTTTGTGCAATTTGGGATTACTGTATTGTATGTAATGATTGTATGCTTGGTGATCTTTGTGAGATGAGTTCTATACCCGGACTCGAGTGCACTTAGGATAGGAGAATGGTGTAGTCTTGTTGACTTGTGTGGAGTTATTCCTTAGCAAGTTGACTTGCAAGTCCATTCAGTTGGTGGAGGTCATGTTGGGATCAATAATGTCACACAAGTAAGTTGTGGTTAGACATTACTCTTTCCAATATAGACCTTAGAAGCCAAGGACCTTAGTTACCAAGCCCATCTTGGCCTATTCTTAGGATGTAGTGCAAAAGTCATTCAAGTGTAAGATTTGATATGATTGTTACGCGATACTACACTCATAAGAGTCTCTCTTGAGAATATTTTTGGAACACGAGTAGTCGTTTCTCCGATAATATCTGAAAGATGGGATGATGACTAGTGCATTCCCTTTGGGTGGTTCTTAACCGAGACTCCATGCTCGTGACTTGCAACAAACCCTTGATTCATGGTTGATCCGTTCATGTATCCTTAATATGAATGGAACTTGGGTGTTGATAAGGTGTAAACCATAATCCACCAAAATGGATGATTGATATTAAGGATGATATGATCCATCCCATGACCTTTGTTTGGTATGCTTTGCTTGATCCTTGAGTGTGATTGTTGCATTCATGAATTCATGCACTCATTTGCATCCATATCATAAATGATGAAGAAAATTTACAAGGAACTTAAGGAGGTTTATATGCAAAATTTTCAGACATGGAAAGACAAAGAAGGAATACAAAGAAGTACAGCTTCAGACAACCAGATTTGAAAGAGTTAAGGAATCTGATATCCTATGTATTAGATCCTTTAGGTTTCAAGGCTCGCTTTGGGAAGCTTCTTCCTCTTTTGACTACTCAGGTGGATGAAGGGTTGATGAGTGTATTGGTACAGTTTTATGATCCTTTGTACCGTTGCTTCACGTTGTAAGAACAAAAATTGTTCTACAACAGATTCCAGGATTTTGATGATAACAAAGGATGAAACCAAAAATGGCACTCTAACGAAAAGTTTCTAAGTGTGCAAGATTCTAAACAAGAAGAAAGGAATCTGATTACATCATCAGATACAAAACCAAATCAGATACAAATTATCAGAAGATCAGAAGCATCTGAAGTAGAAACGCGCTCTAGAAGTTCTGACTCTAAGTAAAACAGCATATTAGAATATCAAAAGCATCTGAAGAAGAAGCGCGCTCTAGAAGTTCTGACTCTGAGCAACGGTACATCAGAACTCCAGAAGTCTCAAGATCATCTGAAGTCAACACCTGAAATCTAAAAGATGAGGACTATCAGAAGCTCTGAAGCCACATCTCAAGATCTCAGTCTAACAGAGTAACGCAGACTCTGATAATGGATTTCCCTATCCAGAAAGAGTAACGGCAACTTCAACTTCAAATGGAAAGAAACTATTATTGGAAAGAAGTTATTCAGGGAGACAAACTTGTTCTGGCAAGAAACAAAGAAGTTATGGCATTAAACTCTCATCAAGACTAAATATCTGCCATTACTACAAACGGTCGTTTTCACCTCTATATAAAGAACGACGAACCTCATTGAGAGACACACCTGAACACACTGAAATATTCTCTCTCTCTCAATCTTTCACGAGCTTTTGCTCAGAACGTGAAATATTCTATTTGCTCTTACTGCTGTAATACTTGCTTTATCCTAGAAGCACTCTAGATTACAAACTCTGTTTTATCTAAATTGTTTTATATTCCTCAAGTGACTCTGCGCAGTCTGTATACTTGAGAGGACTAAGAGATCTTTCTCTTAGACGTTGGTTGTAATAATCTTTCAAAATTAGTGGATTAAGTCCTTGTTGAAGGCAAAATCACCTTGGCCGGGTGGACTGGAGTAGCTTTGTGTTATAAGCGAACCAGTATAAAATCCTGTGTGATTTTATTTTGCAAAAACGCTTATTTTCCAAAACAATTCAAACCCCCCCTTTCTTGTTTTTCTCACCTTCAATTGGTATCAGAGCTTCGGCTCTGTTATTGATTTTCCAATCAAACACTTAACCGTGTAGAGAGATCCAGAACGAGAAAAACTATGGCCCAGACAAACGAAAGAGACAGTTACAATGCTAAGCCTCCTGTCTTTGATGGAGAGAAATTCGATTACTGGAAAGATAGAATTGAAAGTTTCTTTCTAGGCTATGACGTTGGTCTCTGGGACATTGTCACAGATGGATACACACCTCCTGTAACTAATGCTGGAGTTGAAGTTCCCAGAAGTAAGATGACAGATGATCAGAAGCGCGTATTCAAGAATCATCACAAAGCCAGAACGATACTTCTCAATGCCATATCCTATAATGAGTATGAAAAAATCACCAACAGGGAAACAGCTAAAGATATACTTGATTCTCTGAAGATGACTCATGAAGGAAACTCTCAGGTTAAAGAAACAAAGACTCTGGCTCTAATCCAGAAGTATGAAGCCTTCAAAATGGAGGATGACGAAGCAATAGAGGTAATGTTCTCTAGATTCCAAACTCTGATTGCAGGTCTCAAAGTTCTAGACAAAGGATACACAACTGCAGACCACGTCAAAAAGATAGTCAGAAGCTTGCCAAAGAAGTGGAGACCCATGGTCACTGCTCTGAAGCTGTCAAAGGATCTGAACAACATCAGTCTTGAAGAGCTTGTCAGTTCCCTTAGAAGCCATGAGATAGAACTAGAGGAAGATGAGCCTCAGAAGAAGATCAAGTCTGTAGCATTAAAGTCCAGATCTGAAAGACGCAAATCTGACAGAAACAAAGCATTCCAGGCCGAAACAGAAGATGCGGATGACTCTGAACAAGAAGATTCTGATGATGAAGAAGAATTGTCCCTCCTGACCAGAAGAGTTAAACAACTCTGGAAAAAGAGGAACAACAACTTCAGAAGACCAAGACCCAGAGGGGATCGATCAGAATCAACCTCAAAAGGTTAAACTAACAAAGATATTACTTGTTATGAATGTAAAGAAACAGGTCACTACAGGAATGAATGCCCCAAGCTAAAGAAAGACAGCTCCAGAAAAGAAAGCTTCAAGAAAAATTCCCTCAGAACCAAGAAGGGATTAATGGCTACCTGGGATGATAGTGAATCTGACTCATCAGAATCTGACGCTGATGAACAGGCCAATGTGGCGTTCATGGCCACCACATCCAGGAACAGTTCAGATGAAGAATCTGAATCAGAAGAGGTATTCACTGAACTCTCTCGATCTGATCTAGAATCATGCTTGTCTGAAACTCTTAACTCATATCAGAAACTAAAACAAAAATTTAAAGCAATAAAAGGCTATCTTGAAGAAAAATTTGAAGAATGTGGCAAACTTGAGATGACAATTCTAGAACTCAAAGATGAAAACAAAGTTTTAACATCACTAAAAGATGCAGCAAAGAAAAATTGCTTGAAACTAGAAGAAGCGTTATCTCAAGCTCCACAAACTTCAAATACGATAATTTATAAATACAAAAAAGCCTTTCAAAAGTTTCTGAAAAATGGGATAGGAAGGAGTGTAATGGCATCCATGATTTATGGAGTCAGTTAGAACAATAGAAAAGGAATTGGGTATGATCCTAAGGAAGATAAAACTTCTACTAGTGACCAACTTAAATCTCCATTTTCATATCACTATACACACACAAGAGCAAAAATTTGAAAATGCTAGAAAACCCAAAGTGATAAGAAACTCTGGGAAAACTAATCAGAAAGGACCCAAGAGACTCTGGGTACCAAAAGATAAGATTGTTTATATTGCAGATATCTTATGTAGCAAAGTTCAGACAGCAGTCATGGTACTTGGACTCTGGATGCTCGCGACACATGACGCGAAGAAAGTCTATGTTCCAAAGCCTGGAACTTAAAGACGCTGGATTCGTAGGCTTCGGAGGAGATCAGAAAGGAAGGATCAGAGGCTCCGGAACTATTGGTAATGGTACTCTTCCCTCTATATCTGATGTCCTTTACGTAGAAGGATTAATGCATAATTTGTTATCCATAAGTCAATTAAGTGATAACGGTTATGATGTGATCTTTAATCAAAAAACATGTAAAGCCATAAATCAAAACAATGGTTCTGTCCTATTCACAAGCAAGAGGAAAAACAATATTTATAAAATTAATCTTTCTGATTTAAAAGAACAAAATGTGAAATGTCTGATGTCTGTTCACGAAGAGCAATGGGTATGGCATAGACGCTTGGGCCACATTAGCATGAGGAAACTATCTCAGCTAAATAAACTCGAGTTAGTCAGAGGCCTACCTAAACTGAAGTTCTCTTCTGATGCTCTATGTGAAGCATGTCAGAAAGGGAAATTTTCAAAAACTTCTTTCAAAAAGAAAACTATTGTTACTACCTCTAAGCCTCTGGAACTTCTTCACATTGATTTATTTGGTCCTGTGAAAACAGCATCAGTCAATGGAAAGAAGTACGGACTAGTCATTGTTGATGATTTCAGTCGCTGAACATAGGTGAAATTCCTAAAACACAAGAGTGAGTCTCACTCTGTATTCACTAGTTTCTGCTCCAAAGTGCAAAAAGAATTTGACTCTAAAATTGTCAGAGTCAGAAGTGATCATGGTGGGGAATTCGAAAATAAATCCTTTGAGGAATTATTTGACTCTAATGGAATACCCCATGATTTCTCCTGTCCTAGAACTCCACAACAAAATGGAGTTGTAGAGAGGAAGAATAGGACACTCCAAGAGATGGCCAGAACTATGATCAACGAAACTAATGTGGCTAAACACTTTTGGGCCGAAGCTGTAAATACAGCGTGTTACACTCAGAATAGAATCTCCATAAGACCTATTCTGGAAAAGACTCCCTATGAACTGTGTAAAGGAAGAAAACCAAACATTTCATACTTTCATCCTTTTGGATGTTCTTGCTTTATTTTAAACACTAAAGAACATCTGAACAAGTTTGATTCCAAAGCACAGAAAGGTATTATGTTAGGATACTCAGAACGCTCTAAAGGCTATAGAGTATACAATACAAAAACCAAAATTGTGGAAGAATCAATCCATGTCAGATTTGACGATAAGCTTGACCCTGAAAAGTCAAAGCTAGTTGAAAATTTTGCAGATTTCGAAATCACTCTTGCAGGATCTGACAAAGCTACATAAGCAACTGCCATTCAGAATTCTGAGGAAATTAATCTTCCATTAATCCCCAAGAAAGCTAAAAGTCGCCTCAACGTATCTGAAGAATTGATTCTGGGCAACAAGGACGAACCTGTCAGAACCAGATCTACATTCAGGACTTCTGAAGAGACTCCTCTGGGACTAGTATCTCTGATCGAGCCTACGTCCTGTGATGAAGCACTTCAAGATAACGACTGGGTTCAAGCCATGCAAGAAGAATTAGATCAATTCACAAAGAATGATGTCTGGGATCTTGTTCCCAAGCCCAGAGGCACTCACGTTATCGGAACCAGATGGGTATTCAGAAACAAGCTGAATGAGAAAGGAGAAGTCGTCAGAAACAAAGCTCGACTGGTAGCTCAAGGTTACAGTCAACAAGAAGGTATTGACTACAATGAAACCTTTGCTCCAGTCCCAAGGTTAGAATCTATTCGTCTTCTTGTATCTTTCGCTATAAATCATTCTATTAAATTATATCAAATGGATGTCAAGAGCGCATTCCTTAATGGTTATATATCAGAAGAAGTGCATGTCAACCAACCTCCAGGTTTTGAAAATCCAAATTTTCCAGAACATGTTTTTAAACTTAAAAAATCTTTATATGGACTTAAACAAGCTCCCAGAGCTTGGTATGAACGTTTAAGTAATTTTCTTCTGGAACACAATTTTATCAGAGGGAAAGTTGACTCCACACTCTTCTGTAAGAACCTTAACAATGATCTCATGATATGCCAAATATATGTTGATGATATTATTTTTGGTTCTGCTAACGCCTCTGTTTGTCAAGAATTCTCTGAGTTAATGCAGGCAGAATTTGAAATGAGCTTAATGCAAGAACTAAAGTTCTTTCTAGGAATTCAAATTAACCAAACTTCAGAAGTCACGTACGTTCATCAAAGAAAATACATAAAAGATGTTTTGAAGAAATTTGACATGGCTGAATGCAACTCTGCAAAAACTCCCATGCATCCAACATGCATTCTTGAAAAGGAAGAAGTCAGTAAAAAGGTTTGTCAGAAGCTCTATCGTGGTATGATAGGCTCCCTTCTCTATCTGACTGCTACTCGACCTGATATTCTCTTTAGTGTCTGTCTATGTGCCAGATTCCAATCAGATCCTAGAGAAACTCACTTAACAGCAGTTAAGAGAATTTTCAAATATCTGAAAGGAACTCCTAACCTGGGCCTGATGTATGAGAAAACATCAGAGTATAGACTTTCGGGTTACTGTGATGCAGATTATGCAGGAGATAGATTGGAACGAAAAAGCACATCTGGAAATTGTCAGCTCCTAGGAAACAATCTGATATCATGGGCCAGCAAAAGACAGTCAACTATCGCTCTATCAACTGCAGAAGCAGAATACATCTCAGCATCACTGTGTACAACTCAGATGCTCTGGATGAAGAATCAATTAGAAGATATGCAAATCTTCGAGAGTAACATTCCTATCTTTTGTGATAATACTATTGCCATTTGTTTAAGTAAGAATCCCATTCTACACTCCAGAGCCAAACACATTGAAATAAAACATCATTTTATCAGAGACTACGTTCAGAAAGGGATAGTAACATTGAAGTTCATTGATACAGATCATCAATGGGCAGATATCTTTACTAAGCCTTTAGCTGAAGATAGATTTCTTTTTATCTTATAAAATCTGAACATTCAAAATTGCCCTGAATAAATTGTGCCTCTGAAGATGTAAAATGAGACTCTGACATAAACAAATGAGTTTCTGTCTCTGACTCTGATACTTCTACCTAGTTAAGAAGATATCTGAGTTAGAAATCTCCAGGAACCATTCGTTTGGTATTCCTGAAGATCAGATAAAGAAAACACGTGGAGTGACTTGCGTCTAACCTTGGAACTTCTAGACAGCTGTCTAGCAGTAATCAAGGAACAAACTCTTGAGATCTCCTCGAGCAGTGTGCAAACTGTTGGGATTAGACATTCATTAATGAGCCATAATCATTTCTCCCTCTAAACGTGCTAACTTGGTTTTTTTGTGCTATACTCTGATTTGCGTGTCGGTTTGCATGCGTTTCTTTTGGGTATTTAAACACTCCTCTCACACTTCACACACACTTCACTCTCACTCACTTGTTCAACCCAAGTTCTCTCAGGCATTTCTATAAACAGTTCTTCTTCATCTCGTTCTTCATCATTAATGGATTCTCAACAACAATCTGTGTTCAACTATTCTCAGCAAATGAACTCCAGCAACGCAGCTCAAAGCACAAGCATCTCTACTCCAACCGTTACAGGCGTAACTACAACACCAGTGTACAAGGAGCCTCACATCCTTGACTGTGAGCCTCATATAAATCTTGCAACTCCTTTCGAGAAATTGGACGTGCTGTGCGAATCCCTGGTGGATTTTAACAACATGAAGAGAAATGGCGTAGACCTCACTGAAGAACTTCATCAACAAGGTTGGGGAAACTATTTTCAACGCCTCTACGGTCTAGTTTACCCAAATCTTATTAAGGAATTCTAGAGGTTTGCTGATGCTGACGATCATTTCATCGTCTCCTACGTCTTGGGTGTCAAAATAGTGATCACTGAAAAATCAATCGCTGCCTTGCTGAACATGGAAAAGGTTGGAGGTAGAAGAATTTACAACATAAATCCCAGGGCGAAATACATTGCTCATGAAATCAATCCCACAATCTTCAAACTCAACACAGAAGGCAATCCCTCAAAGAACAAGGAACTACATCAGAATCTCCGGGTGTGGCTCAAAATCATTCTGGGAACTATTCATCATCGCCCAGCATCAAACTCATCAGATTACATCAATACAGATCAGAAATGTATTCTGTATTGTATTCATAAAGGTCTGAAGCTCTGCCTCCCAGCGCTCCTCTTCAAATACCTCAGAGATTCTGTACGGGAAACCAGGAATAACATGAAACCCAGAACTTACATTCTTCTAGGAAGACTTCTCTCAGATGTGCTGATAGAAAATGGTCTCGTGGACCATCTGATAAAACACAAACTCATGGAAGACTTGGCAATAGAAACTGGAAGGCCTCTGAACTCCAGGAATCTGAAGAGCATGGGGATTCTGGAGAAGATTCACGTTAAACCTACTCTGGACACTTCTTGGGAAGCCTTAAAAGATCAGAGGGATATGCCAAATGGTCTATGTAAGTTCTACAGGGATGAACCCAAAGAAGCAATTCTTCACTATCTCCAACGTCTGAAGGATGAAGGAGTGGACATATCAGATTTCAGACTGAGCGATCTGCCAGATTCAGCTCCAGACTTCGTGAGGTTTAAAAGAGGTCCATCTGAGAAGGCATCGAAGGCGAAGAAAGCAAAGCTAGGGGAATCCTCTGAATCAAGACCTCTAGCACCTCTGCAAGAGTCTTCTGGTAAGTCTGCCTCTACTGCTCCCTCTGTACAGCAATTTGCTTCTTCTACTCCTCTACCAACACCCATCTACACCACATCTGAAACCCCTCCTTCCACAACCAGAACATCTCAACCACTACCCAAATTCAACCTTGCCAATACTTCCTTACCCCTTTCTGAAGCTGAAGAAATGAATCAAATCACTTCCTTATCCTCATCCCTAGAATCACCTCCCTACTTTGTCCTTTCTTCTGACACAGAACCCTCTGACCCCGCTTCTCCCACTCTAGCCCAACTTCAAACTCTAAACCGAAATTCACAACAACCTCCACCTGAACCTGAAGTAACTTCACCACCCACAGAACAACCAACCGTCACCCCATCTGAAGTTCAACCCTCTGACCTCCATACCTCTGACATTACCCCTCCAAACACTTCCGCTGAACCTCCAACTCTCAACCTAAGCCCTCCAAACTCTCCACCTCAACCATCTGAACCAGAACATTCCCTGCCAACCCTAGAGGAAGCAATTTTGCTGTTTGCAGGAGCATCAGTTGAAAAGGTCAAGTCTCTGACCATCAACTCTGGTATCAGTGATGATCCTGACTCTGTTAGGACACACTGGAACAGAGTCATTGGCTGGATGACTTCTGAGGCCTTTAAACTGAAGCACATCTCTGAGCAAGTCAGAAACGACTTCATCAGAGATGCTGAGGCAAGACTACATGAGCGCTTGGCTAGAGAAGCTGAAGAAAAGGCCAGAAGGGAAGAAGAAGAAAGAGCCAGACAAGAAGAACTTCTGAGGATAAGGGAAGCTGAAGCCAAAGCACTAGCCGACGCTGCTGTTGCTGCTGAAGCTGAAGCTGAAGCACAAGCTGCTGCTGAAGCTGAAGCTAAAGCCGCTGCTGAAGCACAGAATGCTCTGACTCAGGGGGAGTCCTCCACTTTTGCCCCTCTGGTTCTCAGAACCCTTGAGGAGCTTCAGAAAGAGCAGAAGGAAGTCCGAGTCAGATTGGATCAACAGGACACAGTCAACGCCAACATCCAGAACCTACCGACTCAACTGCTTCAGAGAATGCCTCCTCCTCCCAACCCTTAGGCACTTAGGATTTTTTGCTTGTTGCTTTGCTTGTCTTTGTTTCTGATGTTTTTTTCTTGTCATCATCTCTGATGTTTTGTTTCTCTTATCTGAATATATATCTTTTTCTTCCTGCTTATTATTTTGCTTAAGTCTTTTTGATTCTGACAAAAAGGGGGAGAAATCAAATAGCTCTGATGAAAAATTGCCTAATACCTTAAGCACTCTGCAAACATACTATTCTCTAAAATAAATTCATCTAACACTGGACTTAAGAAATTGCAGAAGGTATCGAGAAACTTCATTGCTTGGAAGCTCTGGTAAGAACTTCTGAACTCCCTAGCCTATCTCAGGGGGAGCTCATTTCTATCTGATCTGATAAACTCTAAATTTTTTAATGTTTCATCTGTCATTTGAGTTTGTTTTGTCATCATCAAAAAGGGGGAGATTGTAAGAACAAAAATTGTTCTACAACAGATTCCAGGATTTTGATGATAACAAAGGATGAAACCAAAAATGGCACTCTAACGAAAAGTTTCTAAGTGTGCGGGATTCTAAACAAGAAGAAAGGAATCTGATTACGTCATCAGATACAGAATCAAATAAGATACAAATTATCAGAAGATCAGAAGCATCTGAAGTAGAAACGCACTCTAGAAGTTCTGACTCTGAGTAAAACAGCATATTAGAATATCAAAAGCATCTGAAGAAGAAGCGCGCTCTAGAAGTTCTGACTCTGAGCAACGGTACATCAGAACTCCAGAAGTCTCAAGATCATCTGAAGTCAACACTGGAAATCTAAAAGATGAGGACTATCAGAAGCTCTGAAGCCACATCTCAAGATCTCAGTCTAATAGAGTAACGCAGACTCTGATAATGGATTTCCCTATCCAGAAAGAGTAACGACAACTTCAACTTCAAATGGAAAGAAACTATTATTGGAAAGAAGTTATTCAGGGAGACAAACTTGTTCTGGCAAGAAACCAAGAAGTTATGGCATTAAACTCTCATCAAGACTAAATATCTGCCATTACTACAAACGGTCGTTTTCACCTCTATATAAAGAACGACGAACCTCATTGAGAGACACACCTGAACACACTGAAATATTCTCTCTCTCTCTCAATCTTTCACGAGCTTTTCTCAGAACGTGAAATATTCTATTTGCTCTTACTGCTGTAATACTTGCTTTATCCTAGAAGCACTCTAGATTACAAACTCTGTTTTTATCTAAATTGTTTTATATTCCTCAAGTGACTCTGCGCAGTCTGTATACTTGAGAGGACTAAGAGATCTTTCTCTTAGACGTTGGTTGTAATAATCTTTCAAGATTAGTGGATTAAGTCCTTGTTGAAGGCAAAATCACCTTGGTCGGGTGGACTGGAATAGCTTTGTGTTATAAGCGAACCAGTATAAAATCCTGTGTGATTTTATTTTGCAAAAACGCTTATTTTCCAAAACAATTCAAACCCCCCCTTTCTTGTTTTTCTCACCTTCACACGTTTCCGGATTTCCAGCTTTTGCCTACCCTTGAGGAGTATGCCTACCTTGTGGGTATACCTATTTTAGACCAGTTGCCATTCAGTGGCATGGAGAGTATTCCTACTTCTCAAGAAATAGCTGACAAGTTGCACATAGATGAATCTCTGGTTGGTGCTCATATGACTACCAAAGGTGGAATTCAAGGTCTCCCTTCTGAGTTCCTCATTACTCAAGCTACTGTGTATGGGAAGGCCATGAGTGAGGAGGCTTTTGAGGCCATATTTGTACTTCTCATCTATGGATTGGTATTGTTCCCCTAAATCGACAAGTTTGTGGATGTGAATGCTATTAGGATTTTCTCTACTCTTAATCCCGTTCTGACTCTGTTGGGTGATACCTATTTCTCTTTGCATATGAGGAATGCAAATGGTGGTGGTGCCATTGTGTGCTGTTTGCCTCTGTTGTATAAGTGGTTTATTTCTCACTTACCGCAAACGGTCGCCTTCAAGGAGAACAAGGGATGTCTACGGTGGTCCACGAGACTCATGTCTCTCACTAATGATGATATCTCTTGGTATAACCGTGTGTATGATGGTGTGCAGATTATCAACTCTTGTGGTGAATTCTCCAATGTACCTCTTCTTGGTACATGTGGTGGGATTAACTACAACCCTGCTAAAGGATAAACCCAATAACATTTTGTTAGAGGGAGTGTTCTTTCTGGAGGGTAAAGATCCCCAAGGCTTGAAGGGCAGAATGGTCCGTGCCTGGCACAAGATTCATAGGAAAGGAAGGAAAGAGTTGGGTCCTAAGAATTGTATTGCAATGGAATCTTACACTGCTTGGGTTAGGAAGAGAGCGTTTGAGTATCTCATGCCTTACGAGTATCCGAGACCTACACCTTTGGTTATGGTTGGGCCTTCAACCCTCCCTAACCAAGGAGTAAAGGAGTTGAGAGATGAAGACTGATCACGTGCTTGTATCCGTGAAAGGGAAGAGTTGCTTCAGCAGATCAAGGAGAAGGACGCTTTGATAGAGTTCCTCGAACACCAGGTTATTGATGATCCTGATGATGCATGAACTTCTCTACTTCCTCAGTCTTCTAGGTTTTGGAAGAGGAAGTACGACCGACTCGCCAAGGAGAAAGCAAATATGGAGGCAGCCTACGAGAGGGAGGTGAAGAGGCTTCGTGCATCCTATCTTCCTGTGTCCCGAGCTTTAGATGATTGTTTCTAGGGATCCATAGGATGATTATTTTCCTTTTCTCTTGTATATGATTGACAATGTTGTACTTCTTTTCCCGATATTATTTGATGAGATATTTCCACATGGGATAAATGTTTAATATTTCCAAAATTTGCAAATAAAACCCTAGAGTTCCTTTTGAAATAAAAAACAAATCATATGCACAAACATTGCATGCATCATGTGCATAAGCAGGTTTTGTTCCCGGCTTCTTGTCCTGTGGTCTAACTCTGTGTTCTTCATTTATTTTGAAGACAAGCTGACTCACCGGTACTACACTAGAGCCAACATTTCAAGACTGATGCGGTACTACACTAGAGCCAACATTTCAAGACTGATGGATCATCTAGAACAAGAGAACCGCGAGCTGAAAGAGGAAGTGGCCAGATTGAGTGCCTTGATGGAATCATTCTTGGCTGCCCAGAGCCTGTCTTCTCCGACACCTTCAACTCCTCCCCAGAGGACAGTCATCTCTGAGACTGTCTCCTCAACCGTGCCTGCAGCCAGTGCACACTTTGCTCCAGCAGCCATGCCAACCGGATTCCCGTGGGGGATGCCTCCCAATTTCATGCCCGAGGGTCCTGCTCCCACCTTTGCTTCTATGCCGACATCTAGCCCGATCCTTGCTGTTCCTCCTCCTGTCGTGCATACTATGCCCAGGGTAGACGACACCATCTATCATTCTGAGCCATCTGAGGGCCTAGATGTCTATGAGAAGATGGACGCTATGAACGATCAATTTCTTGAGTTCCGCAAGGAATTGAAAATTCTTAGAGGAAAGGATCTTTTCGGCAAGTCTGCTGCCGAACTCTGCTTGGTTCCCAATGTGAAGATCCCTGTAAAATTCAAGGTCCCTGACTTTGAAAAATACAAGGGAAATACTTGTCCTCTCAGCCACCTGGTCATGTATGCCAGGAAGATGTCGACTCAGACCGACAACGACCAATTGCTCATCCACTACTTTCAGGACAGTCTGTCCGGTGCCGCTCTGCGTTGGTACATGGGTTTAGACAATGTGAACATCCGATCCTTCAACGATCTTGGCAAGGCCTTCGTCAAGCAATACAAGTACAATATGGATATGGCTCCCGATAGGGATCAATTGAGGGCCATGTCCCAAAAGGACAAGGAAACGTTTAAAGAGTACGCCCAGAGGTGGCGAGAGTTAGCAGCACAGATCGTGCCTCTGCTAGAAGAGAAAGAAATGACTAAGATCTTTTTGAAGACCTTAGGTTCTTTTTATTATGAGCGGATGATCGCTAGCGCTCCTTCTGACTTCACCGAGATGGTGAATATGGGGATGCGTCTAGAAGAAGGGGTTAGAGAAGGACGTCTGACTAGAGAGGAAGGCTCTTCTGCCAAACGATATGGGGTGTTTGCAAAGAAGAAAGATGGAGAGGCACATGCTGTGACCTCCCATGTAAAACCAAGAAGGCCCTCTGTGAGGAGGAAGACCGTGCGTCCCGCCAGTAACCAGCACCAGGTGGCTCACATAGCACTTGTTTTTAGAGATAATCAGCAATACCAGCAACATAACAATAATCAGCCACCACATCCGTAATATCAACATCAACAGCACCGTCCGCAACAGCAGGCCTACCAGCCTCGAAACAGTAATCAAACCAACATGAGTTACGAGAGGAAAAGGGTCACCTTCGATCCTATTCCAATGACGTATGCATAATTATATCCCTCTTTGATAGAGAGGAAGTTGATTACTCCGAGAAACCCACTGGCTATACCTGCCAACCCCTAGTGGTGGTATAAGCCCGAGTTACACTGTGTTTACCATTCTGGTGCTCCCGGTCACGACGTGGAAAATTGTTACCCTTTGAAGACCAAGGTTCAAGACCTTGTGAGGTGTGGCATTCTGTGTTTCGAGGATGTAGGTCCTAATGTGAAGAAGAACCCATTGCCCGAGCATGGGAAATCTGTCAACATGGTCCAGGGCTTCCCTGGCAAGTACAAAGTCAAATATGTCAGTCATATTCGACAATCTCTGGTCGAGATGCATCGTTTGCTGTGTGAGTATAGTCATTATGAGCATGACCATGATAGATGCCGAGTTTGTTCTGTTAATCAAAGAGGTTGTCGCCAGGTGCGCAAAGATGTTCAGGAAATGCTGGATGAAGGAGTTATTGAGATCCTTCAAAACAGAAATGTTGACGAGGATGAGCCCGAGGTCAATGTGATTTCTCCAGTGTTTCGGATCCCCGAGCCTGTTATCATCAAATATGATGGTAGCAAGCAGAAGGTTTCTCCTGCCTTGACCATCAAGCCGGCCGGACCAGTACCTTACTCTTCTGAAAAGGCAATTCCCTATCGCTATAATGCTGTAGCAGTGAAAAATGGGAAAGAAGTGTCCTTACATCTTCCTCTATTGTTAACATTGCAGATGTTAGTGGGTTGACCCGCAGTGGTCGTGTGTTTTCAGCACCTCCAAAGCCCCAAGCTAATGCTGATTCTGTTGAACGCCCGATGAGGAATGCAGTGAGTACTCCGAATCCGGCACTTGTTGCTAAGCCCTCCTCTACATTGATAACTCCTGCTTCTGTTGGCCCGAGCGGCAATGTGAAAGAAGACTATGATGAGATGCTGAGGCTCATCAAGAGAAGCGAGTACAATGTTGTAGACCAGCTTCTACAAACGCCATCCAAAATATCGATGTTATCATTGCTTTTGAATTCAGAACCACACCGAGAGGCTCTGCAGAAGGTTTTGGATGTGGCATATGTAGATCATGATGTCATGATAGAATAATTCGATAGCATTGTTGCAAACATTACCGCTTGTAACAACCTGAGTTTCTGTGACTCTGATCTCCCCGAGGAGGGAAGAGACCATAACTTGGCATTACACATATCTATGGGTTGCAAAGACGACGCCATGTCCAATATGCTGGTGGACGCTGGGTCATCATTGAACGTATTGCCAAAAACCACTCTTTCGAAACTGTCATATCAAGGGCCTCCCATGAGGCAGGGTGGAATTGTTGTGAAGGCTTTCGATGGGTCTCGCAAAGCTATGATTGGGGAAGTTGATCTCCCAATCAAGATTAGACCAAGTGATTTCCAGATTACCTTCCAGGTTATGGATATTCACCCATCGTACCGCTGTCTCTTAGGCAGACCATGGATTCATGAGGCAGGCGCCGTGACATCCACCCTACACCAGAAACTGAAATTCGTGAAGAACAAGGAACTGGTAGTGGTAGGGGGAGAAAAGGCTCTCCTGGTTAGCCATTTGTCTTCCTTCTCATACATAGATGCTGAAGATGAAGTTGGAACTCCTTTCCAAGCTTTATCTATTGTTGAACCTATTGAGAAGAGAATTCCTTCATTTGCTTCCTACAAAGATGCAAAGTTGGCCATTGAGTGGTGCAACTGCTGGTTTAGGAAAAATGATTGAGCTAGTGTAAGACCCCAATTTTGTCCCTAAGATCCGTCATGGCATCATAACATTGCATTTGGCATTGCCTCAAGGATCATAAGCATCTTGGTTCCCCTTGCCTTGGGACTCCTTGTGAGTGGTTTGAGATCACCAAGCATGTTTGAATTGTATATCATTGCTTTTCCTATTTTGTTTACTAACCAAAAGCACAAAAATATGTCACTAACATCTTTTGTTTGTAGCTTGAGCAATCACAAGGTCCAAAGCTTCTAGGAGGTCATTGGTACAAAGACATGGTCAAGAGGAGATGATAGCAAGCATGGTAATGGTTACCAAAGCTCTCATCCATCAAATATGCCTCCCTAGCATCTCAATTCATCATTTTGGTCATAGCAAGTCAAAAGGTTTGAGGTCTTGTTCTTCAAGGAAACCCTAATTCATCTGTGCACCACAATGCCTTGCTCCTGAAGCAACCTCAGCCCATGATCAAATACAATCAAGGGAAGTTCTTTAACTCTTCATTTCATGCATATTTTAACTTATTTGAGTGTCCTCAATCATCAATTCATCAAGATATGAGGCATGGACTTGAGAAGTTGATCAGTCAATTCATTTGACTATTTTGAAATGCACTGAGACCTAACTTTTTATGTGTTGATCAAATGGAGATGGTTCCAAAAGAAAATATGTTCTTAAGGACAATATGAACAACTTTCGGGTTCATCAAAAATTGATTTAAAGCTTGGAAGGCCATCTGTCATTCCAATACATTATAGGTCATTTTGACTGAAACCCTAATTTTGGGTCAACTTCCCAAGGACATAACTCATTCTTTTTTATGATCTTGAGGTGGGATCAAATGAATTGGAAAGCTTACGATGTCTACTTCAAATGTTATGTTAAACAAAATTTCAAAATCTCAAAGGAAATACTTGTGATAATGCAAGACATTATAGGTCCGTTTGGGCCAAAAGCATTAAAAGGCAAAAAAGTCCAACTTAAAGTGCCCATAACTTCTTCATCAAAAATCAAAATGATGCAACATTTAAGTCCATTTTGATTTTATTGAAAAGATCTACAACTTTGATGTTGGACGTTTTTTCATTTGAGGCTTGCATCATCAAAACAGAAGGGCTTGAACATTGGCCAAATTTGGAAACCTTGCATTGACATTTTTTTGCACATCACACTTTAAACTCAAAATTCACTAATTTCCACACTTAAAATGAGCTTTTGTCCAACATAACATTTGTTCCTTATACAAAAACCTTTCCAACCATTACCCACATGCTTATGTTTGGATTTTCTAAATAGTATTTTTGAAGAAGTGAAGGTTTAGGTTCAATTGTAGAATTCATGTTGAAATCTTGATGCACAAGAAAATTCAAAGCAAACTACACGTCCAAACCTTTGGCATCTGAGTTCAGCTTGCAATTGGCATTGTTTTTGGGCCTTGTGCATGATCATGCAAGCCCATGCAAGGATTATCCAATCTCATGCACACGGCTTTGTTCATCAATTCCTTGCCACTCTCTCTATAAATAGAGACCCTATGCCATTCAAAAAGGGACCCTAGTTCAACCTGAAATGCTGCAAAATTCTCTCCATAACCATCACTCAAGGAATTTTCACTTTTCTCTAAAAAATTCAGATCTGAATTTCAACTTCCTCGGTTGATTTTCAGACCTATAATTCCTCAGCCTTGCTTCCTCTTCATCATTAGATCTCATTGCAAGCATTGGTTGTGAAGAATCTTGCTCTCAAGACCTGCATTTCAAAGGTGGATAACAGAACTTTTCGCCTTCGAAACTCTTTGATCCTTGCTTATTTCTTGTGTTTCTTGGTCTGGCTGAAGTCCTCTCAATAGAGGCATTTGATTTGTGCTTTCAATTTTGCAAAAACATGAAGTTCATGATGAACACCATCATACTTCCAGCTCTGATTTCTCCATTTATAGGGATCTAGAGTGGAAGTGCATGGTATAGGAGTGATGTACATCACTTCCTCTTTCGATTGGTATATAGATCGCTCCATTTGGTTGAGATTTCCATGTCTGCAATTCTCACAGGAACTGGAGGTCTCACCGGAGAAGACGATGGCTCCGGTGGTCGTCCCAACTCCAGATCTAATATGGATCGTTCATTCACGTTTCCAGATTCAATCCCGTGCGTCCAATGTTATGACTCGTTTTATGGCACGGTGCGCTTCAGTTGACCAAGGCTCATGGTAGGCGCGCGCTTCATGACCTCATGATCTGCCAACTCAATTAATGAGCTCAGATCAAACGGTCCACGCTTTTTCCAATTTTCTATTTTCTGTTTTTATTTCCATTTTATTTTCTTTAATTCCATTTTATTTCAAAAATAAATATCTCTTTCATTTTTTATCCAAAAATTATGGGACCAATTGCATTAGTCTCCAAATAAATTCTAGTTTCTATTTTTGATTTTTAATATTTTTTATTTTGTCATTTGATATTTTTTGTGAATTTTCTCTTTTTTGGTTATTTTTAATTCATTTTAATTAGTTTTTGATATTCAAAAAATACAAAAATATTTTCCTCACCTATTTGAATGATGATGGTTCTATGAAAAATATTCTTATTAATTTTTAAATTGATTTGAGATTTATTTGAGATTTTAGTTCAATTAGATTATTTTTATTCATTTTTAATTGATTAAAAATAGTTTCTGACTTTTAAAAATGCTGAATTTTTTTGTCAAACATTGTTTGACCTTGTTGGACTTGGGATAAATTACTTGGACCTTTCAAGGTTGATTTGAAGTGATTTTGAAGTTTGACCTTTCCATTATTTTTAATTCAAGTTTATTTTTAATATTAAAAATGCCAAAAATATTATGCTTATTGTTTGATCTCCAATCTTCATCTCATTTCTGATATATCTTTGTTTGACTTTGACTTTCAATGTCATTTGGTCAATACATATGGATTGGTACATATTATTTCACCTTATGCATTTTGATCTTTCCATTTCTGTGATCCTTTCTTCTTCTTCTTCTTCTTTCTTTTTGATCAATGAGTTGAAGGTTGATAAGTTAGCATTGATTAGGGAGACTTAATCTTCCTTGATTCAAATCTAATTCATCTTGATCAATTGATCAAGTGAATGGCTTTGCATTAAGGATAGGTTGTTTTCTAAATCATGCAAAAGGCTTAAACCAATACAAGATCAATTCTCTTTTTCTTTTTGGCATGGCAAGTTGTTGGAACTTGGTTCACTAATCAAGACTTCTAACTTGTGTTGTTGCCTACATTATTATTGACCGGCCTCAGATAGTTGTGACTTCTACATAAGTCCACTTACGATTGCTTAACATAGCGCTAAATTTGCCTTATGGCATACTAACTACTAACACTAACTATTGACAATTAACATTTACTTTTTGCTCTTTACTTTTATGCAATTTACTATTCTTGCACATATTATCCATTTGCTTTTCTCTTTGCTCACTTGAGCACATGTTTATATTAATGTCATTTGCCTTTTGCTCATTTGAGCACATAATTGTGTATATATTATTATGCTTGTGTTTTGATTGTTGTGAACCAAAATGCAAATAAATGGACTTAGTTTCTAGGACTTTCCCTATGCAAAGAATGGAGAATTGGACTTAGATTCTAGGACTTTCCTTATGCAAAATTGGAGTAAATGGACCTTAATGAAGAAGATGGATTAGAAGGACCAAATCTCTAAACTCACTATTGTCCATTCTTGATTTACTTCATGGAACTTTTGATGTGTGTGTTTTTGTGCTAGGGAATTCTACTTGAGCTTAATTGGAGGACCATTGCCTCATTCAAAGTGAAAGATACAAGACACATTGAGGATCTCTTATGAGACTTGTTTGATTGCTTATTCTTTCTGATTGCTTATTCCAAAGGATGAGAGCTACTTGGATCATCAATATGATCTCAAGAGAGGAACTCCATTGTGATTTTATTTCTGTATCCCTCATCTTTTGCTTTCCTTAGTGTAACACCTCAAATTTGCACCTATCATTGTACATACATTCTCATATTAGGTCATAGCATAACATGGTCCATTGCATAGCATTGCATTGTCCCATTTGCCTCAAGTGCAAGCCAATCAAGAAATTAGGTCAAACTGGTCAAGAGATCAGTCAGTCAAGCAAGCAAGCACAATTCTCAAGGAGCCAAGGCCCTAGGGTTGGTCCAACATGTTCACATGACTTGGGGATCCATTTGAAGTGTTTTGGTCAAGGATTGGATGTTCAGAAGTCATCATTCAATGCACAGTCAGTCAGAAACCCTAAAAAGTCAAACTTGGTCAACTGTGGCTGATTTTATGGTTTTGATGGTTGGATTTGGTTTGAGAGAGCTCATTCATGTCCAAATAGGCCTCATATATCATGTCAAACACCATCATGGAAGAATTTGAAGCCAGATCAGAAATTTCCAAAAATGGAAACTGGACCTGTAACTGAAACTTACCAAAAATGGAAAGTCTTGATCCTCAAACTTACATCATGATACAAGCTTCAAATGATTTTTTGCCCAACATGAAAGTTGAAGATCTTGTTCTCCCATTTCCAAAAAGTCCAAGAACACTCAATTCCCATGTATGGTTGGCAAGTTATGATCGAATCGTTTTCAGAAATTTTTGAACTTCAAAAGGCCATATCTCTCAAACCATTTGGCCAATTTGGGTGGGGTTTTTTCCTACAAGTCACATTTGATCCCCTCTTTCCAAAAATGTAAACATCATTCCCCAAAACTTCACCAATCAAAATGCCATTTTTGAACTTGCCTTAATTAATTTCAAGTGAGTTGAATTTTGACTTTTCAAAATAATCATTTTCTAACCATTTGGCCAATTGAAATAGTTCAGAAATGTGGTTTTGGTCATGTTACAAAGACAAATTCGTGCAAGTACATACACCCATGCTAACTTGCTTGAAAATTGGAAGAAAAGTACATTTTTCAACAACTACATCCCACATTTTTATGGACCATGATGTGTACCACAAAAACAGCAGATCTTAACATCATTTTCTGTCATTGTGAACCCTAGTTGCAGCCTCAAAAACTCAGAAACATCTCATTTTCTCTAAAAACTTCATTTTGGCATTTTTCCAAAATCTGTCAAAAACTCTCAAAGAACTGAGCATTGCCTTGCCTAAAACAACATCCATACAACATTGTGAACCTGTTTCAACCATCATTCTGCAGCTGTAAAGCCATGTTCATGGACTGTTTTGGAAGAGCTTCATTAATGGCAGAAGCTATTTAGAGCCAAACCAAGTTGTTTCAAGCCAAAGTTCTTCACTCATTCTTCATTTGGGACCTTAAGGAGCAACTGTTTCAAGCATTAAAGACCAAATAACAACCGAATCAACACTGTCCATTAACTTTGGTAAAATTTCGACCTCCTTGTTTCTTGAAATAGATACATGCTTTAGAAAGGTCTATCCATGCTGAGCTTCATGATGCTTTTGTTTTCGAAAATGGTTGATTATTTTTGAAGTTATGTTGTTTTGAAGTTTTGATGATAAAACTTCTTTGGTTCGATTCGTGATATATGTGATGTTTTGATGAAAATTGATGCTGGATCTTTGTTTGCCATGCCATGCTGAGCATTTGTGTGTATGTAATTTGTAATTCTGGAAAAAAATTTGGTAGCACGATTTGGGGACGATGATCTTCATCCTGTGCCCAGAAAACCCTAGGGTTTCTTCATCCATGCCCAGATTTTCTGATTTCACACGCAGCATGGCACTGTATAGGCATGCACCAATAGGAACATTTCCTTGGTCGCCCCAAAACGCCACCGTTTAGTTAAGTGAGTTCCCAAATTACACAAATGCCATCCGGTCCATTAATAATTCAAAACAATTCATTTTAATTTCACATATTATTTCACTTTGATCATCCATTTTGCAAAATTCATAACTTGTTCATTTTAATTCCAAATTCAGTGGGAATTTTTGCATCATGTCCATCTTGATCTCTAGTTTTTTGTCATATATTTTCCAGAATTTTTGCATGGTCGAATTTTAAATGGTGCTAGGGTTTGTGACATGTGACCAATTTTTGTACACTTTTCCAAAACATTTGTGAAATGGTGATACTTTATCCAATGGCTCCCAAATATTTTGTGCTTAAACTAGACACACTCATGGTGATTTTGGTGTAGAGTTTGTGAATTTATCATTGCTGGTTTGTGAGATATGAGTTTTTGAATTAGGGTGTGACAATTTGTGTCACACCATTGATGTACAACTTGCTGATGTTTGTATCCATGCTTCTTGACCTCCAATTGATCTGATTTTTTGCATGAACCTACTCTTGTATGTCTAGTTTACATGTGAATTTTCTTGGAGTTATTTGTGGCATTTCCTAATTGTTTGAGATTTTCTCCCCTGTTTAGTCATATGTTGACTTTTTGTGACACATGTTCCCATTTCATTTGTGAAATTCTCATACTTTATTAGATGGACATGAAATTTTACATGAGATAACTAGACATCCTCATCTTTGCCATGGTTTTAGTCCCATTCATTTATCATACACCATCTCTGATTTATGATTTTTCTAAGTTGATGCATGTTTGGTTGACTTCTTTGAGCATGTTCAAAATTGCTTTGACTTTCTGATTTTCATTGACTGCCTTCCACTTGTCCAAATGTGATGAAATTTGACATGCTTACCATGTTATGTGTTAGGATTGATCATGATTTATTTGGTGATTTTTGGAAATGTTTGAGATTGCTTTTGAGTTAAGTTTTGCTGTTGACTTCTATGAGCTTCTAAATGCCATGTCTTGACCTAATTTGTTCATGAAATGATGATGATGATTGGTATGAATGTGAAACCATTTGGGCTTGCTTCTTGATTGTTTGAACATGATTTTGGACACTTGTCATTTGCTGTTTTGACTTTCTCATTTTCTTTTGACCCTAGGCTTGTCCTAGTGGTCCTGTTACTCATCTTTGAGCTTATGTTTTCAGGTTAAGCCACGAATGCTTCAATGAGACCAATACAAATTGATTGAGTGTGCTTGTTTATCATGACTAACATGCTTGTTTTGTAGGTTGCTTGGCTCACATGCCTTGAACTTTGTGCATTGCACATTTATCTGTTTGTGCTGACTGTTAACCTCTGTTTCATTCTGATTCAACTTTGACTTGTATACTAACTGTGCTTGACTGATTTCAGGTACTTTAGTTGCTTTTAGTTCCTTGTGAACTTTGCTTTGCTTTGCTTGATAAGCAATTTGCATTGAGGTATACCTTTCTATCTTCATGTAGTCTGGAAGACCTGGCCTGTTACTTGGCCAGGCAACTGTCTGAAGTCCTCCTTAAGAGGCAATGTTTGTGATTGTTTACTTTGTCCTTGCATAGAGTCAAAGACCTCCTAAGTGAAGAGGCAATTGGCAGAACCCAAGGGATATGCAATCTATCCCCTGCTATTCTGTGTGTCATCTGCTTTGCTCACACCACTGTGTTGATGCATTGCAGATACAAACCCAAGATCTTGTACAATTGTACAGTTGAGTCAGTTTTAAATGTGTAGAAGGGTTCCCACTTTCTGAACCCACACATTCTTGTCTTAAGCTCTCCCAGGCCAGGGATAAGAGCTGTGAAGTCTTATCTTCACTCACCTTTCATCTGCTTCACCTTAGCCCCTCAATGGCAAGGTTAAGAGCACATTCACCCAGTTCCAGAGGTTTGTTTGTTGAGGTTGATATGACCCCTCGACTAAAACCTAACCCTTGTTTGAGCCACTTGCTTGTGTATAGTGTGTGCTATCTGTGCTTGTATGTTTGTTTGACTTGCTTCCTGTGCAAGTTAGGGTTAGTTTTGACTTGCTTCCTGTGCAAGTTAGGTTTTGCTTGGCTTGCTTCCTGTGCAAGTTAAGTGTGTGTGTGGCTTGCTTCCTGTGCAAGTCATGACTAGGATAGGCTGGCTCCCTGTGCCAGTTAGCCAGAAACCTTAACTTAGGGATGATTTGCATGATAACATCTAGGCTCGAGTCGTAGTCTCCCTAGTTGTGTCTCCCTCTGTTATCTGGTTAGGCTAGTCCTGTATCCCTCTGTAGGGGAACTACGTCGCCCTGATCCTCATACCAGATGAGGTACGTAGGCAGGAGATGAGCAGATCTCTCCGGGCGCCTGTGTCTTTGTTTTGTCCTGTTGTGTGCTTGGAAGCTGATGTAAGTCCATCGAGTGGCAGTTAGGTTCCAGTGTGCGTGTGTTTGGTTCGGATGCTGATGTAAGTCCAGTGATTGGCATTTGGGCTCTATGTTTGCCTTCTGTGTGTGTTTTGGTTCGGATGCTGATGTAAGTCCAGTGATTGGCATTCAGGCTCCACGTTTGCCTTTGCCTTTGTTTGTTTGTGTGCGTGTCAGCCGAGCTACGAATGCTCTGATTCTTCTCTCGTCCGAGAAGATACGTATGCATAGGATGCGATATCCTAGCGAGCATGTGTCGTTTCCCCAGTCCGAACTACTTCGACTCTGATGTCTATGCCTGATAGACTAAGTAGGCCCAGGATGCGACATCCTGCCGAGTCAGTTTCAGTCAGTTTCTTTTGTCTCTTTCAGCCAGTGTGTGTGTTTGAGCAGTGTTTAGCAACCAATTTTCCTACCTATTGTGCGTGGATCCCGTAGAGTACTACGGATGCGTAGGGGTGCTAATACCTTCCCTTCGCATAACCGACTCCCGAACCCATTCTCTTTGGTCGCGAGACCATGTTCTTTCCAGGTTTACTCTGAGCGTTTCCTTTCCCTCATTTGGGATAAATAACGCACGGTGGCGGCTCTGTTGTGTCTTGTTTCCCGCCGGTTTTTCGCGTGATGCGACAGCTGGCGACTCTGCTGGGGACATAGAGAAGTTGACCTGTGCTGGTCCATCTTCCCTAAGCGAGTCTCTCCTAGCGCTCTCTAGGATAGAGTTTGGTTGCTTTTGCTGTTATTTATTGCATTCATTTGTATATATGTGCATTTATCGTGTGCATTTATTGTCTGCATTAATGTTTGCATTTATTCATCTGTTCACCTGGCTGGTTGTCTGTTTCTCTCTGTTGGGGTGGGAGTTATATGAGGTAAAAGGCCCAATACCCAGGCCATGAGTGAAATCTAGGATACTTAGGAATAGAGTGATTCATGGGAAGCGGGTGGTATTGCGCCACTTAGCAGAACATTGATATCACGAGCAGTTCAGACCATGGTGGGACATTATCGTTACATACTTCGGGTGTGTATATAATGATATTCTGCGAAAGGTTATTTATGCTGCGTTTCTCTCGACCTTACCCTGGCCTAGACGACACCCGTGAGTGGGGAGGGAATGATCATTATTACAGGTACAGTTGGTGACTTGTTGGTGACTTGTGATCCTGTTGGTGACTATTGGTTCAGAATTTTGGGGTCTCAGATGACTTTGGGTTTCAGATGAATTTGTGGTTCCGAGTTCAAGCCGAAGCTTTGATCCTGTGTTCTGAGAGACACAGCCAACCAGTCGTGTCTGCATCATTTGCATCATAGCATATTTATTTTTCAAAAGAATACGCAATAAAAAAAAAAAAAAAAGAAGAAAAAAGAAAAAGAAAAAAAATTGATCCCTGCATGCATATCATTTCTCAGGTACATTCCAGAGCTTGTTCACTGATAGAGATGGCAACAGTCCCAGAGTTGAAGCGGAAGACTTGTTCCTACAGCTTTCACCGTGAACCTTTGACGTCTCTGATTGAGTTGAGCAACCTTATGACCAGTGGTGACCAGAAGGGGTTTGTTGACCAGTATGGAGATATTCTGACACTGTTGAAGATGGTAGTCGATCCGGTGCCGTTGCAGACTCTTCTACAGTTCTATGACCTAGAGCTTCATTGTTTCACCTTTCAAGATTATCAGTTGGCGCCTACTCTTGAGGAGTACTCCATTCTGCTGAGTGTCCCGGTCCGGTATCAGGTTCCTTTCTTGGATGTGCCCAAGGAGGTTGATTTCAGAGTTGTTGCCAGAGCTCTCCATTTGGGTATCAAGGAAGTCAGTGATAGTTGGAAGTCCAGTGGGGATGTTGTAGGATTGCCTTTGAAGTTTCTGTTGAGGGTAGCTAGAGAAGAAGCAGAGAAGGGAAGTTGGGAAGCCTTTCATGCTCAGTTGGCCGTCATGATCTATGGGATCGTCCTGTTTCCGAGTATGCCAAATTTTGTTGACTATGCTGCAGTCAGTATTTTCATTGGAGGAAATCCAGTTCCTACTCTTTTAGCTGACACTTACTATGCTATTCACAGTAGGCATGGTAAGGGTGGGGCTATCAGGTGTTGTCTCCCGCTTTTGCTCAGATGGTTCTTGTCTCTCCTGCCAGTCAGTGGACCTTTTGTGGATGCTCAGAGCACGCATAAGTGGACTCAGAGGGTTATGTCTCTTACCTCCTATGATATCAGGTGGCAATCTTACCGGATGGATGTGCGTAACGTCATTATGAGCTGTGGAGGATTCCGTAATGTGCCACTCATAGGGACTAGGGGTTGCATCAATTACAACCCGGTTCTTTCTCTCCGCCAGTTGGGGTTTGTGATGAAGGAAGACCACTTGAGGCTGAGGTAGCTGAAAGTGTGTATTTTGAGAAGCAGAGTGACCCGGATAGATTGGAGCAGATAGGGAGAGCTTGGAAGTCTATTGGTGTGAAGGATGGATCTGTCTTAGGGAAGAAGTTTGCCGTTGCTATGCCTGATTACACTGATTGGGTCAAGGAGAGAGTAGAAACTTTGTTGTTACCCTACGATAGGATGGAGCCGTTGCAGGAGCAACCACCTTTGATCCTTGCTGAGAGTGTGCCTGCGGAGCACTACAAGCAAGCCCTGATGGAGAATCGCCGTTTGAGAGAGAAGGAGCAAGATACCCAGATGGAGTTGTACAAAGCCAAAGCTGATAGTTTGAACTTGGCTCATCAACTCAGAGGAGTGCGAGAAGAAGATGCTAGCAGACTGAGAAGCAAGAAGAGATCCTACGAGGAGGTGGAGAGCATGTTAGATGCAGAACACCGGGAGTGCTTGAGGCTGCAGAGAGTTGAGGCCAGCTATCAGAAGAAGATCAGAGACTTGGAGAAGCAACTCAGAGATAAAGACATCCAGTTGAAGAAGGAAGTAGACTTGAGACAGGCATCAGAGAACCACCTTGGAGGAGAAGTGGTAGAGCTTAGACGACAACTGAAGGAGAAGATCACTCTTTTGCCAGAATGTTCAGAATGTGACCTGTTGATAGACCAGTGTCAGTACTTGAAGACTCTCATTCCGGGAGGCCGTTTGTCTTAGCTTGTATCTTTGATATGTATGTTGAGAATCACCTCCAGGCTTGTTGGATGGGATTCATTGTTGTACTCCGATTGTTTGGATTTTCTTTGTCGACTTTGTTGTATGATCCTGTTACTCATATAGATGAGGTTGTTGGTTTCACCTTGTACTCATCACTCTTGTGTATGTTGTTTCTGTGCTTCTATGTTGTTCTTGCTGCAGGTTGCCATCTTTTGAGGATGACTCAGGCTCTTTGAATGCCTGAGGAATGAACATATCATGTGCATCATACGCATCATTAGCACCATACTCATATCATTTTGCATAACAGGTGTTCTTGGTCGTGACTTCTCACTCTTGGTTCCTGTTCAGGCAGGATAGCTGATCAACGTCCGCACCGCTACTCAACAAGACTGAATCAACAGAGAGGTATGGATCAAGTTCAAGCTGAGTTGGCTGAGATGAAGGCTAACATGGCCCAGTTTATGAATATGATGCAAGGGGTTGCACAAGGTCAAGAAGAACTTCGAGCCATGGTTCAGAGACAAGAGGCTGCAATTCCACCGGTCAACCATGCTCCGCCAGAGGGAGGCCCGGTCAATGATAATAATGTTGCTGCTGCTGTACCCATCAACAACTATGCTGTAGGTGATGAGTTGGGGGGTATTCGAATCAACGGTCAACCTATTGCTCCAGATGCCGCTAATGCCAGAGCAGTCCGTGCCCCGGCCCGTAATCCTGTTCCGATTGTTGACAGACAAGAGGATATGTTTTCTCTGCTCAGTGAAGACGAAGACGTTCTGGGAAGGGTTAATGAGAGGGATCGTAAAGTTGATGCCCTTGCTGAGAAGATCCGAGCTATGGAATGTCAGAATTCTCTCGGTTTTGATGTTACCAATATGGGGTTGGTGGAAGGTTTGAGAATCCCTTACAAGTTCAAAGCACCGTCCTTCGATAAATACAACGGTACTTCTTGCCCTCGCACCCATGTGCAGGCTTATTATCGAAAAATCTCTGCGTATACCGATGATGAAAAGATGTGGATGTATTTTTTCCAAGATAGTCTATCTGGGGCTTCTTTGGACTGGTACATGGAATTGAAGAGAGATTCTATCCGCTGTTGGAGGGATCTGGGTGAGGCCTTCTTGAGGCAATACAAACACAACATGGACATGGCACCGAGCCGGACTCAGCTGCAGAGTCTTTGTCAGAAATCCAATGAGAGCTTCAAGGAGTACGCCCAGAGGTGGCGTGAACTGGCTGCTAGAGTTCAACCCCCTATGCTGGAGAGGGAGTTGACAGATATGTTTATCGGTACTCTTCAGGGTGTGTTTATGGACCGGATGGGGAGCTGCCCATTCGGTAGTTTTTCTGATGTTGTCATTTGTGGAGAGAGGACTGAGAGTTTGATTAAAACTGGGAAGATCCAAGATGCTGGTTCCTCTTCTTCTAAGAAGCCGTTTGCTGGGGCACCTCGTCGAAGAGAGGGTGAAACTAATGCTGTTCAACACCGCAGAGATCAGAACAGAATTGAATACCGTCAAGCTGCTGCAGTAACCATTCCGGCACCTCAACCTCGTCAACAACAACAACAAAGAGTTCAACAACCGCAACAACAACAACAACAGCAACGTCCGTATCAGCCCAGACAAAGGATGCCTGATCGACGTTTTGATTCGCTACCCATGTCGTACGCCGAACTGCTGCCCGAACTACTCAGGTTGGGGATGGTTGAGTTGCGTACAATGGCTCCGCCTACAGTATTGCCTCCTGGGTACGACGCCAACGTCCGTTGTGACTTTCACTCTGGGGCACCAGGGCATCATACTGAGAAGTGTCGGGCTCTCCAGCACAAGGTCCAAGATTTGATCGATGCCAAGGCAATCAACTTCGCTCCAGTGCCTAACGTCGTAAACAACCCTATGCCTCAGCATGGTGGGCATAGAGTGAACAATATTGAGGGGAAAGAAGCTGAAGATCTGGTTGTTAATGTTGATGATGTTCAGACTTCTCTGCTAGTTGTGAAGGGCCGTCTGCTGAATGGGGTGTCTACTCGGGCTGTGATGAGGATTGTTTGGGCTGTGCAGAATCTGAGAATGGTTGCGACCAGTTAAGGGCCGGTATCCAGGGTATGATGGATGAGGGTTGTTTGCAATTCAGTAGGGCTGTAAAAGATCGTGGAACAGTGTCAACTATCACCATTTACTTTAAACCGTCTGAAGGACGTGGACAAAGGGTCGTTAGTGCACCTGCAACAAATGGTACCCCAGTTACCATTTCCGTGCCTGTAACCATCAGTGCTCCAACTACTATCGCCGCGTCTGGAAGAAGGGCTGTTGAGAATAGTAGAGCCGTGCCGTGGAAGTATGATAATGCTCACCGCAGTTACAGAAGGGCTGAAAGTCAGACGAGACCAGTGAATCAAACTCCAGTGACAATTGGTTTACCGAATAGAGTTCCTGCAACTGTTGGTCCGGCTGTGGATAATGTAGGGGGTCCAGGAGGTTTTACCAGAAGCGGTCGTCTGTTCGCACCGCAGCCTTTGAGGGACAATAATGCTGAGGCTCTCGCCAAAGCAAAGGGTAAGCAAGCTGTGGTTGAGGAAGAACCTGTCCAGAAGGAAGCGCCCGAGGGGTCATTTGAGAAGGACGTGGAGGAGTTTATGAAGATAATCAAGAAGAGTGACTACAAGATTGTAGATCAGTTGAATCAAACTCCGTCCAAGATTTCTATACTTTCACTGTTGTTGTGCTCTGAGGCACACCGTAATGCCTTGCTGAAGATGTTGAATCTGGCTTACGTGCCTCAGGAGATTTCTGTCAATCAACTGGAGGGTGTGATGGCCAATGTGAGCACCAGGCATGGTGTAGGATTCACCAACCTGGACTTACCGCCTGAAGGGCGAACCATAACAAAGCCTTGCACATCACCATGGAGTGCAAGGGGGCAGTGTTGTCTCACGTATTGGTAGACACCGGGTCGTCGCTGAATGTGCTGCCTAAGCAGATTCTGAAGAAGATTGATGTGGAAGGGTTTGTGCTTACTCCCAGTGACCTGATCGTTCGTGCTTTCGACGGATCCAAACGTTCTGTGTGTGGGGAAGTTACCTTGCCTGTGAAGATAGGTCCTGAGGTATTCGATATCATCTTCTATGTTATGGACATCCAGCCCGCCTATAGTTGTTTATTGGGGCGTCCATGGATTCATGCAGCAGGGGCAGTCTCGTCGACTCTCCATCAAAAGCTCAAGTATGTCTGGAACGGTCAGATTGTGACTGTGTGCGGTGAAGAAGAGATTCTGGTGAGTCATCTATCCTCGTTCAAGTATGTTGAGGTGGATGGCGAGATCCACGAAACCTTATGCCAGGCGTTTGAGACTGTGGCTCTTGAGAAAGTGGCGTACGCTGAGCAGAGGAAGCCAGGTGCTTCAATTACTTCTTACAAGCAGGCTAAGGAGGTTGTTGATTCTGGCAAAGCTGAAGGCTGGGGCAAGATGGTGGACTTGCCTGTCAAAGAAGACAAATTTGGCGTTGGTTACGAGCCTCTCCAAGCAGAGCAGAATGGTCAAGCGGGTCCGAGTACCTTTACCAGCGCTGGGCTGATGAATCATGGCGACGTCTCTGCAACCGGTAGTGAAGACTGTGACAGTGATTGTGATTTGGACAACTGGGTTCGCCCGTGTGCACCAGGGGGGTCTATCAACAACTGGACGGCTGAAGAAGTGGTTCAAGTTACTCTTCTGACAGAGTAATTTTCTGTTGTTTTGTCATTTTGCATGAAAATCCTACGTTCTGCCCAAGGCGTAGTGATTCATTGTAGGGCCTCATCATGTTTTAATGATTATCATTAATGAAGGACATTTTTTGAAATCAAACTTTGTGATCCCTGTCTTTCTATTTTTGTTTTCATCTTTTTCAAAAACAATAAAAATGGCAATGTTTTGTTTTTTGTGACTTTATTGAACTCTTTTTCTAAAACAAAGCATTAAACATGCAGAAGCGATCTTATGGCATTCACTATGAACAGTTCTGTTATGGCTCAGTATGATTTCGACAATCCCATCTACCAAGCTGAAGAGGAGAGTGAGGAAGACTGTGAACTCCCTGCAGAATTGGTCAGATTGCTGAAGCAGGAGGAAAGGGTCATCCAACCTCATCAGGAGGAGTTGGAGGTTGTTAATTTGGGTACTGAGGACGCCAAAAGAGAAATCAAGATTGGGGCTGCTTTAGAGGACTCTGTCAAGAGGAGGCTGATTGAGATGCTGAGAGAATATGTGGAGATATTCGCCTGGTCATATCAAGATATGCCTGGGTTAGATACAGACATTGTGGTGCATCGATTACCTCTTAGAGAAGGATGTCCTTCGGTCAAGCAGAAGCTTCGTAGAACGAGTCCTGACATGGCAACTAAGATCAAGGAAGAGGTTCAGAAGCAGTGGGATGCAGGTTTTTTGGCTGTTACAAGTTATCCCCCATGGGTGGCCAACATCGTTCCTGTGCCGAAGAAGGATGGTAAAGTCAGAATGTGTGTCGATTACCGGGATTTGAATAGAGCGAGTCCGAAAGATGATTTCCCATTACCTCACATTGATGTATTGGTTGATAATACGGCTCAATCCTCGGTATTCTCTTTCATGGATGGTTTCTCTGGATATAATCAGATCAAGATGGCGCCAGAGGACATGGAAAAGACGACATTCATTACACCTTGGGGCACGTTCTGCTATAAGGTGATGCCATTTGGGCTAAAGAATGCTGGTGCTACCTATCAGAGGGCAATGACGACTCTTTTTCATGACATGATGCACAAAGAAATTGAAGTGTACGTAGATGATATGATTGCGAAGTCGCAGACAGAAGAGGAGCACCTGGTTAATTTGCAGAAGCTGTTTGACCGGTTGAGAAAGTTCAAGCTGAGGTTGAATCCGAACAAGTGTACGTTTGGGGTGAGATCAGGGAAGCTTTTAGGCTTCATTGTCAGTGAGAAAGGGATTGAGGTTGATCCAGCAAAAGTCAAAGCTATTCAAGAGATGCCTGAACCGAAAACGGAGAAGCAAGTCCGGGGGTTTTTAGGGAGGTTGAACTACATTGCAAGGTTCATATCTCACCTAACTGCCACGTGTGAACCAATTTTCAAACTGCTCAGAAAGAATCAAGCGATCAAGTGGAATGATGACTGTCAGAAAGCTTTTGACAAGATTAAAGAGTATTTACAGGAACCTCCAATCCTTATACCTCCAGTTCCAGGGAGACCTCTGATAATGTACCTGTCAGTGACTGAGAACTCGATGGGGTGTGTATTGGGACAGCATGACGAGTCTGGTCGAAAAGAGCATGCCATATACTACCTTAGCAAAAAGTTTACCGACTGTGAAACAAGATATTCACTGCTCGAGAAAACTTGCTGTGCTTTGGCCTGGGCTGCTCGCCGACTGAGGCAGTATATGTTGAACCATACTACCTTATTGATTTCTAAGATGGATCCAGTGAAGTACATCTTTGAGAAACCAGCTCTCACCGGACGCGTTGCTCGTTGGCAGATGATTCTAACAGAATATGATATTCAGTACACGTCACAAAAGGCCATCAAAGGTAGTATTCTGTCAGACTACCTCGCCGAGCAACCGATTGAAGATTATCAGCCTATGATGTTTGAATTCCCTGATGAAGACATCATGTATCTTAAGATGAAAGATTGCGAAGAGCCTCTTGTCGAGGAAGGACCGGATCCGGATGACAAATGGACACTGATGTTTGATGGGGCTGTGAATATGAATGGTAACGGTGTTGGGGCAGTATTGATCAATCCTAAAGGTGCTCATATACCTTTTTCTGCCAGATTGACGTTTGACGTCACCAACAACGAAGCTGAGTATGAGGCTTGTATCATGGGGATAGAAGAAGCCATTGATCTGAGGATCAAAACTCTTGACATATTTGGAGATTCCGCTCTAGTGGTCAATCAAGTCAATGGAGATTGGAATACGAATCAGCCGCATTTGATTCCGTATAGAGATTACACCAGAAGAATACTGACGTTCTTCAAGAAGGTGAAGTTGTATCATGTCCCCCGGGATGAGAATCAAATGGCTGATGCCTTGGCTACTTTGTCGTCTATGATCAAAGTTCATTGGTGGAATCATGTGCCACATGTTGCGGTGAATCGACTCGAGAGGCCTGCGTATGTGTTTGCAGCCGAGTCTGTTGTGATTGATGAGAAGCCGTGGTATTATGACATCAAGAACTTCCTCAAGACTCAGGAGTATCCTGAAGGTGCGTCGAAGAATGACAAGAAAACCCTGAGAAGGCTAGCTGGAAGCTTCTATTTGAATCAGGATGATGTGTTGTATAAGAGAAACTTTGACATGGTCTTGCTCAGATGCGTGGACAGACCCGAGGCGGACATGTTAATGCAGGAAGTTCATGAAGGTTCCTTCGGTACTCATGCCGGCGGACATGCAATGGCTAAGAAATTGTTGAGAGCGGGTTATTACTGGATGACTATGGAATCCGATTGTTTCAAGTATGCTCGGAAGTGCCATAAGTGTCAAATCTATGCTGATAAGGTGCATGTACCACCAAGCCCTCTGAATGTCATGAATTCGCCTTGGCCGTTTGCCATGTGGGGCATTGATATGATTGGGAAGATTGAGCCTACTGCTTCGAATGGACATCGCTTCATCTTGGTTGCGATTGACTATTTCACCAAATGGGTGGAAGCAGCTTCCTATGCTAACGTTACCAAACAAGTGGTTACCCGGTTCATCAAGAAAGAAATCATCTGTCGTTATGGAGTTCCTGAGAGAATCATCACTGACAATGGTTCGAATCTCAACAACAAGATGATGAAAGAGCTTTGTAAAGATTTCAAGATTGAACATCACAATTCTTCTCCTTACAGACCGAAGATGAATGGTGCTGTAGAAGCGGCGAACAAGAATATCAAGAAGATTGTGCAGAAGATGGTCGTTACGTACAAGGATTGGCATGAGATGCTGCCTTTCGCTTTGCATGGGTACCGTACCTCAGTACGTACGTCGACCGGGGCAACCCCTTACTCCCTTGTGTATGGTATGGAAGCTGTCCTACCTGTTGAAGTGGAGACTCCTTCTCTGAGAGTTTTATTGGATGTCAAGCTGGACGAAGCCGAGTGGATTCGAACAAGGTTTAACGAGTTGAGCCTTATCGAAGAGAGACGGCTAGCAGCTGTATGCCATGGACAGTTGTATCAGCGAAGGATGAAGCGAGCCTTTGATCAGAAAGTGCGTCCTCGAAGCTATCAGATCGGTGATCTAGTTTTGAAGAGGATCCTCCCTCCCGGTGCAGATAACAGGGGCAAGTGGACTCCTAATTATGAAGGTCCATATGTTGTGAAAAAGGTATTCTCCGGTGGAGCCTTGATGCTTACAACTATGGATGGTGAAGACTTTCCATCTCTTGTTAACTCATATGTAGTCAAAAAATACTTCGCATAAATTGACCCGCTGGACAAAAAGAAAAAAGAGTCCAGGCAAAAAAAGGGGCATCCCGGTGAACCAAAAAACAGAAAGAAAAGGTTCGGGCAAAAATTAGGGATAAAATGAAAAGAATTTGTACACCCGGTAAGTCGAAAACCCGCAAGGGCGGCTTAGGCAAAAATGGGTATCCCGGTGGATTGAAAACCCGAAAGGGCGATCCAGGCAAAAGAGGGATTAAAGCGAAGACTACAGTCTGAGTTGTCTGTACTTCATCGAGCTTTGTCGTCTGCCATCTCGAAAGATGTGATCCGTCCAGTCATTCTTCTCAGAAAGCAAGGAGTTGGGAGGAAAACTGATGATCTGTGAGTTATAACAGAATTGGGAAATAGTGGATGCCGTGTTCACGTTGCCATTAGGATAGATTTTTCCTTTTGTGCGCAATTACCTCTTTCTAGGAATTGCTCCCAATGTATTTGCCTTTTCAGGCACATTTTCAATCAATAAAAGTCGTTATTCAGATAAAAGCTCTTTGGTTTTATTTTTACTGTTTTGTTTGCAAAAATGTCCGAATTTTTGATAAGCATTGCATATAAGAACATGAAGGCTACACAATAACGTGCAAAAAGATGAAACATTTGAAAATCATTTTGAATGTTGAGGACACTTGAGCGTATCTTGTCCATGTATCCCCTGGGGGCATTTTGTTGTGCTGTTTTTCAGGTTGGCATCTGTGAGGACGTTTCCTCAGCAGATATTTTCCCCAAGCAAGTTTGGAAGCTATCAGAGCTATGTTCCCCTGCGGAGACGTCTGTGGATAGTGCCTTCTATTCCCCAACAGATCTGAGGATTGCCTATCCCCAGCAGGCCTGTATTTGCCGATTTCCTCCCCAAGTGAAGCAGGTTCATTGAAATTTATCTCCAGCATTTATCCTATCTGTGGACTGAAGGATATCCCCAGCGGAGTTTACCTTCCCCCCGCAGCAGTGCTATTCTCCAACATGAGTGAGAAGTCGTTGCTCTCCTTGCAGAGTCTCCCCGTAGAGTTGGAGTACCCGATGAGTTCTGGCTCACCCAGCCAGAGTTTTTCATCATTCTTGCATTTTTGCATTTTAGTGATCATTGCATCCTCAAAATGCGTAGCATTCCCATTCAATATGGAGCATTACGCCATAGAAAAATTCAAACATATGCATTCATGTGTTAACCTCACCAGACCGTATCCCCGGCAGAGGCGGATCATTTTGTTCAACATCGGTGCAACACGTCTGCTACAGTTGCTCTTGACAGCATTCAGGATTGATATCCCCACAAAGGTTTATTATCTCACCCGTTGGTGACAGAAAGTTTGTTTCTCCCCAGTGAGACCCCCAGCAAGTGGTCAACCTTGCCTTGACATATCTAAGAAGTCGTTCTTGTGATACCGGTAAGTGTCATGTCAGCACCCGCGTGTGTTTCTTTGTTTGGTGTCGGTAAACACCATTGTTTCGGTGTCTGTAAACATCGGGTATTCTCCCCAGTCATCGGTAAATGTCTGGTCATCATTTTTGGTGTCGGTAAACACCATTGTTTCGGTGTCTGTAAACATCGGGTATTCTCCCCAATCATCAGTAAATGTCTGGTCATCATTTTTGGTGTCGGTAAACACCATTGTTTCGGTGTCTGTAAACATCGGGTTTTCTCCCCAGTCATCGGTAAATGTCTGGTCATTTTTTTAATGTCGGTAAACACCATTGTTTCGGTGTCTGTAAACATCGGGTATTCTCCCCAGTCATCGGTAAATGTCTGGTCATTTTTTTGATGTCGGTAAACATCATCTTTCGATGTCGGTAAACATCGAGTCTTTTCTGCAGACATCGGCAAAATGTCTGATAATCCCCAGCTAGAAATCCCTAGTAGAGTCATCGGTAAACGTCCTAACTGGTTTCCAGTTGCAAATATTCGTTTTTTTTTCCTTAGTGAAGTGTTCCCCAGTCATCGGTAAATGTCTGGTCGTTTTTGGATGTCGGTAAACATCATCTTTCGATGTCGGTAAACGTCGAGTCTCATCCCAGTCATCGGTAAATGTCTGGTCATGCTTTGTTTCCTTGTTGATAATATCAAGATCCCCAGGAGTCGTCAGTAAACGTCTTGTCTGATTACACCACAAAGATTTTGTTCCTCCTCAAGTGGAGACGCCATCGGTAAATGGCCCCGTATGCTTCGATATCGGTAAATATTGAATGCCCAGTTTTATCCGCCATCGGTAAATGGCCCCGTTTTCTTCGATATCGGTAAATATCAGATCCCCAGTTGCAGTAGCCATCGGTAAATGGTCGAGTTGAAGTTGATATCGGTAAATGTCAAGTTTCTTTGAAGCCACCATTGGTAAATGGTCTTGCTTCCTTTTACGTCAGAGTTGTTTCCCAGCAGCCATCGGTAAATGGTCTTGCTGAAGTTGATATCGGTAAATATCAAGTTTCCAGTTTCTAACCATCGGTAAATGGTTTCGCCTTTCTGAAGTTGTCAATTGCAGGCGTCATCAGTAAATGACGTGGTTCTTTTTTGTATCATATCCCGTCGGTGCAAATTTCTACGGTTCTTTTGGTATTCAATCCCTGTTTACCCTGAAAGTCTGACAGCCGTTGCTCTCATCCATTCGGGTTCCCAGCTGATTGAATAGGGGCAGCTGTAACACCTCAAATTTGCACCTATCATTGTACATACATTCTCATATTAGGTCATAACATAACATGGTCCATTGCATAGCATTGCATTGTCCCATTTGCCTCAAGTGCAAGCCAATCAAGAAATTAGGTCAAACTGGTCAGGAGATCAGTCAGTCAAGCAAGCAAGCACAATTCTCAAGGAGCCAAGGCCCTAGGGTTGGTCCAACATGTTCACATGACTTGGGGATCCATTTGAAGTGTTTTGGTCAAGGATTGGATGTTCAGAAGTCATCATTCAATGCACAGTCAGTCAGAAACCCTAAAAAGTCAAACTTGGTCAACTGTGGCTGATTTTATGGTTTTGATGGTTGGATTTGGTTTGAGAGATCTCATTCATGTCCAAATAGGCCTCATATATCATGTCAAACACCATCATGGAAGAATTTGAAGCCAGATCAGAAATTTCCAAAAATGGAAACTGGACCTGTAACTGAAACTTACCAAAAATGGAAAGTCTTGATCCTCAAACTTACATCATGATACAAGCTTCAAATGAATTTTTTCCCAACATGAAAGTTGAAGATCTTGTTCTCCCATTTCCAAAAAGTCCAAGAACACTCAATTCCCATGTATGGTTGGCAAGTTATGATCGAATCGTTTTCAGAAATTTTTGAACTTCAAAAGGCCATATCTCTCAAACCATTTGGCCAATTTGGGTGGGGTTTTTTCCTACAAGTCACATTTGATCCCCTCTTTCCAAAAATGTAACATCATTCCCCAAAACTTCACCAATCAAAATGCCATTTTTGAACTTGCCTTAATTAATTTCAAGTGAGTTGAATTTTGACTTTTCAAAATAATCATTTTCTAACCATTTGGCCAATTGAAATAGTTCAGAAATGTGGTTTTGGTCATGTTACAAAGACAAATTCGTGCAAGTACATACACCCATGCTAACTTGCTTGAAAATTGGAAGAAAAGTACATTTTTCAACAACTACATCCCACATTTTTATGGACCATGATGTGTACCACAAAAACAGCAGATCTTAACATCATTTTCTGTCATTGTGAACCCTAGTTGCAGCCTCAAAAACTCAGAAACATCTCATTTTCTCTAAAAACTTCATTTTGGCATTTTTCCAAAATCTGTCAAAAACTCTCAAAGAACTGAGCATTGCCTTGCCTAAAACAACATCCATACAACATTGTGAACCTGTTTCAACCATCATTCTGCAGCTGTAAAGCCATGTTCATGGACTGTTTTGGAAGAGCTTCATTAATGGCAGAAGCTATTTAGAGCCAAACCAAGTTGTTTCAAGCCAAAGTTCTTCACTCATTCTTCATTTGGGACCTTAAGGAGCAACTGTTTCAAGCATTAAAGACCAAATAACAACCGAATCAACACTGTCCATTAACTTTGGTAAAATTTCGACCTCCTTGTTTCTTGAAATAGATACATGCTTTAGAAAGGTCTATCCATGCTGAGCTTCATGATGCTTTTGTTTTCGAAAATGGTTGATTATTTTTGAAGTTATGTTGTTTTGAAGTTTTGATGATAAAACTTCTTTGGTTCGATTCGTGATATATGTGATGTTTTGATGAAAATGATGCTGGATCTTTGTTTGCCATGCCATGCTGAGCATTTGTGTGTATGTAATTTGTAATTCTGGAAAAAAATTTGGTAGCACGATTTGGGGACGATGATCTTCATCCTGTGCCCAGAAAACCCTAGGGTTTCTTCATCCATGCCCAGATTTTCTGATTTCACACGCAGCATGGCACTGTATAGGCATGCACCAATAGGAACATTTCCTTGGTCGCCCCAAAACGCCACCGTTTAGTTAAGTGAGTTCCCAAATTACACAAATGTCATCCGGTCCATTAATAATTCAAAAACAATTCATTTTAATTTCACATATTATTTCACTTTGATCATCCATTTTGCAAAATTCATAACTTGTTCATTTTAATTTCAAATTCAGTGGGAATTTTTGCATCATGTCCATCTTGATCTCTAGTTTTTTGTCATATATTTTCCAGAATTTTTGCATGGTCGAATTTTAAATGGTGCTAGGGTTTGTGACATGTGACCAATTTTTGTACACTTTGCCAAAACATTTGTGAAATGGTGATACTTTATCCAATGGCTCCCAAATTTTTTGTGCTTAAACTAGACACACTCATGGTGATTTTGGTGTAGAGTTTGTGAATTTATCATTGCTGGTTTGTGAGATATGATTTTTTGAATTAGGGTGTGACAATTTGTGTCACACCATTGATGTACAACTTGCTGATGTTTGTATCCATGCTTCTTGACCTCCAATTGATCTGATTTTTTGCATGAACCTACTCTTGTATGTCTAGTTTACATGTGAATTTTCTTGGAATTATTTGTGGCATTTCCTAATTGTTTGAGATTTTCTCCCCTGTTTAGTCATATGTTGACTTTTTGTGACACATGTTCCCATTTCATTTGTGAATTTCTCATACTTTATTAGATGGACATGAAATTTTACATGAGATAACTAGACATCCTCATCTTTGCCATGGTTTTAGTCCCATTCATTTATCATACACCATCTCTGATTTATGATTTTTCTAAGTTGATGCATGTTTGGTTGACTTCTTTGAGCATGTTCAAAATTGCTTTGACTTTCTGATTTTCATTGACTGCCTTCCACTTGTCCAAATGTGATGAAATTTGACATGCTTACCATGTTATGTGTTAGGATTGATCATGATTTATTTGGTGATTTTTGGAAATGTTTGAGATTGCTTTTGAGTTAAGTTTTGCTGTTGGCTTCTATGAGCTTCTAAATGCCATGTCTTGACCTAATTTGTTCATGAAATGATGATGATGATTGGTATGAATGTGAAACCAATTGGGCTTGCTTCTTGATTGTTTGAACATGATTTTGGACACTTGTCATTTGCTGTTTTGACTTTCTCATTTTCTTTTGACCCTAGGCTTGTCCTAGTGGTCCTGTTACTCATCTTTGAGCTTATGTTTTCAGGTTAAGCCACGAATGCTTCAATGAGACCAATACAAATTGATTGAGTGTGCTTGTTTATCATGACTAACATGCTTGTTTTGTAGGTTGCTTGGCTCACATGCCTTGAACTTTGTGCATTGCACATTTATCTGTTTGTGCTGACTGTTAACCTCTGTTTCATTCTGATTCAACTTTGACTTGTATACTAACTGTGCTTGACTGATTTCAGGTACTTTAGTTGCTTTTAGTTCCTTGTGAACTTTTCTTTGCTTTGCTTGATAAGCAATTTGCATTGAGGTATACCTTTCTATCTTCATGTAGTCTGGAAGACCTGGCCTGTTACTTGGCCAGGCAACTGTCTGAAGTCCTCCTTAAGAGGCAATGTTTGTGATTGTTTACTTTGTCCTTGCATAGAGTCAAAGACCTCCTAAGTGAAGAGGCAATTGGCAGAACCCAAGGGATATGCAATCTATCCCCTGCTATTCTGTGTGTCATCTGCTTTGCTCACACCACTGTGTTGATGCATTGCAGATACAAACCCAAGATCTTGTACAATTGTACAGTTGAGTCAGTTTTAAATGTGTAGAAGGGTTCCCACTTTCTGAACCCACACATTCTTGTCTTAAGCTCTCCCAGGCCAGGGATAAGAGCTGTGAAGTCTTATCTTCACTCACCTTTCATCTGCTTCACCTTAGCCCCTCAATGGCAAGGTTAAGAGCACATTCACCCAGTTCCAGAGGTTTGTTTGTTGAGGTTGATATGACCCCTCGACTAAAACCTAACCCTTGTTTGATCCACTTGCTTGTGTATAGTGTGTGCTATCTGTGCTTGTATGTTTGTTTGACTTGCTTCCTGTGCAAGTTAGGGTTAGTTTTGACTTGCTTCCTGTGCAAGTTAGGTTTTGCTTGGCTTGCTTCCTGTGCAAGTTAAGTGTGTGTGTGGCTTGCTTCCTGTGCAAGTCATGACTAGGATAGGCTGGCTCCCTGTGCCAGTTAGCCAGAAACCTTAACTTAGGGATGATTTGCATGATAACATCTAGGCTCGAGTCGTAGTCTCCCTAGTTGTGTCTCCCTCTGTTATCTGGTTAGGCTAGTCCTGTATCCCTCTGTAGGGGAACTACGTCGCCCTGATCCTCATACCAGATGAGGTACGTAGGCAGGAGATGAGCAGATCTCTCCGGGCGCCTGTGTCTTTGTTTTGTCCTGTTGTGTGCTTGGAAGCTGATGTAAGTCCATCGAGTGGCAGTTAGGTTCCAGTGTGCGTGTGTTTGGTTCGGATGCTGATGTAAGTCCAGTGATTGGCATTTGGGCTCTATGTTTGCCTTCTTGAGTGCGTTTTGGTTCGGATGTTGATGTAAGTCCAGTGATTGGCATTCAGGCTCCACGTTTGCCTTTGCCTTTGTTTGTTTGTGTGCGTGTCAGCCGAGCTACGAATGCTCTGATTCTTCTCTCGTCCGAGAAGATACGTATGCATAGGATGCGATATCCTAGCGAGCATGTGTCGTTTCCCCAGTCCGAACTACTTCGACTCTGATGTCTATGCCTGATAGACTAAGTAGGCCCAGGATGCGACATCCTGCCGAGTCAGTTTCAGTCAGTTTCTTTTGTCTCTTTCAGCCAGTGTGTGTGTGTTTGAGCAGTGTTTAGCAACCAATTTTCCTACCTATTGTGCGTGGATCCCGTAGAGTACTACGGATGCGTAGGGGTGCTAATACCTTCCCTTCGCATAACCGACTCCCGAACCCATTCTCTTTGGTCGCGAGACCATGTTCTTTCCAGGTTTACTCTGAGCGTTTCCTTTCCCTCATTTGGGATAAATAACGCACGGTGGCGGCTCTGTTGTGTCTTGTTTCCCGCCGGTTTTTCGCGTGATGCGACACTTAGGACTTAGCCCTTCTTCTTCTTCTCTCCATTCTAACCCAAGCCAAAACCTTTTGTTTAAACATTTAACCATTGTTTTCAAACATTAGAAACCTAAGCCTTATGCTTTTGATTTTCAAACTTTCTTTTCATAACACTTATTTTGAATTGAACCTTTAAGTCAACTTTGACCATTTTTGTATATATTTCTAATTGGTAAATATAACCCATTCAAATTTCTTTTTGTGGTTCCAATGGCCACCTTCTTAATCAAATTTTCTATAACCTTTAGTTATTAGGTTTAAGTTGTCTTTGTGGTAGATGTAATACTCACCTATATCCTTAGTGATGGACAATGAGTCTTCCATGCTTATTATAGGGTTAACCCCTCACTAGCATGTTGAAGCTATCCTCACATGGTGGATTTGTGGTTTGGTTGAGTTTTCTCCCTTTGATAACAAAAGACCTTAAGGCTTTTGGACCAATCAATTCACCAACTTGTTTTGAGATTTTTACCCCGAACTACAAGGTTTTGATCCTAATCTTTTTATAAGATGGTACGTAGGCAATGGGTTTATCCATCCAAATACAAAATTTAAATAAACTTGTATATTCTTTCCTCATCTCTCCAATCATGTTTGCACAAACAAAATTTTCACAAGACAATAACCTTTACAACGAGTATGAAAAGGGCTCCCTAGGAGTACCTAGGATGTTTTGGGTGCCTAACCCCTTCCCATTACATAACCAACCCCCTTACCCAGATCTCTGTTTCTTTTACTAGTTTTTGTTAAAAACTATTAGGTTTTTGTTCGCTTTCTAACCATTCCTTTGGATAAATAGAAGTGCGGTGGCGACTCGATTTGTATGATTTACCTTGGATTTAGTCAATATCTCTAACGGTAACGAATACCCCGCTACAGCTAGAAGACAACAAGTCTCGGGCTGGCATAGGTTATTCGTCTGAGGTGTTCAACACACAAGGGCTGTTCAAGAGTGGAGGGTTCATCCACACCAATCAAGATGAGGAGGCTGCTGCCATTCTGGAAGAGGACAAAGAGGATTCTGGAAACTTTGTCATCCCTGGGGGAATCTGCAATAATTGGATCGCTGTGGATATTCCAACAGTAATCCATAAGTCAAAGTAATGTTCATTGTGTTAAAAAACCCTCCTCCCATGCCAAAAGGAGGAGTGATGACATTGTTGGCGCATTAATACAATGTTATCTTCATTCAATAAATTCATGTTAAATGTTTGTTTTTCCAATTATTTTCCCTTTTGCTTTTTGCATGAAATTGGTGATCACATAAAACTTTAAAAATAGAATAAAATCAATCTTTTCATCTGCATAATGATGTTGAAGAGATTCCTGATGAGATTACCCGTTTACTATGGCATGAAGAGAAGATCATTCAGCCGCATCTCGAGAATCTGGAAACAGTCAACTTGGGGTCTGAGGATTGTGTGCGAGAAGTGAAGATTGGGGCACTCCTGGAAGAATCTGTTAAGAAGGGGTTGATTGAATTGCTACGAGAATATGTCGACGTCTTTGCCTGGTCATATGAAGACATGCCTGGTCTAGATACTGATATTGTGCAACATTTCCTACCTTTGAAGCCTGAGTGCGTGCCTGTGAAGCAGAAGCTCAGAAGAACTCATCCTGATATGGCAGTAAAGATCAAAGAGGAGGCTCAGAAGCAAATTGATGCAGGGTTTCTGGTGACTTCTACATATCCTCAATGGGTGGCCAATATTGTGCCCATGCCTAAGAAAGATGGAAAAGTCCGGATGTGTGTGGACTATAGAGACTTGAATAAAGCTAGTCCAAAAGATGATTTCCCTCTACCACATATTGATATGTTGGTAGATAATACAGCTACGTTCAATGTCTTCTCATTTATGGACGGATTTTCCGGATATAATCAGATCAAAATGGCACCCGAGGATATGGAGAAGACAACATTCATCACACCTTGGGGAACATTCTGTTATCAAGTGATGCCCTTCGGTTTGAAGAACGCCGAAGCCACGTATCAACGGGCTATGACCACCTTGTTTCCTGATATGATGCACAAGGAGATTGAGGTGTATGTTGATGATATGATTGCTAAGTCAAGAACGGAAGTTGAACATGTAGAGCACTTGTTGAAGCTTTTTCAGCGTTTGAGGAAGTACAAGCTTCGTCTGAATCCCAACAAGTGTATATTTGGAGTCCGTTCTGGCAAGTTATTGGGCTTTATTGTCAGTGAAAGAGGTATTGAGGTTGATCCTGCAAAGGTCAAAGCAATACAAGAGATGCCTGCGCCCAAAACTGAGAAGTAAGTCTGAGGTTTTCTTGGCCGCTTGAATTATATTTCCAGATTCATATCCCACATGACTGCCACATGTGTGCCGATATTCAAGCTCCTCCGGAAAGATCAGTCCCATGATTGGGCCGAGGATTGCCAGAAAGCTTTTGACAGTATTAAAGAGTATCTGTTTGAACCTCCGATCCTGTCTCCACCCGTGGAAGGGGGCCTTTGATCATGTATCTAACTGTTCTTGAAGATTCAATAGGTTGTGTCCTTGGTCAGCAAGACAAATCAGGAAAGAAAGAATATGCCATCTACTACCTGAGCAAGAAGTTCACTAATTGTGAGTCTCGATACTCGATGCTTGAGAAGACATGCTGTGCTTTGGCTTGGGCTGCTAAGCGCTTACGCCAGTATATGATAAATCATACGACTTGGTTGATATCCAGAATGGATCCAATTAAGTATATCTTCGAGAATCCTGCTTTAACCGGGAGGATTTCCTGTTGGTAGATGTTGTTATCTGAGTATGATATTGAGTATCGAGCTCAAAAGGCTATTAAAGGTAGTATCTTGGCTGACCACTTGGCACATCAGCCGATTGAGGATTATCAGTCAGTTCAGTATGATTTTTCGGATGAGGAAATTCTGTATTTGAAAATGAAAGATTGTGATGAGCCTACACTCGATGAAGGGCCAGAGCCTGGTTCCAGATGGAGTATGGTGTTTGATGGCGCTGTAAATCAGTATGGAAATGGTATTGGGGCAGTGATTATTACTCCTCAGGGCACACATATTCCTTTTACAGCAAGGCTAACTTTCAAATGCACGAATAATATGGCTGAGTATGAGGCTTGTATTACGGGTTTGGAGGAATGCATTGATCTAAGGATCAAGCATCTTGATGTTTATGGTGATTCGGCCCTCGTTGTTAATCAGGTTAAGGGTGAATGGGAAACGAATCAGCCTGGCCTCATTCCATATAGGGATTATGCGAGGAGGATTTCAACGTTCTTTACTGAGGTTGACTTCCATCATATTCCTCGAGATGAGAATCGGATGGCAGATGCTCTTGCTACACTTGCTTCGATGATTGTGGTTAAACTTTGGAATGAAATTCCCAATATCATCGTGACGCGCTTGGACAGACCAGCTCATGTATTTGCAGTAGAAGAAGTGAAAGATGATGAGCCATGGTATCATGATATCAAGTGCTTCCTTCAGAACCAGGTTTATCCGCCTGGGGCATCTGTGAAAGATAGAAAGACTTTGAGGAGATTGTCAGGCAGTTTCTACCTCAATGGCGAGGTACTCTATAAGAGAAATTTTGACATGGTTCTGCTCAGATGCATGGATAGACACGAAGCAGACCTGTTGATGACTGAGGTCGATGAGGGTTCATTTGGTACTCATTCCAATGGACATGCCATGGCTAGAAAGATGTTGAGAGCAGGCTACTATTGGCTGACAATGGAGTCTGACTGCTGCAAATATGTGAAGAAATGCCACAAGTGTTAGACTTATACGGATAAGATCCATATTCCCCCGACACTTTTGAATGTGATCTCATCACCTTGGCCTTTCTCCATGTGGGGAATTGACATGATTGGCATGATAGAACCGAAAGCGTCCAACGGACACAGATTTATTCTCGTAGCAATTGATTACTTCACCAAGTGGGTTGAAGCGGCATCATATGCAAATGTGACCAGGCAGGTGGTCGTGAAGTTTATCAAGAATCAACTTATATATCGTTATGGTGTGCCAGATAAGATCATTACTGATAATGGATCTAACTTGAACAACAAAATGATGCAAGAGCTGTGTAGTGAGTTCAAGATCGCGCATCATAATTCTTCTCCTTACAGACCTAAGATGAATGGGGCTGTTGAAGCTGCTAATAAGAATATCAAGAAGATTATCCAGAAGATGGTTGTCACATACAAAGATTGGCATGAAATGTTGCCATTTGCTTTGCATGGATATCGTACGTCTGTCCGCACTTCAACAGGGGCAACCCCGTTCTCTCTTGTCTATGGCATGGAGGCGGTACTCCCAGTAGAGGTGGAGATCCCATCAATGAAGGTCTTGATGGAGGCCAAGTTGACTGATGCTGAATGGGTTCAGAGTCGTTATGACCAGCTGAATTTGATAGAAGAAAAGCGATTGACTACCATGTGCCATGATCAGTTATATCAACAGAGAATGAATAAAGCTTTTGATAAGAAGGTCAAGCCTCGTGTGTTCCGAGAAGGTGACCTTGTGCTCAAAAAAGTCTTGTCTTTCGCGCCCGATTCCAGGGGCAAGTGGACTCCAAACTATGAAGGTCCATATGTTGTTAAGAGAGCCTTTTCAGGCGGTGCTTTGATACTTACAACTATGGATGGGGAGGATTTCACTCGTCCTGTGAATTCAGATGTAGTCAAGAAATACTTCGCCTAAAAATAAAAACAGAATAGCTCGCTGTTAGATGCCCAAAAGTGCTTATTTGAGCTATCATATGTGGGCATCTTTCACTCTATTTCCCTGCTAAAATTGTCAAAATCACCTTGGTTTTTGATGAAATGCATTACATTGATAAACAAGCTTGGTGCCCTTGATTTGTGTGTTATTGTGCAGAAAGAAGGCATGAAATAATTGAAATTGAAGACACAAGAAAGTTGGCAAAGGAACCAAAGCAAACAAGCATTCATCAGCCTGCTCGCTAGGCGAGGGCTGTGGCGAAGCACTGGTTCGCTAGGCGAGCGCCAAGCGAAAAGCTCCAGTAAATTGTCAATAAATTCGCCAGGCGAGCTGACAGCGAAGGTGGTAGCGAGTTCGTTCTGTTTTGGTGAAAAGCGCAGCCAGCACTCACTCGCTAGGCGAAGCTCTAGCGAGTCCCCAGCGAGCATTCCAGTAGCAAAACCTCTCCACCTCGCTGGGGCGAAGGTTGAAGCGTGTCCTTCGCTAGGCGAAGGTATGTTCGCTAGGCGAACATGACAGTTCAGCAGACCCTGTTTCTCTGGGCGCAGGTGCCTTATGTGCCCATATTAGACCCTCGCTAGGCGAGCCATTCTGCTCGCCTAGCGAGCATGACAGCCCAGCAGAGGTCTATAAGTAGCAGGTGCCACTTTTGAGCACCATACCTCATTTTTACCAACTTTTTCCACTTTTGTACTTTGGAGAGATATTTTACAGCATTGTTCTAGGGGATCTTTTATGCCCTAATTTTCATTTCTCTTCATCTTAGAACCATCTTCTACAAAAAGAAGGTGGATTCCCATCCAACTTCGATTATCCGACTTGGATGTTGATCAACCTTCTTTCCTTACTTGCCGACCAAGCTACCATGAAAATGAGTAGCTAAGTCATCCATTTGTCAAGGTTAGATGTAGGTGATTACTAGCTTTGTGTGTAAATGTAAGGATCCTCATATGTAAACTCTTTAATGGTAAATATATGATGAAAACTTTGTTTCTATTTAAAACTCTTTGTGTTGGTTTATGATCGAGAGATGTTTACCGACTCTTGACCTAGGTTTTCATCCAAACTTGTTTGTTAGCTAGAGATAGTAATGAATGATTTTGTTCACCATAAGGTTGAACCAAAAAGTTGTCATTTTGATAGATTGTGTTCGAGAGAAACAATGGATCAAAATGGCAAAACTCACAATGTGTGTTCGAGAGAAACATATTGAGAGGACTTTGTGAAATGATTTATCATCTAAAGGAGTTTATAAGATTGTTGACCGAGCAAATACATGCAAAGTGATCATTGAAACCTAACTTTGGCAATATTTCTCATTTATTCAAACCAAAACTTTTACCGCAATTTATTACTTTTTATGCAAGATAACTTGATTAAAACCAAAACCCTATTGTTACATTGAGCTAAGATTAATACAACCATCGAACGGTGGTGATATCTTACAATCCCTGTGGATACGATAACAAAAACCCGACACGAAATATACTTTCAACAAAATGGCGCCGTTGCCGGGGATTGTAAATTGATATTGCGAGCATCGCAATGGTTGTTTAAGTTTTAGCTTGTGAATTTTTGACTTGTGCTTGTAATTTGTTTGGTTTAGTGTGCAGCTTACGTTTTATGCGAGGGCAAATCCCTGTGGACGAACTTCTTTTTGATCCTGAGATCGAGAGAACCGCAAGGAGGCTCAATAGCAAAACGAGACGTAGGAGGCAACAGGCTAGACAACGCCAAGAGCAAGGAGAAAGTTCTTCAACCACAAATCCACCACCATTCATACCAAACATGGAGCCACAACCACCACCACCTATTTCTACTCCATGCATCAATAGTCCAAGGAACACCGCTCAGTTTGCCAACCACACCGGAAGGCAAGCTGAGATGAAAACGGGAACTCTAAATCTATTATATGGAAGTCCATTCACCGGAATGGACCATGAAGACCCATTTGCTTTTCTCACAAAATTTTATGAGATAGCATTGGCTGCCGGAGTGGATCAGGCTCAAGAGCTTCCGTTGTTCAGACGATTATTTCCCCACGCTTTGCTCGGTAAAGCAAAGGATTGGTACCTAGATCAAACACCAGCCGTAATGACAGACTGGAACGTGTTAGAAGAGAAATTCATCGAAAGATTCTTCTCCCATAACCGGTTCATGGAATCCAAGACGGCCATCTCGGTGTTTTCACAAGGAACCAGTGAATCTTTGAATGAAGCGTGGGAAAGATTCAAGTCCATGCTTCGGAAATGTAAAGGGCATGGATTTGATGAAATGACTCAAATCCATATCTTCAGAAATGGACTTCAACCAAACTGCAAAACGTTGTTGGATGCTACCTCGGGTGGCTCTTTGTTGTCAAAAAGTGCCGAAGAAGCCACGAACATTATAAATCGAATGGCTTTGAATAATCTTCAGAGTCAAAGTCGAGGAAATTCTTTGAATAAGGCGGGAGTGCTTGAGCTAGGGACGAACGATGCCATCCTTGCCCAAAACAAGCTCATCTCACAACAAGTGGAACTCTTAACGCAACAAATCAAAGAGTTAAGAGAACCGTCAAAAGCTAAACAAATAGCTTGTTGTGAACTTTGTAAAGGTGAACATGACACCGGATTTTGTCCACCTCCCGGTTTTGACGAAGTAAACTACATGGCCAATCAACGGGACTATCAACCGAGACAACAACAACAACAACAACAACAACCTTATCAACCGCACCCTCAAAATCAACAACAACAATTCCAAGGGAACCAAGGGTTCCAACCTAGAAGCAACTATTATCATAACCAAGGTTATGGAGGTGGTTCTTCTAGCCGTCAAAACCCTCCCCAAAATCCTTATCAACCTCAACCTCAACAACCGTCGGTCGTCTCTTCTAAATTGGAAGAGACATTGACGCAATTCATGCAAATGTCAATGGCTAACCAAAAGAGCAATGACGCGGCCATAAAAAATCTCGAGACTCAAGTTGGGCAACTTGCTAAGCAACTCGCGGAACAACAAATCGGTCCTTCCTTTTCGGCAAACACGCAAACAAATCCTAATGCACATTGTAAGGCGATCATGACGAGAAGTGGGAGGGAGTTGGGTAGTGAGAATGAAAAAAGAGTTGAGAGTGAACAAAGAGAGAAAGAGAAAGAAATTGAGGAGGGAATATCGGAGGAAAATGTTGATGGTGAAGTAGGAGAGTGGAGTGAGGGAGAAGAAGTTGAAAAGAATAAAAATAATGGTGAAGTTGAAAAAGAAAAATGTGTGGAGATGGGGAAAAATACAAGTGATGAGGTAATAAGGGAGGTAGTGAAAAAGCCTAGATGGAAGAGTGCTAGAATTGCAAAGGGAAAGGAGGTAGTGAGCGCTACTCCTATCCAAAACCTTCCTTATCCTCATGCTCCTTCCAAAAGGGAGAATGAACGGCATTACGCCCGGTCATGGATATTTTTAAACAGTTGCAAATCAACATTCCGTTTGCCGAAGCCTTGGAACAAATGCCCAAGTATGCCAAATTCATGAAGGACATACTAACCAAAAAGCGGAGGTATACAGAACCGGAGACCATCGTCCTTGATGCGAGCTGTAGTGCCATTATTCAAAGGACGCTTCCTAAGAAAGAGGTTGATCCGGGAAGAGTTACATTGCCGGTTAAAATTGGTGACGTTTATGTCGGGAAAGGACTTATTGACTTGGGGTCGAGCATTAATCTTATACCTTTGTCAATTATCAAGAGGCTTGGCAACATTGAGATTAAGTCCATCCGAATGACGTTGCAATTGGCGGATAAGTCGACGACCCATCCTCATGGCGTAGCCCAAGATGTTTTGGTGAAGGTCGACAAATTCTTTTTCCCGGTTGATTTTATTGTTATTGATATGGAGGAAGATGATGATGCTCCGCTCATCTTGGGCCGACCGTTCATGAAGACCGCGCGAATGATGATAGATGTTGATGACGGTTTAATGAAGGTGAGAGTTCAAAATGAGGAAGTGACATTCGATCTATTCGAGGCAATGAAGCATTCAAAAGATAGAAATGATAGCTTCCGCATCGATGTGATCGAAGACGCTATTATGGAGGTTTCAAAGCATATTCATGAGATATCTCCTATGGAGTTAGCTCTTGACGACTCATTGGAGGTTTTCACTGTTGAAGAAGAGCTAGCTCTTGAGGAATGCTTAAAGGAACTTGATAGTTTAGACGACCTACAACCATGGGAAGTAGAGGAGGAAAACTTGAAAAAGGAGGTTATTGACGAAACAGCGCCAATTAAATTGAAAGTGCTACCCTCTACTTTGAAATATGTGTTCCTAGATGAGACCGAGGCAAAGCCGGTCATCATAAGCAACCTTTTGACAAACGAAGAAGAAGCCCGTCTAATCGTTGTGCTAAAAACAAATCAAGAAGCAATGGGTTGGACTCTTTCCGATCTAAAAGGAATTAGTCCATCCTATTGTATGCATAAGATTTTGATGGAGGAAGATTTTAAGCCGGTGGCTCAACCACAACGACGCTTAAATCCTACGATGAAGGAGGTTGTAAGAAAGGAAGTGGTGAAGCTATTGGATGCGGGAATGATTTACCCGATCTCGGATAGTCCATGGGTTAGTCCAGTGCACGTGGTTCCGAAGAAGGGTGGAATTACCGTAATCCGGAATGAAAAGGATGAATTGATCCCCACTAAAGTTGCAACGGGGTGGAGAATGTGTATAGATTATAGACGGTTGAATACCGCGACTCGAAAGGACCATTTTCCACTCCCATTTATGGATCAAATGCTCGAAAGACTATCGGGCCAACAATACTATTGTTTTTTGGACGGCTACTCCGGGTACAACCAAATTGCGGTTGACCCGGTTGATCATGAGAAGACGGCTTTCACGTGTCCATTTGGAGTGTTCGCATACCGAAAAATGCCCTTTGGGCTGTGCAATGCACCGGCGACCTTCCAACGATGTGTCCAAGCCATTTTTGCCGATCTGATAGAGAAAATAATGGAAGTCTTCATGGATGACTTCTCGGTATTTGGTGGGACGTTTAGTCTATGCTTGGCAAATTTGAAGACGGTGTTGGAAAGATGTGTGAAGACCAATTTGGTGCTTAATTGGGAGAAGTGTCACTTCATGGTGACCGAGGGGATCGTGCTAGGCCACAAAGTCTCTAGAAGGGGGCTTGAAGTGGATAGAGCTAAGGTTGAAGTGATTGAAAAATTACCCCCTCCGGTGAATGTGAAGGGCATCCGTAGCTTTTTGGGGCACGCCGGGTTCTACCGGCGCTTTATCAAGGACTTATCAAAGGTGGCTAAGCCTTTGAGCAATTTGCTCGCCAAGGACCAGGTATTTCTCTTCACCGAAGATTGTTTGCAAGCTTTTGAGGTTTTAAAAGAAAAATTGGTTACCGCTCCAATAATAGTCGCTCCCGATTGGAATGAAAATTTTGAACTAATGTGTGACGCGAGTGACTATGCTGTTGGAGCGGTACTTGGCCAAAGAAAAGACAAAACTTTCCATGCGATACATTATGCGAGTAAGGTTCTTAACGAGGCTCAAATAAATTATGCCACAACGGAAAAAGAACTACTTGCAATAGTGTATGCGCTAGAAAAGTTTAGGTCTTATCTTATAGGGTCTAAAGTCGTTGTGTACACCGACCACGCGGCGATTAAATATCTGCTAACCAAACCGGATTCGAAGCAAAGGCTCATCCGTTGGATCCTCTTGTTACAAGAATTCGATGTAGAAATCAAAGACAAGAAGGGGTCGGAAAACTTGGTAGCGGATCATTTATCCCTCTTAGTGAATGTGGAGGTTACCGCATCTGAAAAGGAAATCCGGGAAGAATTTCCTGATGAAAAACTGTTTAAAGTTCAAGTTAGGCCGTGGTTTGCAGACTTTGCGAACCACAAGGCTAGTGGTTTTGTGCCTGCCGACCTAACTTCGAACCAAAAAAGGAAGTTCCTTTCGGATGCGAAGTATTATGTTTGGGATGACCCATACTTGTTTAAGTTGGGTAGTGATAACCTATTAAGGAGATGCGTAAATGGTGATGAAGCCCAGAGCATCCTTTGGCATTGTCACAACTCGCCTTATGGCGGACATTATAATGGGGTTAGAACGGCCACTAAAATTCTTCAATCGGGATTTTATTGGCCAACTATTTTCAAAGACGCACATACCCATGCGCAAAGTTGTGACAGTTGCCAAAGAAGCGGTGGGATAGGTAAGAGAGATGAGATGCCTCTCCAAAATATCCAGGAAGTGGAAGTATTTGATTGTTGGGGCATAGATTTCGTAGGACCTTTCCCACCCTCTTATGGGAATGAGTACATGCTTGTCGCTGTCGATTATGTCTCTAAGTGGGTTGAGGCGATTGCCTCACCTCGGGCGGATGCCAAAACGGTGATAAAATTTTTGAAGAAAAACATATTCTCCCGTTTCGGAACCCCCCGAGTGTTGATAAGTGACGGAGGGTCACACTTTTGTAATGCACCTTTGGAAACTATTTTAAAACATTACGGTGTATCGCATAGGGTGACAACTCCGTATCACCCTCAGGCTAACGGGCAAGCTGAGGTCTCTAATCGAGAGATTAAGAGAATCCTCGAAAAAACCGTGTCTAATTCAAAAAAGGAGTGGTCCCAAAAATTGGACGAAGCATTATGGGCCTACCGTACGGCCTTTAAAGCTCCAATTGGCCTAACTCCCTTTCAATTGGTATTTGGTAAAACTTGCCATTTGCCGGTTGAATTGGAGCACAAGGCCTTGTGGGCCCTAAAGTTTTTAAATTTTGAACATGAGTTGGCCAGTAACAAAAGGAAAGTGCAACTACTGGAGTTGGAGGAGATGCGCAATGCCGCATACCACTCAAGTTGGTTGTACAAGGAAAAGGCAAAGAAGTATCACGACAAGAAGCTCCGTAACAAAGAATTTGTGCCCGGACAATTGGTCCTATTGTTCAACTCCCGGTTGAAATTGTTTCCCGGGAAGTTGAAATCAAAATGGTCGGGGCCATTTCGGGTGAAAGAAGTAAAGGAATATGGGGCTATTGTCATTGAAGACATAGACCAGAAAGATAGTTGGACAGTGAATGGCCAACGATTGAAAATTTATCTTGGCGGTCATGTGGATCGCGAGAGCTGTGCTCTACCGCTCGATGCTCCTCTGTGAGCATCGCACCGTCGAGCTTAGCCGACGTTAAACAAGCGCTTGTTGGGAGGCACCCCAACATTGTAAGTATTTACTGTTTTTGTGTTGTGTTGTGTTGGGTTACCTTGTGATAAAACTGTTCTGGATGAACTTGCAAGTGCTGCATTTGAAAAAAGCACTTGCTGTCATGCTCGCTAGCATCTCGCTAGGCGAGGCAGTAGCAAGCAGGTTCGCTAGCTGCTCGCTAGGCGAGGCAGCAGCGAGTGCTGCATGACAGTATGTATTTAAATCTCAGCAGGGCAACCATTTTGCCCCAAACTCAAAAAATTTCTGTACGGCTCTGCTGAGGAATTTTTGATAAGCTCTTCACACTCTCTCATTTGCATCTCTATCACCAACACTTGCTCTATTCGGTCATTTGCAAACTCTACTCTCTTCACATTTCCGAATCCGTGTAACTAAGGTTTGCCCTACTACATTTTTCTTGTTGTTTGAATTCTAAATTTCCAATATGAATAGCAATTAGGATGAGTGGAGTATGGGAAACTTTAGCTTTGCATGTGGTATTTAGGGTTTTGCAAATTGGGATTTTAGGTTTAGGAATTGGGGATTTTTAGGTTTTGTATGCAAATAGGTAATCCCCAATAGCATAGAACGATTATTTACTTGATATATCATTAGGTTCTGATGTTGGAACCAATTGAGTATGAGTTTTGGGGGAGAACCATCTGAACATGCTGAAAAACCCCAAAACCTGTAAGGTTCGCTAGCACTCGCTAGGCGAGCCTGGGGCGAGCGTTCGCTGCCACTTCGCTAGGCGAAGCAGCAGCGAGCATGGCAGTCTTTTAAATTATGCTTTGATGTCTAATCTGTTTGTTTGGTGTGTGTTGTTTCCTCTCATATTTTGCAGATGGAGTCAAGGTCTGGAGCGGCTAAGAAAAGAAAGGGAGCGACTACTTCCCGGACCGTGCCTATCCAGTTTGACCAAGATAAGTTTGTCGGCCCGAAGCAGGCCGCCAGATACATTTCTCTGGAGAAGCGGAAAATTCTTCCAGAGAAGCGTTTCGTCATCAACCCTCAGGGCACGAACAGAAATTTTGCCGGGTTGATTGACGCGAAGAAATGGGATCGGTTGATTAATCCCTTAGAGCATTACGACATTGCTACAGTGCGGGAACTTTATGCTAACGCACTGCCCGATGACGACGAGCCCTTTACTTGGGTATCTAAAGTGGCCGGGCGTCCAATTGCATTTGATCGGGATGCCATCAACCGAATCCTTGGGGAACCTCTCCAGCTGGGAGCTGAAGAGAAGGACGCATACCATACAGACCTACGGCTTCACCGTGATGTTCCTGCCATTACTGCCGCCCTGTTTTTACCAGGGAAATCTGTTGAGCTGAACCCATCTGGGGTTCCAATGAGGTATCACCGGGAGGACATGACTCCCATGGCTCAACTGATACTGCTCTTGGTTTTGACCAACATCCAGCCTAAATCCCACACCTCTATAGTGCCGATCTCAGTGGCACATTTGGTCCATTCTATCCTCACCAACGTCGAGATCGATGTGGCGAGGATCATCGCAAATGAGCTGAAGTCCGTGGTCGAGAGCGGGCTTAAGTCGGGGGCTCGTGTTAATTGTCCCCTAGCTTTCCCGTGTTTGATCATGAGTTTATGCATTCAGGCAAGGGTGAGACTTCCGTCTCGGGGTCAGGTAAGGATCCCGTCACCTATCGATGATCGGTATGTGGCCAAATATTGTAGAGCGAAGAATGCTAGAGGCAGTGCTGCTACAGGGAGTACCAGGGCTTCTGATGGTCCTAGTACTTCTACTCCTGGACTTGATCCCTACCTCCGAGCTGTGTGCGACTACAGTTTTGAGTGGATGGCGGCATCCCAGAGAGCCATGACAGATATGCACAACTGTATGCAGAGGTTAGAACTGCGAGGGAATGACCCCACCGGTGCTCAGGCATTGTTGGCGCGTGAGCAGTTTCTGCTTAACGCCAACTGGCCTGTGGACAGGCCTGTGTATAGTGAGGGGGTGGGCGCTGATGCTGATGATGATGATGATGATGATGTTGATGATGAGGCTACCGGTTCTGAGGCCGGTAGCGAGGAGGAGTCCTGAGCCCTTAGTGGGTTAAGTTTTTGTATTTTTTCAGTTTTTATGTCATTTCTATTTGTATTTTCGAATTTTGTATCTTGATTTTGATGTTGTACTATTGGGGTGTTTTGTCCCCCATGAACAAATTTATATTTTCAGTTAATGTTATTTATTTATGTTTTTAATTTTGTGTGTTTAATAAATTTTTGGTTGATTGAGTGGCAAACCCTTCTAGATTGGTTGCTCCTCAAGAAGTACCCAATGAAGGTGCATCCGAGCTTGGATGGCAATGATAAGAATAAACAAGTGAATGAGGCTAAGGTACATGGTTACCTTCGGCTAGAATTTTAGAATGCATTAGGAACTTTACTCTTTTTGGTAAATTGAATATTGTCTTTTTGCAACATAATTGAATGAATGTTTCATCTAGAACTTAAAACCACAAATTGTGAGGAAACCTCCATTGTACACTTAAATGCTGGATTCTAATAAGTTTTGTTGATTCATGAGATTCATGCTTTGTCTTTTATTATTGTGAAATTGTGGAAGCAATTAGAAATGATCAAGGCACTTGTTTTCTTTTGAGCACAACTACATCCAAAAACAACTTACCTGTGAGCAGAGAGAGTATTTGTTAACCCCTTTGAGCTTAAACAGTTGAATCTCGGCTTGAAATAAAGCGAGATCTCAAAAATCTTTTTTTACAACCCGGGAAATCTTGATTATTGTTCTTTTGCCGTAAAAAGTTAAGAGCATTCACTTAGGGTGAGTAAGAAATAAGTTGGGGAGAACGAAAAAGAATCGGTAAGTACCACAACTCTTGAAAAAGAAAAGAAAAACCGAGCAAGCATAGAAAAATATATGTATAGAAAATATAGAAGAAAAAAAAACATCTGTTTTGTATATTTGATGTGATAGAAAAGAACAAAAATAGAAAGAATGAAAATGAATGCTTGCTTGGAAGAAAAATAGTGAAAATGAGTAGCTAAGTCATCCATTTGTCAAGGTTAGATGTAGGTGATTACTAGCTTTGTGTGTAAATGTAAGGATCCTCATATGTAAACTCTTTAATGGTAAATATATGATGAAAACTTTGTTTCTATTTAAAACTCTTTGTGTTGGTTTATGATCGAGAGATGTTTACCGACTCTTGACCTAGGTTTTCATCCAAACTTGTTTGTTAGCTAGAGATAGTAATGAATGATTTTGTTCACCATAAGGTTGAACCAAAAAGTTGTCATTTTGATAGATTGTGTTCGAGAGAAACAATGGATCAAAATGGCAAAACTCACAATGTGTGTTCGAGAGAAACATAATGAGAGGACTTTGTGAAATGATTTATCATCTAAAGGAGTTTATAAGATTGTTGACCGAGCAAATACATGCAAAGTGATCATTGAAACCTAACTTTGGCAATATTTCTCATTTATTCAAACCAAAACTTTTACCGCAATTTATTACTTTTTATGCAAGATAACTTGATTAAAACCAAAACCCTATTGTTACATTGAGCTAAGATTAATACAACCATCGAACGGCGGTGATATCTTACAATCCCTGTGGATACGATAACAAAAACCCGACACGAAATATACTTTCAACACTCGCTAAGTTGAAAACTCGAAAGGGCGGCTTAGGCAAAAATGAGCGTCTCGGTGGATTGAAAACCCGAAAGGGCGATCCAGGCAAACGTTAGAGACATAAAAAAAATGAATATATGTATCCCGCTAGATTGAGTACCTCATCCTGGGGAAATCTAGGCAAAAAAATTAGGGATCTGGCAAGTAACTGCATCCTGACAAGGCTTTGTTCTACAACTGTCATCCGTCGGAGATTCTTTCTCATTCGTCATCAACCGAAGCTTCGAATACATTGAATTCAGAATTGGTGGAGAAATGGTCATCATGTTCAATGTAGCCCTTTTCCAATATATATCACCAATTTCAAACTTCTATAGATCTATGGAGTCTTGCCATTTGCAGACTACCATTCCATCAAATAAATTTGAGCCTTTTGTCCAATTGTTTGCACTCTTATTTGTTTCTATTCGACAAATGTTTTGCATGCTTTAATTGAGAAAATATCATTGTTTTGAATAATCGAATTTTTCATAACTTGTTTTAAACAAAGTGAACATTCACAATGACAAAAGGATACTTAGGAGATCCTCAGTGCTCTCCCAAGGATAGTATGATCTCCAACAGGGTAAGACATTTGTTCATATTCCTGGCGTGACTGTATCTTCTTCCTCCGGAGCCCTGAGTGGAATGCTTGATGAGATATTCACCACTCTCCCCTTTAACGGAGTAGCGGCCTTTCCTCCTCAGCCGATGTGATTTCCTTGGTTGGTACGGTACTTGGTGGTTGATCCCCAGAATCCCTTTATCCCTTGGATGGATTCCCCAGTAGAGTTTCTTAGGCGGCAGATTTTATCTATGCAATAAACTCCTGTCCCCAGCCGGATTGACTGATGATTCATCCCCTACAGAGATTTTGTTACTTCCCGGTATCTCTGATCCCCGGAAGATTGAATACTCTTCGGTGAACCTGGCTTTCTCTCTTGAGATGTAGTACCGGATGTTTGTGTGCTTATCCTTGGAGCCTGTTTGTGTTAGAAATGTCTGTCTGTCAGCATTCATCATAAATAAATCATGCATGCGTGCATATAATTTTCAAACATTCGGATATTCATATTGCATTCTTTGTCATGTATCTTTGTTTGTTATTCCCTGCTAGTTGGTAATGCATTTTCCAAGCAGATATCAGTGTCTGATCCCTTAATGTAGAGTCATCCCATTAAGTAGAAAGTGTTTATCTTTCCTTCTGCACTCCCCACTGAGTTATATCCTCGTGGAAGACGGTTTGTTTTCGCTTCCTCCCAACACATATATTGGGATGGGTTCCCCTATTGAGTTATATCCTCACTAGGACGAGTCTTGATTCAGTTTGCCTCTTTGGTTTGATCCTAAATTGGCCTCTTGAGACTGTTTCCTGTGTTTCCCCGTGGTATAAATGAATAATTTCTCAGTAATCAGTAATCATTCATCTTATCCCCGGCGGAGTCTGTGGTTTTCTACCCTTATACCGGTAGTTGTAAACCCTATTGTGCTCCCCTTTGCAGAGTTAACCTTTTCGTTCATCCTAGTTGATGACGGTTACTCTTCCGTGGTTTTCTACCCAGTATCCGGTAGATGTAATCCCCTCCTTGACGGTTATCATTATCCAATATTTGGTGGTGATATTCCCTCGTTATTTTGGATAATTGCTCTGATTAGGCAGTTTATCCCCAACAAGTCATCTTTCATTTACCGGTTGTCGGTAATGTTGGTTGCTCCCCTTGAATGGTCATCATTATATACCTAGTTTCGGTATCCCGAGGCCTGTCTCTGTCGGTCGATCTATCCTTTATTAACCATGTAACCGGTTGTGGATAATCTTCCATGCGAGTATATTATTTATGTTCTGACGGTAATAGATAATATATCTCATGCACTCTTTGGTCGAAGCCTTTTGTTCTTCCCCAGTTGAGTAATATTCGTATCCCTGTTTTGGAATCGAATGTCCATCCCATAATCGAGTTTGCTTGTTGCCCTCTTTTCGGATGATGAGTGTTTTGGGAATATTCCCCAATTCACGCTTTGGTTGGTCACCTATTATATGCCCAGTAACCGGCATCCCTGGTGTTCCTTCCTTCTGCTCCCTATTATGACTTTTTGTCCCCTGTGGAGTCAGATTTTCCTGAGTTGAAATATACCTTTTAGGTCTTCCTCAGATGATTTGGTTGATTGATATCTCTCACCCTTATACCGGTCTTAGATACTCATTCTTCCCGAGCATGTTATTCTCTCACCCTTATACCGGTGTTCAGATCACACGTCTTTTTGAGCTTATTACCCAGTAACCGGTAATACCTCATCCCGTTGCTTCCCCAGGAGATTTTCCGTTGGGATCTCCCTCAGTTGAGTCCCTTGTGGACATCCCCACCTGAGTCCGGATTTTCATCCGAAGTATCCGTCGCGGATAATTTTTGGCTGTATTGGCATATTCCCCAATACATGCACCTTCGAGTCAGCTCGAGTTCTTCCATTGATTTATTTCATGGATTCTCTCTGTGTCTCTCAACAAGTCGCAAGTCGTGACCCGCTCACGCATTTTTACCCTTTACTCCCCCAGAGTCTTTGTCTCCCTAGTGAGTGTATTACTCCTTTGGGATTTTTAGTTTCTCCAGATTTCTTTTTCTTTTGTGGACACATATCCCCACAGAGTTTACTATTTTGTATGCATACATCTGCATCATGAGATCTTTTAGCGACCAAAATTCATCTTTTTGTTATTATTTAAGCCCATTCTACCCCGTCGAGACGAAGATTTTAACCTTCACTTCTCCGACTAGAATGACCTTAAATAGGGGCATCTGTAAGACCCTAATTTTGTCCCTAATATCCCTCATGGCATCATAACATTGCATTTGCATTGCCTCAAGGATCCTTAGCATCTTGGTTCCCTTTGCCTTTGGGTGGGACTTCTTGAGAGTGGTTTGAGATTACCAAGCATAATTGAATTATATATCATTGTTTTCCTCATTTTGTTCACTAACCAAAAGCACAAGAATATGTCACTAACATCTTTTGTTTGTAGCTTGAGCAATCACAAGGTCAAAGCTTCCAGGAGATCTTTTGTGCAATGATATGGCCAAGAGGAGATGATAGCAAGCATGGTAATGGTTCCCAAAGCTCTCATCCATCAAGTATGCCTTCCTAGCATCTCAATTCCTCATTTTGATCAAAGCAAGTCAAAGGGTTTGAGATTTGTTCCCCAAGGAAACCCTAATTCATTTGTGCACCACAATGCCTTGCTCTGGAATCAACCTCAGCCCATGATCAAATACAATCAAGGGAAGTTCTTTAATTCATCATTTCATGCATATGTGAACTTATTTGAGTGTCCTCAATCATCAATTCATCAAGATATGAGTCATGGACTTGAGAAGTTGATCAGTCAATTCATCTGACTATTTTGAAATACACTGAGAGCTAACTTTTTATGTATTGGTCAAATGGAGATGGTTCCAAAAGAAAACATGTTCTTAAGGAAAATATGAACAACTTTCATGTTCATCAAAAATTGTTTTGAAGCTTGGAAGGTCATCTCCCATTCCAATACATTATAGGTCATTTTGACTGAAACCCTAATTTTGGGTCAGCTTCCCAAGGACATAACTCATTCATATTTTATGATTTTGAGGTGGGATCAAATGCATTGGAAAGAGTAAGATGTCTAATTCAAATGTTATGTTGAGCAAAATTTCAAAATCTCAAAGGAATACATGTGATAATGCAAGACATTATAGGTCCTTTTTGACCAAAGGCATTAAAAGGCAAAAAAGTCCAACTTCAAGTGCCCATAACTCTTTCATAAAAAATCCAAATGATGCAAAATTTAGGTCTATTTTTATTTTCTTGGAAATATCTACAACTTTGATGTTGGAGGTTTTTCTATTTGAGGCTTGCATCATCAAAACATAAGGGCTTGAAAATTGGCCAAATTTAGAAACCTTGCATTGACATGTTTTGCACATCACACTTCAAACTCAAATTTCATAAATTTCCACACTTCAAATGGATTTTTTCCCAACATAACAATTGTTCCTTACATCAAAACCTTTCCAACCATTACTCACATGATCATGTTTGGACTTGGCAATTGGTATTTTCGAAGAGGTGAACATTTAGGCACAATTATGGAATGCACATGAAATCTTGATACACAAGCAATTGCCATTCAAATTACACGTCCAGTTCAACTTGGTTGGTGTTCAGCACTCATTTGCATCACTTTTTGGGCTTTGCACGCGCCTGTACAGGCCCATGCATGAAGGGTTCAAATTCCATGCACATGAGAATTCACCTTGCTTGCCTTGCCATTTGCTATAAATAAGTGTGCTCAGCTCCACTATTCTTGACCCTGATTCAACCTGTTATACTGCATAAATCTCTCCCTAGCCATCACTAAAGGAATTTCCTTTTTTCTCTAAAAAAGTTAGATCTGAATTTCAACTACCTTGGTTGATTTTCAGACCTATAATTCCTCAGCCTTGCTTCCTCGTCATCACTAGATCTCATTGCAAGCTTTGGTTGTGAAGAATCGTGCTCTCAAGACCTACATTTCAAAGGTGGATAACAGAGCTTTTTCTCTTCGAAACTCTTTAATCTTTGCTTATTTCTTGAGTTCCTTGGTCTGGCTGAAGTCCTCTCAATAGAGGCATTTTATTTGTGCTTTCAATTTTGCAAAAACATGAAGTTCATGATGAACACCATCATACTTTCAGCTCTGATTTCTCCATTTATAGGGATCCAAAGTGGAAGTGCATGGTATAGGAGTGATGTACATCACTTCCTCTTTCGATTGATGTATAGATCGCTCTATTTGGTTGAGTTTGCCATGTCTGCAATTCTCACCGGAATTGGAGGTCTCACCGGAGAAGACGGTGGCTCCGGTGGCCGCCCCAACTCCAGATCAATCCCTGGGCGTGTGATCTCTTTTCCAGATCTAATCTGGACCTTCCATTGTTATGACTTTTTATATTGCCTCGTGTGTCTCAGTTGACTAAGGCATATGGTACACGCGCGCTGAGAGCCCTTGGATCTGCCAAGTCATTTAATGAAATGAATCCAACACTCGTGCTTTTTTCTATTTTCTAATTTAATCCATTTTATTTTCTTAATTCCATTTTATTTCAAAAAATCATAACTCTCTTATTTTTTATCCAAAAATTATGGGACCAATTGCATTAGTCTCCAAATAATTTCTTGTTTCTATTTCTGATTTTTAATATTTTTTATTTTGTCATTTGATATTTTTCATGAATTTTCTCTTTTCTGGTTATTTTTAATTCATTTTAAATAGTTTTTGATATTCAAAAAATACAAAAATATTTTCCTAACCTATTTGAATGATGATGGATCTATGAAAAATATTCTCATCAATTTTTAAATTGATTTGAGATTTATTTGAGATTTTAGTTCAATTAGGTTATTTTTATTCATTTTTAATTGATTAAAAATAGTTTCTGACTTTTAAAAATGCTGAAATTTTTTATCAAACTTTGTTTGACCTTGTTGAACTTGGGATAAATTGCTTGGACCTTTCAAGTTTGATTTGAAGTGATTTTGAAGTTTGACCTTTCCATTATTTTTAATTCAAGTTTATTTCAATATTAAAAATGCAAAAAAAAATATTTTGCTTATTGTTTGATCTCCAATCTTCATCTCAGTTCTGATTTATCATTGTTTGACTTTGACTTTCAATGTCATTTGGTCAATACATATGGATTGGTACATTTTATTTCACTTTATGCATTTTGATCTTTCCATTTTCATTATCCATTCTCCATCTCCTTCTTCTTCTTCTTATTTTCTTTTTGATCAATGAGTTGAACGTTGATAAGTTAGCATTGATTAGAGAGACTTAATCTTCTTTGATCCAAATCTAATTCATCTTGATCAATTGATCAAGTGAATGGCTTTGCATTAAGGATAGGTTGTTTTCTAAATCATGCAAAAGGCTTAAACCAATACAAGATCAATTCTCTTCTTCTTTTTGGCATGGCAAGTTGTTGGAACTTGGTTCACTAATCAAGACTTCTAACTTGTGTTGTTGCCTACATTATTATTGATCGGCCTCAGATAGTTGTGACTTCTACATAAGTCCAATTACGATTGCTTAACATAGCGCTAAATTTGTCTTATGACACACTAACTACTAACACTAACTATTGACAATTAACATTTACTTTTTGCTCTTTATTTTTATGCAATTTACTATTCTTGCACATATTATCCATTTGCTTTTCTCTTTGCTCACTTGAGCACATGTTTATGTTAATGCCATTTGCCTTTTGCTCACTTGAGCACATAATTGTGTATATATATTATTATGCTTGTGTTTTGTTTTGATTGTTGTGAACCAAATGCAAAGAAATGGACTTAGTTTCTAGGACTTTACCTATGCAAAGAATGGAGAATTGGACTTAGATTCTAGGACTTTCCTTATGCAAAATTGGAGTAAATGGACCTTAATGATGAAGATGGATTAGAAGGACCAAATCTCTAAACTCACTCTTGTCCATTCTTGTTTTACTTCATGGAACTTTGGATATGTGTGCTTTTGTGCTAGGGAATTCTATTTGAGCTTAATTGAAGGACCATTGCCATGCTCATCCAAAGTGAAGGACACAAGATACATTGAGGATCTCTTAAGAGGCTTGTTTGATGATTTCTTTTGCTTTTTGTGATTGCCTATTCCAAAGGATGGGAGCTACTTTGATCATCAATATGATCTCAAGAGAGGAACTCCATTGTGGTTTTGTTTCTTCATCCTTTCTCTTTTTGCTTTACTTAGGACTTAGCCATTCTTCTTCTTCTCTCCACTCTAACCCAAGTCAAAACTTTTTGTGTAAACATTTAACCTTTGTTTTCAACTATTAGAAACCTAAGCCTTATGCTTTTGATTTTCAAACTTTCCTTTCATAACACTTATTTTGAATTGAATATTTAAGTCAACTTTGACCATTTTTGTATATACTCCTAATTGGTAAACATAACCCATTCAAATGTCTTTTTGTGGTTCCAATGGCCACTTCCTTAATCAAAATCTTTCATAACCTTTAGCTATTAGGTTTGAGTTATCCTTGAGGTAGATGTAATACTCACCTATATCCTTAGTGATGGACAATGAGACTTCCATGCTTATTATAGGGTTAACCCCTCACTAGCATGTTGAAGCTATCCTCACATGGTGGATTTGTGGTTTGGTTGAGTTTTCTCCCTTTGATAACAAAAGACCTTAAGGCTTTTGGACCAATCAATTCACCAACATTTTTTTTGAGATTTTTACCCCGAACTACGAGGTTTTGATCCTAATCTTTTTATAAGATGGTACGTAGGCAATGGGTTTATCCATCCAAACACAAAATGTAAATAAACTTGTACATTCTCTTCTCATCTCTCCAATCATGTTTGCACAAACAAAATTTTCCACAAAAACAACAACCTTTACAACAAGTGTGAAAAGGGCTCCCTAGGAGTACCTAGGATGTTTTGGGTGCCTAACACCTTCCCATTACATAACCAACCCCCTTACCCAGATCTCTATTTCTCTTTTACTAGTTTTTGTTAAAACTATTAGGTTTTTATTCGCTTTCTAACCATTCCTTTGGATAAATAGAAGTGCGGTGGCGACTCGACTTGTATGATTTACCTTGAATTTAGTCAATATCTCTAATGGTAACGAATACCCCGCTACAACTACCTTTGAAGATTGGTTTATCCATCATCCTTTTGATGATGACGATCTTGGAAATCATGGTGAATTACTATCATACTTTTGGTGGTGGAAATTTTTATTCTACTGTCATCCTTTTGGTGCCGGAAACCTTTTCAATTTTAGTCTCACCATTGTCCTTGTGTCCGTAATAACCCTTGTAAGATTGGAGTGTCCTACTCCTAATGCGTTGGTGCTTTTAGAACTCGTTACATTTTCTTTAGGCATTTCTCCATTTCATTTCTAAGGACAAAATTTGGGTCTTTTCATATTTAATTACCTTCCATCACGAATGTATGAAGATTATTGTCATTCTTACCTTCTAGTTCAAGTTAATTAAATAAGGGCAGCTGTCATACCCCGATTTTGTCCAGGAATTTGTTAAATTTTCATTTCATTTTTAATTCGCATCATATGTACAGCATGACATGCATTTCATCATGAATACTACCTAAAATATCAGTAAGAATAATTTTTTAGAAATATACAGTCAAAATGGTCGAATCACTTCTCAAATGCGTGCAAAATCAGCGGGTAAAAAGTTTCAAAATTAAACTCGCAGAAGCCAGTATTATTAATCTACGGTTCGCGTAGTTTAACCTGGTGTGCTCATTATATTTTTGGATGATTTTTTCAGCTGCATTGTAATCCGTCTGAGCCTTTTAACCGGTGAAAAGTTATTTCAAAATTTAAGGAAACGCTGTATTTTTTTAATAAGTTTATTTCGTGCTGATCATTTTAGTGCATCCGATTTAATTTTTCGAGCATATTTTCACCCAACATTTATTCATTTCCAGTCATTTCATTTTTATTCTTTCGCCAAAATACTCAGAAATATTAAGTAGAATTTTCCATGTATTACTTTCAACCAATCACAATTGAAGAATAAAGGAGAAAAATAATTAATTGGAAACAATGAGATAATAGCTGGCAAAGAGAAAAAAAATATGAAAGAAAAATTTAAATTTCCTACATCATCCAAAGACACATGGCACATGAAGATTGGGAAAGCAATTTTGTTTTGAATTGCTGGGCCACTAATGTAAAGCCACGTGTCCTAAATGACAAAGATGAGAAATGGTTTTGGATGAAAGGGGAACCAAATGCGTCACAAGGGGGGAGGGATCACACAATTTGGAAGTTTCTTATCTCTCTCTGAGCTGGCAACACATGGGAAGAGGAAAGAGTGAATAAAGCAAAAGAAAACGGTTCAATATTGGAGAGGGTGGGAGCTACAGGGGACGCACTCAATCTCTCTCCAATCACACCACAAAAAGTGGTACTCTCTCTGAATGAAAAAGAAAAGAAAAAAAGGTTATGACAAAAGATAAAAAAAGGAGAACACCACAATTCGCTATCGGTCACCGTTAAACCTCCACCCCTTTTCCACTTCATCACCCTCCGCCGCTCGTCGGTAAATCAAATGCCGGAAATCTCCGCACAACCCCCTCACCTTTGATCGTGTCTACCAGCGTCCACCGGCGAACCCTCGCTTTCCTTTCGCCGGAACCAAAACCTTTTCGCGCCCTTAACCGCTGGCCATCCAACAACAACCCCTCTGTTCATCTCCTTTTCTTCACCGATGACCGCACGAACAAACTCCTTCGTCTACCTTCACACCTCACCGGTCGACCTCCACCATGTAACCCTCTTCGTTGTTGTCGTTCGCCGCCGCGATCCAACACATCACCGACCAAATCGCTACTCCCTCCTTTCAAACCGTCTGCGCCTCCACCGTGTGCGAGCCACCGGAAAAAGCAACCTCCGTTACTCCATAGACGCTACACAACTCCCATAATCTTCTTCATACCGCTCACAATCGTGAACCTTCACCGACCGCCACGCAACAACCGTTGCCGCCGGCTCCAAATCCAGATCTGTTTGTTAGAGGAAAAGAGCTTATTGGAAACACGTAAAGAAGAACGTGTTTGGAGAGATTGGAGGTTCAATTATTTCTTTCCATTTTTAATTAATTTACTTTTGTACTGTTATTTTAATTTCTTTTAAATTGATGCAGGTACAGAAAGTTGGAATTTTGTTTTTAGTATTATTCACTATATTATCTTCTAATGCTTGTTTATTTATTGAATTTAGAGGAAGTTTTAAATTGATGTTTGTCAGGTTCATTGTCTCTATTATGTTGTGATATGAATCTTGTTATGATATGAATCTGATTGCTTAGAATTCTAGAAATTAACTGTGAAGATGAATAGCAATAATCGATGTGTTGGATCACAATTTTTTTCCTTGCATTTGTATTACTTTAGCAAATAGAGAAAGGAGATGCTAGATTTGTTAAGTTTGGTTTAGTTGTTGTTTTTTCATTTCTACCATTTCACAAGAAGAAAAGAAGCGTTTAGCTCTCTTTGTTCTGGTCTTTTTCTCTTAATTATTCTCCACCATGGTGCAAACAAATCAAATAGTATTATGTCTTACTTATCCATATCTTGCTATTATTAAAGTGAATTAAGATGAAAATTGGGCTTTTCTCATAAGCACTCTGAGCCCAATATGTATTTTTGCATCTCCCATTTGTAAATAAATATGTATTATTGAATTTAGAGGAACTTATAATGCGTGGACTCGACTTGTATATGTCATTATGCCACCAAGATTTCAATATATTAATGGAATATTTCACCGTGTTATGAGTTCGCGAATAACATTAATCATTGTTATCTCGCACAAACCGGTTTAAGCACACCGATTCAATTAAATAAAGCGATACCGTCACTTAATTCTTTTTCTTTAATTATAATAAATTAATTAATTAAATATTGACCAATTAATTAATTACTATTAATTAATTTTAATTAACAGGATTATTTGATTTAATTAAATAATTCTGATAATCAATCTTAATTAATTTAGTTAATCAATTTAATCGAACTTTAATCAATTAATTTTGGTAATTAAACATTAATCGATTTCTTCCACCATCACTTCATCATCAATTCATAAACCAAATCCATTTCCAATCATCATCAATTCAAAACCACTTTAAACCATTAAAATCACATGTTTCTTGATTCAACATCGAGTCCATTTCCCACACCTTTGTAAGTCGATTGCTTTTTAGCATCACCATCAACCTCACATAGCTTAGTCTTGAGATTTTTTACAATGAGACCTATTTGATTTTTATTAATCGAGTAGATGATTGACTCACTAATTAAAATCCAATTTATCTATAAACACCAATTCAAACCTCGGTCCAACACCAAATAATTTTTCTCAAAACATATTAATTCTAATAAATTCAAATTCAACATATTTAATTAACTTACTCTTGAAAACTATTTAAATTAACTTTTGGATGAAAAGGAGAACACTAAGCGTCCGCTTCACTATCTCTCGATTATTCGGATAATTGGCGTTCGCCACATTGCTCGAAAGTTTCGTCATTCAATTAAAACACTGAAAACTTACAAATTCAAACCACTTTCCCAAATTAAAATGTCTAAAGACTTTATTTTTTAAATCAACACTTTGGATGAAAAAGAATATAGTAAGCATTCGCTTCACTATTTCTCATTTACTAGAACGATTGGTGTACGCCACATTGCTCGAATTATTATCACCCGATTAAAGCTTCAATCATACCAACTCAAACTATTTTTCCAAATCAAATATAACCTCTAAAGACTTTATTTTATAATTTTAACTTTGGATGAAAAAGAATGGAAGGCGTTCGCCTTACCATCTCTCAAATAATTGAATGATTGACGCTCACCATATTGCTCGATTTTTCCGTCTGCCGATTATAACACGCTAAATAAACTTGGATAAAGGAATGGGTGGTGCACGCCTCGTTGTTCCTTGAATAATCAAGTGAGAGGCTCACTCTTCACTACCGCACATATTCGATTTTCCGCAAACAAACCTTAAATAATAATTTAAACGAACAAGGGAGTAGAAGGCGTTCCCCTTGTTATTTCTTAAAAGAATTGGACGATTGGTGTGCACCACATTGCTCAATCTTTTGTCGTTCTTCAAAAATATCTTAAACACATCAAATATATTTGTTCTCGCCTTCGTGCGATCAAAACCAATCAAAGAAAACATCTAACATATTAATTCAACTTGTCACCTTCGCATGACCAAAACTCTTTTAAAAAAGAACAGTGTTTAATCCTTTCTAACGCGCACCATAAACTAGTGCTTAAGCCTCCGCTGAGAGCAGACAAGCCAATATTTAACCTTTAGAACACGATCTACACAGACGCTCATTAAAAAACACCAACCAACCGTAGTTCCCCGAACTACGAATACTCTGATTTCCTTATTGCACCATTAGGATACGTAGGCACGAGATTGCGAGATCTTGGCGAACACACTAATAAAAAACGTCCCCTTTCCCCTTCTGAGGTCTCCATCCATCTCTATTATCGACATTTATCACTTGAAGAAAGCAAATAAAATTCAACTAACATTCAAATAGCAAATTAGACTAAAAGGTTCCCATTGAGTATAACGGACGTGAGGGGTGCTAATACCTTCCCCTTGCGTAATCGACTCCCGAACCCTAATATGGTTGCGATGACCATTATTCTCTTTTTAAAAGGTTTTATCGATATTTTCCTATTCCTTCATTGGGATAAAAAAAGTTTGGTGGCGACTCTGTTCAAACTAAATAATTCCGCGACCATCGTGAGGGATCGTATTTTTTCGAGATGCGACACTATTCATACCTTCAGGTTTAAAAAGATTAAATAGGGGGTAACCTTCATACCCTAAAATTTTTCCTACCTCCTCATTCAATTCAATTGCCTTATGGTTTTGTTCATTTGCATACATTTGTATATTCGATCATGAATTTAGGTCACTCATCGACATTTGCATATTGTAATAAATTTAGGCCAAAGGTTCGATAATAATGGATTTAATCAGTTTAAGTGGATTTTCGAGACACATATTATTCAATAATTTTTCAGGTTTATTTTCCATATTACTTATGGCGTGGATTATCTCTTTATTTGAGATTCATGGTTAGCAGAGGGATTAGAATGATTGTTACTTAATTCAAAAGATTGTTTGAATTCAAAAAAAAGAGCAAAGTTGGAATAAAGAGAATATTTCATTCGTTTATTGGAAATTCATGTTACAATGAATATTTCTTGAGATACAAATCAAAAGAATGGATTATAAGGAAAGAGGGTAAAAAATTACAACTTTGGGGAATAGTTAACTTTTTGGTCAAACAGTTGACTTTTTGGTCGACAATTGACTTTTGGTGAACTGTTGACCATTGACTCGATTTTGACTCCTAAATTTTCCTAGACCTATTCCATAAAAATTTGAACAAAGGATTCATCATTTTTCATCAAAAATAACTTATGTAATGATTATGTCAAGTGCTAATTTCCTAGAAATTCTATCTTCCATCAAGCTTAACTTCCATGGCTTATTCTTTACTTTCCAATGTTTCTTCAAGATCATTCTTCCACTACAATAATCATATTGCTACAAGGAAGAAGTTACATCAAGTTATACATTCATATAATTGAGTTGGACATGGTTATGTTAAACAACATATAACATATAATTGATTCATGGAATAAGCCATTTAGGGAAATAAAGTGCTAAGTGTGCAAATGGTTTTAAAAGTGAACAACGGGAATGATACGTTCAAAGTATGGTTTGAAAACGAATCTTTTACGATGATCAAATAAATCTGACACGTAATCATGCAAGAAAAATAAACAAGATAAAGCATAGCAATGAAGTAAACAAATTAAAGGTAGTGCGAGGAAATAAACAATTTAAAAGCGAAGTGAGAAATAAACAATAATAATGTGAATTGTATTAAAAACCTGCTCCAAATCGGAGACTTGAATCTGGTACAAACTTGAAATAAATCTGACTTGAAAGTAAAATGACGGTAAGATTAACTTATACTCTATGGTGCTCCAAACCCGATTACAACAATGGTGCGATAATCCTCCGATATGAAGAATTTTTTCTTTAATAGTGTGATTCTATGGCCTATGCTTCAACTAGACTTGGATGCCTAAAACTAAATATCTAAGTCATATTTATAGTGTAACAATGCCTTGGAAGTTACGTAGCATCTTCAAAATTCGTGTGGAGGAAATGTCTCTGGTCATGGCCACTTTCTAAAATCGTCCTTGACTAAACACGAAATGGGAAGATGGCACCCTCCATCTAGGCATGGTGTCTGCCATGTGTACAAGGGGTGGAAGACGTGGTCGTGTGACCGTTGGAATATGGGTAAGTTCTTACACATCATGGCTGCCCCATGGCCAACGCCATGTGGAACGCTATATGTGTATTTTCCATTGAAAATCTCTGATTCTTGCTCTTTTCACTCCCTTTTTCCGTGAAAGGCTTTATTTAGGCAATGTACCTGAAAACAAGACAAAAGACAAGCATAACACAAGAAAATAACAATAAAACTATAATAATCGTGTGCAATTCAAGCCAAATATGCAGTGTGTTTCAATGTTATCAAATTCTCTCACACTTAAACCTTTGCTTGTCCTCAAGAAAACTCTTATGAGCACACAAGAAAAAACAGCAACACACAAGTATCAAATTCAGGCTAAAGAATTTTAGTTTGATCAAGGTTGCGTAGATAAGTAGTAACTCGTGAACTCGTAGTAACACTTTCCGCGGTTTGTGATCATAAGTTTCCTTCCTATACAAACCAATCTACGTCATGTTATTATACCTAGTCCTAACTTAGTCATCCCTTTTTCATCCTTTTTCATTCAAGCACAATCACATTAAGCTTGTTATCTTGTACTCACATGGTGAGTGAACCTGTTGGTGATCATGATCCAAATTTGTGTTAACATTCAATAATTTTGCTATTTAGCACATACATATAAGCATAAGTTTCAGAAGTTTCTCTACCGTTGGGTTAAGTAACCCGGTGAGGGTCACCTAACTTATAGGACAAATCCTTTTTCAAATTCTTAGCTTTTTCTACATGTATTTTTTTTCTTTTTCTTTCTTTTTACGGGATCATTCACCTATTTGCATCGGCTTGTTCACTTAGTGGTAACTAAGATGGTGCTGACTGCTAAAATAAACGACTTAAGGATTAATTCAAGGGTGAGATTTCATGGCCACGGCATAATAAGTATCCAGATCGATTCCTATAATTAAGAAACTTACGGTGGCAGAATGATATCGATTTTTCAAAAGTTTTCCCAAGTCTCTGCAACCTATCCTAAGCTTGTCTAACAACCCAAACTTTCAAAATAACAGTTGTTTTCTTAAAAGATTTTTTGTGTGTTATGGCTCAAGAAATGGGGGGGAAATAGACAAATTACACATACAAATCGTAAAACAAATGTAATTATTAAAAACAAACTAGAATCATAATTAAAACTAACTAGAAAGCAATAAAATTAGAAAACATAAATAAAAATAAAAACACTAAATATCTCCTCCCACACTTAAACCGAACATTGTCCCAAATGTTTTGATAAAAGGTGAAAAGCGATTAGTAAAACCTAGACAACACTACTGCTGGCCACTAGTAACCTCTCCTCCCTGATCTGAATGTCGAGGATGACGACTCTTACTACGGTGACGAGCACTCTATGAAATATGAAGTTGCTCAGCCCGTGTTGTCAGTGCGGTGTTCGACTCTTGAAGTCTTATGATGTTTTTCTTTGTATTGGTACATGCATGAAATATCAATGACATTTTGACATAATAAAAATTATATTTAATAAAAATAATGACACATGATTTTTTTGAATTTTCTCTGGTAAATGCATAATACTGATATAATTGTATAATAAGTGTATTACATGCAAAGTACTGAGATAACTGCATGAATAAGTGTATCTAATATTGAATGCGGGAAATTAAATCTAATTTGCGGAAATAAATCTAATCATAATAATGGAAATATGTCTACTAATGGTGAATCTGATAATAGTAATAAAACGGAAAATCTCCCCCACACGTAATGTCAGAAGTGTCCTCAATGCTTCTAGTAACTCCTCTAAAGTGATCCACGTCGGGCACCGTGTGCCTCTGCTAGCTGGCGTTAGAGACTATAGATTTTCTGATAAAGGCAATTTATCTCTGTGGCATGTGTAGCATATGGGACCTCCCTCTGTAAAGTCAGTTCAGTAAGATCTTCTTGTAGGAAAACCATCTCTTTGCGCTTAGTGTTGAGCTCAGAGTCAACATTGCGCCACTGCAAATTAACATTAGAGGAATAAATTGTGGTCCTTTCTGGGAGAGATGTAGGGTAGTATTCAGGAACATGAGGGGTTTAGGGTCTACCAGGTGTCTCATCCTGGGCTTCTAAGGCATATGACCAAATTTTTTTGTTATGGAAATTTGTTCTTATTGGGTGTGGTAAACCAAAGTAGCGGATGATTTCATTGTCTATCAGGAGCTTATAATGGACGGGGCTGAAAAATACTCTCCTCACTAGGCCACGGTCCAAGCAATGGTTCAGGTCAATTAGGGTACAACCACAATAGGCGGTCAGGTGAGATAGTTTTCTAATGATACCTAAGGCATATGCTATATGGGTCACTGTTTCTCCAACATGTATAGGTCCCTCAGAGGATCTGGAAGTAAGGTTAAGGTTATCAGTTAGGATATTTTTGGAGGCTATAGGATGTGACTAGGTGGTACAAAAGAGCATAAAGATCTCCTTAGCACTAACATGGTCATCGATCTCTGGGCTAAGATCATTTGGAAGTATCTACAAGTTGGGTTATGGATGCGGTTTGAAAGTTGGATGGATGGGTCAGGGCCTCCCTCACCTGTGATATCACTCCAAAAATTATCAAGCTCATCTTGCATGAAATCACCAACTGGGAGTTCATGCATAAGATAAAGGCCACACTAAAATCCTAGCAGGTTAGCAAAATCCTTATGGTTAAAGGTGTACTCATTTCCAAATAGTCTGAAGTTAATACGACCTCTTTTGAATCCTCTACCAATGTAAGGTTCATAGGTGAGTAAGGTAATAAATTATAGGGTGAGGTGTTTGTAGGTAACATTCATGGCATTAGAATATTCCTCCCATTGGAGTTGGTGACAAAGGTATCTCACACTTGCTTCAAGACCTAAGGCTTCTAGGCAGTTAGGGTCAAAATATCTGGTTGGTAACAATGGTTGCTCATAAAGGACCACATATAGTTTCCCCGGAGTATCATCTATGAACACAACATGCATATCGTCGAAGCTCTGTATCCTGAAAAATATGGTTAGTGGAGAATGTGCTATGGAAAGGGATGAATCTGAAACCTGAAACATAAACATCACACAAGTCAGTTATGTTAAGAAAATAATAAATTAAATAATATCACCTTTTGAAAATAATGGAAAATAAGACAAAAATAATAAAGTAATAAATAGAAAATGGTTATGGGTTGCCTCCCACACAGTGCTTGTTTAACGCCGTTAGCTCGACGATTATAGAACTCACGTCGTAGAAGTAGCAATTGGTGGTCCGATCAGTGTATGACCAGAGTAATAGGTAGGGATGTCACCTCCGTTATAGTGTTTCAACATTTGTCTGTTTACTATGAAAGGACTACATGAATGGTTTCAGATTTCTACTGCCCCAGGATTTAGGACTTTAGTGACCTCATAAGGGCCAGTCCATCGTGAGCGGAACTTACCAGGGAAAAGCCGTAATCTAGAATTAAAGAGAAGTATATGGTTGCCTACGTTAAATTCTTTTTTAACAATTCTCTTGTCATGCCATGCTTTAGTTCTTTCTTTATAAATATTGGCATTTTTATAAGCACCGCGACATAGTTGTTATAACCTATGAATGTCGAGAATGTGCTTATCGCCGGCTGCTAAGAAATCCATATTAAGGGCTTTGATGGCCTAATAGGCTTTATGTTCCAGCTCAAAGGGTAAGTGACAAGATTTTACATAAACCAACTTGTATGGAGTTGTTCCTATATGGGTTTTGTAAGTGGTCCTATAATCCCACAATGCTTCTTGTAGTCTCAGGGACTAATCTTTTCTGGATATTGAAACAATTTTTTCTAATATTTTCTTAATCTCCCTAATCGAAACCTCTACTTGTCCACTAGTTTGTGGATGGTAGGGTGTTTCTACTCTGTGCTTAACTCCATACTTATTTAGAAGGTTATCAAAGATTCTTGATATGAAGTGTGATCCTCTGTCGCTTATAACAAGGCGAGGTACTCCAAATCTAGGAAATATGTTGTTTTTGAATAATTTTATGACCACACGACTGTCTTTGGTAGGTGAGGCTACAACCTCAATCCACTTAGACACGTAGTCAACAACTACTAAGATGTATTTGTTTCCCATTGAGGATGGAAACGGTCCCATGAAATCTATTCCCTAGACATCAAAGGGTTTCACTTCTTGGATATTTCTAAAGGGCATTTCATCACATCTCGAGACATTGCCAGTGCGTTGACACCGGTCACATCTGAAAATGTAGGTATAGATATCGCGCCGCAATGTTGGCCAGAAAAGGCCTGCTTGAAGTATTTTAGCGCAAGTCTTAGATGTGCCTTCACGTCCACCATACGGTGCAGAGTGACAATGTTTGATTATATTTTCTACCTCCTATTCAGGCACACATCAACGAAATATGTCGTCTGCACCTTTCTTGAATAGAAGGGGTTTGTCCCAATAAAAGTGTTTCACATCGTGAAATAACTTCTTCTTCTGTTGATAGTTAAGGTCAAGGGGTATGATATCGACAACTAGGTAATTTACAAAATCGGCGTACCAAGGTACGTTTGTTACTGCCAGATTATTTTCAGTGTTTAATTCTAAATAAAGTCCGGGGTCGTCATTGTGACTAGTTCTAACTGCTACTATAAGTATATCATAGGTAAAGTCATCGTTTATGGGTACTAGGTTGGTTTTAAATATTCTAGCATTGAAAGGTGGTCAGCAACCACGTTTTCGGTGCCTTTCTTATCACGGATCTCCAAGCCGAATTCTTGTAGCAAATAGATCTAGAGAAGTAATCTAGGCTTAGCGTCTTTTTTTCTTAACAAATATCAAATGGTTGCGTGATCTGTGTAAACTATAATTTTGGCTTCAACTAAATAAGATCAGAATTTGTCAATAGCAAAAACAACGAGAAGGAGTTCCTTTTTGGTTATGGCATAATTAAAAACCGCGTCTAAGGTTCTACTGGCGTCTAAGGTTCTACTGGTGTAATAAATTAGATGTAATCTCTTGTCCTTTCGTTGCCCTAAAACAGCACCAACAGCGTAATCACTTGCATCACACATAATTTCGAAAGTTTGGTTCCAATCGGTAGGTTGCATAATAGGTGCGGAGATTAGTGTATGTTTTAAGCATTTGAATGCTTCGAGACATTTATCGTCTAAAATAAATTCAACGTCTTTCATTAGAAGACCTATTAAAGGTTTGACTTTCTTAGAGAAGTCATTGATAAAGCGTCGGTAGAAACCAACATGTCCAAGAAAACTTCGGGACTTCCCTAACTGTCTTAGGTGGTTGGAAGTTTTCTATAACCTCTATCTTGACTTTGTCAACCTCAATGCCTCTTTCAGATAATATGTGTCCTAACAATATACCTTCGGTGACCATAAAATGACATTTCTCCCAGTTTAGAACGAGGTTCACTTCCACGCATCGTTCTAGAATTCTTTCAAGGTTAGCTAGGCAGTTTTTTAAAATGGATCCGCATACCGAGAAATCGTCCATGAATACTTCCATGATCTCGTCAAGGAAATCTATGAAGATCGACATAATATAATGTTGAAAGGTAGCTGGGGTATTGCAAAGTCTGAATGGCATTCATCTATAGGCAAACGTTCCATAAGGGCATGTAAAGGTTGTTTTCTCTTGATTATCGGGGTGAATAGAAATTTGGAAAAATCTAGAGTATCCATCTAAATAACAAAAGTAAGAATGTCTAGCTAGACGTTCAAGCATTTGGTCAATAAATGGAAGAGGGAAATGGTTTTTCCTAGTTACTTTATTAAGTTTTCTATAATCGATGCACATGCGCCAACCATTTTCTATACGTTTAGCTACTTGTTCTCCTCTCTCGTTTTGCATGACTATGACACCTACCTTTTTAGATACCACATGTACATGGCTTACCCACTTACTATCAGAAATTTGATAAATTATTCCATCCTCTAGTAATTTCAGCACTTCTCTTTTTACCAGATCACTATTATAGGATTTATCCTTCTTTGATGTTCTCTAGTGGGTTTAGAATCTTCCTCTAGCATTATCTGGTGCATGCACACAAATGGGCTTATCCCTTTGAGATATGAAATTCTATAACCTAAAGCTGTGGTATACTTTCTCAATACATTTAATAGTTGATCGGTCTCATCACCATTTAAGGTAGCTCTAACTATGACTGAATGATTTAGTTCTTCGTCCAAAAACTCGTACCTCAGATTCTTAGGTAGTTCCTTAAGCTCTATTAATGGTTTCTTAGGACATGGCATATGGTCTGGGGTGAGTGCTAAGAATTCATAAAGATTGTCATCTATATAAGGTTCCATTAATCTTTTAAATTTGTCGTCATTCATTATGGGGGTCGAGAGTAATTTAATCGTTCTAGTGGGTTCTTCTTGGTCTAACTCTCTTATGCACTCATCAATGATATCGATGGCATAACATGAGTCATCTATGGTTGGTGCCATTAGGAATTTGGATAGTATAACTTCTACTTTTTCATCACCTACTTCAAAAGTCATCTTTCCTCTCTTGACATCTATTATGGCTCCAGTTGTTGATAAGAATGGTCTACTTAGGAGGATTGGGATTTTGTCATCTTATTTGATGTCCATGACAACAAAATCTGTTGGAATATAGAGTTGGCCAATCCTAACTGAAATGTCTTCTAATATGCCATGGATCTATCGGCTAATTGAAGGGACATCCTAGTTGGTTGCATTTCTCCTAGTTTTAAATTATTACAAATGAATAAAGGCATTAAACTTACACTGGCTGCTAAGTCCAAAAGTGCTTTATCGATAACGTGATTTCCTAAAACACGAGGTATAGAAAAAATTCCGGGGTTTTTCTCCTTTTTAGAAAGTTTTTTTTCAAAAATAGAGTTGCACTCTAAGGGTTTAGGAGCATTAAGTCTACGTTTATTGGTTAAGATGTCTTTAAAGAATTTAGCATAAGATGATATTTGGGTAATAACTTCAGTGAATGGAATCTCAACATGGAGTTTCTCAATCGTTTTATGAACTTTTTGTATTGGCTATCTAATTTGGTTTGTTTTAGTCTTTGTGGATATGGAATTAGTCGTTTATAAGGAGAGGGTGGTACATATACTTTGTTATCTTTCACTCCTTATCTATCTTTAGCTTCTTCATCTTTTTGTTTCTCAGGCTCTACTGGTTCCTCTACTTGTTTCTCAGGTGTAATCACAACATTTTTCTTTGGGGTTCTAGTTTATTCAACCTAGGATTTACAGGTTCATCGTAAGTGGTTCTACTCCGTAGGGAAATAATGTTAGCGTGCCCCTTGGGGTTAGGTTGAGGTTGTATAGGAAATTGTCCTCCTGGTGTAGCTTGAGCAACTTGTCGTTGTGCCACTTGAGATATTTGGGTTTCAAGAATTTTATTATGGGTAATCATATAATCGAACTTAGTGCCTAATTATGTAATCAATCCATTTATATGAATGTTCTGGTTCATGAATTCTTTGTTTTGCTAAGTTTGGTTGTAATGAAGCTCTCCATGATTTTCTCAAGATTTGATTTCCGAGGAGTAGCTTGCATAGGCTAGTTCGGTCTTTGGGCTTGGAAACCTGGTGGTCTTGAGGTGTAGAGTTCTGAGTAGGGTTGTTATTCTTATAGGAAAAGTTTGGGTGATTCCTCCATCCAGGGTTATAAGTGTTTGAATAAGGGTTTCCTTGGGAATAATTGACCTGATTTGGGTTTGATTCAGCTAAAAGATTGCATTCAGTTGTGATGTGTCCTTGGGTTCCACATATTTCACATCCGGGTTGAACTACAACTACGATAGCTGTAGAGTTAACAAATAAACTTTCGACTTTTTAGGCTATGGCGTCCATTTTGGAATTCATATGGTCTAGGCAGCTAACTTCGTAAATACCTCCTTTGGTTTCTCTCTTTTCCACTGATGCTTATTTCGTTCCCCATTGGTAATGGTTTTGTGCCATATCTTTAATAAGAGTGCAAGCTTCAGGATATGGTTGGTTCATTAGTGCACCACCGGCGGAAGCGTCGATGGTCATCTTTGTGTTATAGATAAGTCTGTTATAAAAGGTATGAATAATAAGCCATTATTCTAAACCATACTATGTACAAGCTCTTAATAGTTCTTTATATCTCTCCCAAGCGTCGAAAAGTGACTCGCCATCTTGTTGAGTGAATCTAGTTATTTGGTTTTGTAGGACATCGGTCTTACTCGGTGGAAAGTGTCTAGCAAGGGATACTTTCTTTAGGTCATTCCAAGTGGTTATTGAATTTGTTGGAAGGGAATCTAACCATGATCATGCTCTACCTCTGAGGGAAAAAGGGAAATAGTCTTAGACGTATCGCCCCAGGAGAAGCACCCTTGGTTTTTAAGGTATCAGCTAATTGGATGAAAACATTTAAGTGTTTGTTCGGGTTCTCAATAGGGAGACCTGCGAACTGGTTTTGTTGCACTATTTGCAATAAAGAGGGTTTTAATTCAAAGTTATTAGCTAGAATAGTGGGGTTTACAATACTAGAATGACGTTCTTCGTTAGAAGGCAGGGCGAAATCTTTAAGAGGTCTTTGGTTTTCTTCTTCGGTCATTTCTCTTCTAATCTTTTGGAGCAAAAGACGAGCGTGAGCGTATCTTTCGGGTTCTCCTATTGGATCTACCAAACTTACGGTACTATGAGTTCTTCGCATTGACCGGAAAAAAGGGTGCCTTAATCTAGATGGTGTAACAACAGGGTATGGAATTTGACGTAATTAGTCCTCGGTAACGGCACCAAAAACTTGATGTGTGCTTTCTGCAAGTATACGAAATACGTCAGAGTAATACAAAAGATTATCGATCCCACAGAGACCAATGTCAATCTATCGATTACTATCGTTACAGTGTTTAACTAAGGCTAATCAAACAGATGTTTAGAGTGTGCATGAATTAAAAATAGTGAAGATAAATTCAGAGAAAATGATATTGGAATGTAATTCACATCTATTAAACAATACTCCTATTGTTTTTAAACATAATTACTTATGGGACAATATTTTCTTCCTTGAAAAAGAGTTAATTAAAAAGGAACCTCCGTGTTAGCGTAATCGGAACCAGACCTAACCTCTAATCTATACCAGCCGCTCACGCTGCACCGGTCGCATATTGCGTTAAAGTGAAAAATCATTTTTTATATAATTACCTCTAAGGCTCAGTTGAAAAGTGCTTTTGATTGGAAATTTTTAACATAAAAAGGTTTCCGGCATATGCTCGACCAACCGGATCCTAAACCTATAAACGCGTCCGAAAATAGTTTTAAAATCACTTTCTAATAATATTAAAATCTCATAATTAGTTTAGCAAAGCGCTTTCGCCGTTTTTATCAATTAAAAACTAACCAAGTTTTATCTTAAATGTCGGACGACTTTCGATCTTACCCGACTTAATCACGAATCTACTTTCGTAGTAACCGATCAAATAAAACACATAAAACTTGTATTAAAATCAAAACAGCCCCTAAAGTATTCCTACATATATAACATGCGGGGTACCTTCGAAACGACGGTCTTCATATTCCAGCACTAAGGATTTAGCTTGACATGGTTACGTTAAACAACATAGCATATAATTTATTCATGGAATAAGTTATTTAGGGAAATTAAGTGCTAAGTGTACAAATGGTTTTAAAAGTGAACAACAAGAATGATACGTTCAAAGTATGGTTTAAAGCGAATCTTTTACGATGATAAAATAAATCTGACAAGTAATCATGCAAGGAAAATAAACAAGATAAAGCAGAGCAATGAAGTAAACACATTAAAGGAAGTGCAAGAAATAAACAATTTAAACGCGAAGCGAGAAATAAATAATAATAATTTGAATTGTATTAAAAATCTTCTCCAAATCGAAGACTTAAATCTGATACAAACTTGAAATAAATATGACTTGAAAGTAATATGACGACAAGGTTAACTTCTACTCTATGGTTCTCCAAACCCAATTACAACAATGGTGCAATAATCCTCTGATGTGAAGAATTATTGCTTTAACAGTGTGATTCTATGGCCTATGCTGCAACTAGACTTGGATGCCTACAACTAAAGATCTAAGTCCTATTTATAGTGTAACAATGCCTAGGAAGTTACGTAGCATCTTCAAAATTTATGTGGAGGAAATGTCTCTGGTCATGACCACTATCTACAACCGTCCTTGACTGGACGCAAAATGGGAAGATGGTGCCCACCATCTAGGTATGGCGCCTGCCATGTGTACAGGAGGTGGAAGATGTGGTCTTGTCATCGTTGAAACGTGGGTAAGTGCTTACACATCACGGCTACCACCATGGCCAACATCATGTGGAACGCCATATGTGTATTTTTCACTGAAAATCTCAGATTCTTGCTCTTTTTGCTTTCTTTTTCTGTGAAAGGCTTTATTTAGGCAATGTACCTGAAAACAAGACAAAAGACAAGCATAACGCAAGAGAATAACAATAAAACTATAATAATCATATGCAATCCGAGCCAAATATGCAGTGCGTTTCAGTGTTATCATTCATCGTCCCCACTGAGTCACTGTTCCCAAGCTCGTCTTGAGGCAAGGGAGGAGAAATGGTTTGTTCTTTCTATCCATTTCCATGAACCACTTCATCCTCAAGATCCACCTCTTCCACCAATTGACCATTAAAAACCATCTTAAATAAATCCAACTCGCTTAAATTCAACCTCTGGTACTATCATTGAATTTGGTCTTTTTCGTTCTCAGAACTTTTGTTAGCGACAAGAAGAGATTCCAAACGAGTCTCTTCTAATTAAGTCTTTAACACTTGTGTGGCTCCATCATGAGTTCTATTGACCTTTTTTCAATTTAGTAAGCTCGGTCTCAACTGAATAAAGTTTCTCATTATATTTATGACAAATCTCTTCTAAGAGCTTCTTATTTTCTAATCATTTATCCTTCTCTTTGTCAGCTTTCTCCATAGCAGTCTTAGCTTTCTTCTATTTTTCCTCCAGTATGGTCAGCCTTTCATTAGCTAAGATACGCAAAGCTTGATCCAACTCACTCTATTCCTTGATTTTGTAAGCTTACATGTTAGGACCTCCCCCCTTTGCTCAAAGTGGTCGGTAGCCTCAAACATGATCTTTCTTAGAAAAACACTTCTCACCAGATAAGTACCTTTCAATTTGATCAACTTTTGAAACCTCATATTCTTTGCGTTGTTCATATTGCTAGGTGCATGCAAGTGGTCGTGATCGAATATCAGTTTGTCAAAGTTCTTTTTCCTATAGATGAAATTCAAAAGGGCCTCCTCATGAAGATATGCTAACTCTAGCACCTTAAGAAGGCATTTTATCCGAATTCAAGAAGGAAGAGGTTTCCAGAACACATTGATTTTCCCAGAGATCCATTTTCTACCTCTTGGGAGAAGAAGGTGTTTTCTCTTTTGGGTTTCGGGGAGGTATTTCAACATTTAAGGGAACACATTTAATAATTTCCCCTTATCACTTGTTTCCTTTTTTTTAACTCGGGTCATCACAATAGATGAATCACTTTTTTAATTATGAGGGTTTGTCGTATTCCTTTTTTGCTTCAGCATTCCCAATCATTCACTTCCTCTCTTTCACAGATAAAAAAGTTATTTGTCCTCCATGATACAAAAGAAACAAAAAAGGCATGTCAAATTTCATCAGAAAATATATAACATATATTAGAGGGCATAAGGCATTACTTAACCAAAAAATTCATGAATTCAAGAAAGTCTACCTCATACCTCAGTGAATCTTTCACACTCAGAGGCCTAACTTGTTACAAAAAATCAACCATATATTTCTCAACACCAATAATCTTATCAAAGTCATAACCGGTGATTTATAGGAGAGTACTAGTTCAATAAAGAGGAAATCGATAAGTGCCACCCTCATTAAGAATGACCTCGCGACGATTAACATTACCCTAAACTAAGATGACCTTATCTTTCCAATTTTTATAATTTCAGGTATATGGGGATAGAAGGGCCATTTTGGAGATCACACTCACAGAAAATCACCCGCTTTTGTTAACCATTTTGTCTCATAAAAGGAAAAAAAAGATACTTACAGTAAAGCTAATATCAAAACCTCAACAAAGAATCTCAAAGGCTTGGAAAAACCCAGTTGTAGGATGAAATTGAGAGAGAGCAATGTTTAAGACATTTAAAATCACTACTTGAAAAATAATGAATGGTATACCACAACCCCCCGTGAGCAGTCTTTGTTGTTACAGTGAATCAATGCTCGTCACTTCATCACAGAAAGTGGCATTTCTTGAAGTGGTGACCTCCATGAGCAACTTCGATAATCCTGATGAAGAAGATACTAAATTAGCACCATTAGCATCATCGTTATCACTAGATAACTCTCATAACTTCCTTACATTTTCTCTTTCACAAACATCCAATCTATTTTGCCATCGCCCCATTTTGCGTTATTTAAACAAAGAGTCCATAAATCGCATTGCTTGTAAATCGTTTCTTATTCAACCAACTTTCCTGTGGAATCATATTCTCTTATAAAAATAATACCTAAATTAATAAAAATAAATAATAGATAAGAAGAAAAACACTTGACTGCACAAGAAAAATTATAGTTAACACAAAGAGAATTCTTCACAAAAACTTTGGAGAAGACAACGTAAAAAAAAATAAAAATTAAAAAGGAAAGATGAGAGGTTTATATATAAGGCAAATAAGTAGCCGACAAGTCATACATATCATTAAGAGAACTAGTCACTAGGTCTAAAACCCTAGTCTTTAAAGGCGCATGATCCTAAGAGTGACAATCATTGCATTAGTGTAAATGGAATACAATACCCACTCAAGTAAATTCAATAAGGAATGAGATCAGTAGGAGGGACAAAGCAAAAGCACTTCACCCTTACAACCTTTAAGCTAAAGCACTTCATTCTTATAATTAGCAGTTACAATAATATACAAAGAGTTAATCGGTTAAATAACCTTTGACACATAGACAAGAGAGAGCAATGAAAAGTCACCAGATATGTTATAGGAGTTACAACAATCAGATAAAAGAGCAATAATATTGATTGACATCAAAACAACAATGGCAACCATCGCCATAAAACTAAAAAAGAGAGAGGACATGAGGAAGAGAAGGATAAACCAAATACTTAAACTATGTACTTTTTCTAAGTAAAAAAAATTGTAGACGAATTTAAAATTTATCTAGGTTAAAAAAAATTAAAAACACCATACTTCTTTGTGTTAATCATTGTCAAGAAGTGTGCCATGCATTATCTTATCTTAAACGGTTAGAAAGTACATTAAATTTAATATCTAAGTTCTAACATATATGTTATGACATGATTTTTTATATCTAACACTTAGAGTGCATATTAAAATTATACAAAGATTCTCCAATAATAAAAAGAAAGAAGAACGATCCAAAATAATGCATAGTTAATGATGGTGCCAAATTAAACCTCAAACATATAGTCACAAATAACAAATACATGTTCTTAATTACGTCAAACTAAAGCAACAGAAACAACATGATCACACAAATTACAAAATCACATGGTTCAATCCTTTGGTCATAAGAGACACAAAGAAAACCTAAGTATTTAATCTCATAGTATCATATTCATAAATAAATCTACATATTCAGATCAACACTCACATTCCCATGGCTCAACACTAGCTAGTACCTGCAAAAAACCAAAGGTTTATTTATATATATTCAAATAAACTCAAATAATTGACATTTTATAGAAACTAAAAAAATATATTTAAATCCATTTTTATTGTACATTACCATGAATTAAAATCCTATTTAATCATATTATTAATTCAAAAATTTTGGAGAGATATTTTCACTTTTTTTTTTGTTAGCTAATTCATTAACAACACAAGAAGATACATATAATATGGATTGTGATTTGGTGTAGTCAGAAGACCCTGCAGTCACACAGTCATTCATTTCTGACCATCTAATCATGATCTAGTGGTTTTAATTTAAACTTGAATTATAAAATAAAAAACAAACAGATATTTATGAACTGTGTGATTAAGATCAAACTGCTATAAATTTTTTTGAATGTTTGACTTGGAAAAATATTAACTGCATGGGATTAATTTCCATACAATATATGATGCTAAAACAACTCTCCATCAATATAACGTGAAATGTGGATCTATTAGCTTGACTTTTGCATGATTATTCTACGGTGTCTTAGGGTGCGAACCCTTTTGCTCATATTTTTTTTTTTTACAGACGAAGGTTTTAGATCTTTATCCATCTTCTAATATGTCTTTCTATTTTTTTTCAAACATTTACTAACGAAGACATTAACAATATTTAGGAGTGCGAGATCTACATATCCTTTCTCCTTGTCCTGCTCTTATTTTTTTATGGGACTGACTACAATTTTAGTGTGACACCTTCAATTATGTAAACATGCCGTATGTCCTATGGATTGTAAATAAATATTTTTTTTACTCAACAATGTGGTAGGCATGATATATATAGATGCAGGGTTATTTAATGCTAAAAAGTATTGCAATTTAAGAAAGTATGAATTATATTAGCTGACAAGTGATTAGATTAGACACTTAATCATTTATTTGTAACTAATCAATGAACACAGTCGTTTCAAAAACAAAATGATTGTGGCCTATTCTTAAAAAAAAAACTAATCAATGAATGTGTTAGTAACATCACCTAAAATATAAAAAAGATAAGCTCAAATGATAAATGAGCATAAATATAAATGAAAAAGACAAATGTAAAAAAAAAAGTGCTCTAAGGATAACTCACATATTTTATCCTATCTTATGTGTTTGTCATGTTATTGAGTTGAGAAAACAAATAAGAAAAACCAAATATAAATGACACATGAGTTACTTTAGTCATACTTAGTTGTTTGCCACAAACCTTACATCACAAGCAAGTGAAAGTATGGAAATAGATATTTCATGAAATGTTCATTTGAAGATAGTACTATGGCTACCTTAAATTGGGATAAAATAGCTTGAGCCATTGCCTTCATTCATGTGGTTATCAATATTGATTCCTTCTGCTTTGTGATTCTTGACATCAAGATCTGGATGAATTTTCCTCTTTAACATCTTCTTCATCAGCTACAATATTAGAAATGAGTTAAATCTTTGTTCATGTTAAACATCCCAAGTCTATCATATCTACAAAAAGGTCAACACTAAAACTCAGACGCTAAATATGACATTGACACTCACAACTTACAACTTGATACTGTTGATTGAATAAAATTAAACAGGTGTAGCCATGCACGTGGTTTCAGACACTAAATACAACACACTAAATACATTTAGTCAGAAATGTCAGTGCTACAAAGTAGTCAAAGATGATAAATTTCGACTTGGTACTTAAGTTTAAGACTGTTTCAAAAAACCGTGGATCAGAACCGAACTAAAGTTAAAATAACCTAACCATTTGGTTAATGAATTGAACCAGGTTGAACAAATAATTCTAGGATCGAACCAAATGGAAAATAAACTGAACCGAAAATGAAAATATAAAAATGTTAGAAACAAGTTTAAATTTTTTTATTAAAAAATAATGAAAAAAAATCAAACGATTTCGTTTTTTAAGAGTCATTTGAGAAAAACTGTCTTCTAACGGTTTGATACGATTCATAATTTTGAACCGGTATACCAAACCAATAGTTTTCGTTCGGTTGGTTATAAGTAATTTGAAACGGTCCGGTTTGGCTTGACCGACCTTTTGCTTTGTTTCGGTTTGATTTTCTAACTGAACTTAACATGCAAAACAATACTAGTTGTGTTTGTTCAAATTCATTAGTATTTTTAATTAGATATATAGTCTTGAATTAGCAAACATATGAGGTATAGTAAATCTTACTTTCTTGATGTCTTTGATTGGATGTGCATTGTCCCTAACAAGAGGAATGATCTTCTTAGCAAAAGAAAATCCATTTTTTGGTTTAAGGTTTGGTTTTTCACTTGACTCATTCAAGACTTTTGCTTTAGGATAATCAAGTTTCATCTTAAGATCAGAATCAGCAAGGAATAGATCAGCTAAAGTGATCCTTTTCTTTTGATCAGCTTCCACATCATTTGCATCAATGATTTCATGAAAAATCATAGGTGGAGGAGGAACATCAACAGTTTCCTTAAAGTTCTCAATCATCATGATTTCTTTCTCTTTTGTAGCATTGACATCATCAACATCATCATGGTTTTCACAAACAACATCCTCGGAGTTGTTGTTCTCATCCAATGTAATGTTGATCAATGGATTGAGTTCCTCTTGTTCAGCATTATAGAAACTTTCATCGTCATCGTCATCGTCGACGAAATCATATTGTTTTTCAGATTCCAAAGAATAGTAATCTTGGTGATTGTTGATTGATTTCATTGGATCATAGCCAAGAGTTCCGATGGTTAGAATTCCATCATTCCAACCACCAAGCATATCGGTCAAAGCAACTTGTTTCAACAAAGCTTGATTATCATTTTTGTTGTTCATTGTAGATTCATTCTTTTTCATGTTAGATCCAAATCCATCTGCAAAAAAACAACAACAAATGTTCGTTGAAACAAAAAAAACTATTTATTTGTTTATAAGTCCCGAAATTGAAGTTCGGAATTTTTTAAGCATATATCGCTGACATTCCAACTATATTGACTGAAACTCCGACAAAATAATAATAATCCGTAAGACTTTAATTCGTAACATTTTAATGAAAGTTAAAAATTGAATAAAGTTTAGTTAATTAATAGAGTTCAAACCGTTGGGAGTGTTATTATGATGAAACCTCTTGTGCACCCAATTGAAGATCTACAACAAAAAATCACTATGATCACATGAATTATACATTGAAGGATGGTTACTATTTATGATAACAAAATATGAAAAAGACTAGAAAGGAAAAAAGTAAAGTAAATTGAATATGCATGAGGAACAAAATGGTTGTGTTGTGTTTGCATGGTTTGAATTACCTTCATGGTTTAATTTTCCTTAGAAAGTTTGCTAGAGAATTTGGTATTGAAATGAAAAGTGGGGGAATGTGAAGGGTCCAAATAATGAGAAAAAGGAATGAACACAATGGGGACCAACATGTGATGTTGAATTAGGTTTTGCCACGTGGTTTGTGGCCCCTATTGACCCCTTAAAATTGGATTTTGTAGTTTGGCCATTTTTGTTTCTTAGAAGTTAGTATGATATGTTTTAGTCACCATGTTAATAATACCATGGTTTTAAATTATAATTACTGTCGGATATGCGAATGTACGGTTGTGGTTACGAGTGTTGCAATTACGATCATTGTCGGATATGCGAATGTACGGTTGTAGTTACGAGTGTTGCAATTATGATCATTAAAGCTATTGGAATGCGTATTTCGATCGTTGTAACGTAAATTTTAATTAAAATATATTTGAAATACAACGTATATTTATAATCTAAGAAATAAATTGAGTTTTATAATTTTAAAATTTTAAATTTTGATAAAAATACTTAAATAAATATAAGCGAAGATGTCTACTATAATATTTAATAATTGTCAGACATATGATTTTTATTCACATTACAATGACAGATTAATACAGTCATGCAAACTACCGCATCTATAATATTACATTTTGAATAATAGTTACAAGTAGTACTTATTTATTCTTGTTTATCGTACAATTTTCAATTACATATAAAAGTTTAATTGCCTAATTTCTTTCATGACTATAATTTATTCTTTTTGTTTATGGCATATAAAAGTTGAATTGGTTAATTACTTTCATGATCATAATGAGTTTCTCTTTTGTTTATTAAGCAACTTGTGTGCAATCTCTAAACTGCTTGGCATAGGTCTATTTTCTACCTAATTTGTGTTTCTTAAATTGCACTTTTTTTTCATGAAATAATAAGTTGAATACAACCAATCGATCACATGAATTCATTCTTGGATGCTTTGCAATTGACTTTACATTGCAACAAGATGTAGAATATTCAGTTTATGTTCTTTCTTGATTTTAAATCTCATCTGATTGTGGTGCGGTAGAAATGGTTAACCATTTGTTTTTTGAGTGTTCATTCTATAGTTGTGTGTGGTTTGATTTCTCGAGGTTGGTTTGTTTAGTACTTTTTCGAATGTGATTTAGATCTTGATCATCATTTTCACCATCTTTTACTATTGGTCGGGTGAGGGAAAGAATTAACACTATTTGGTTAGTAACTAAATTTTTTGTTTATTTGTTTTTAAAAGTTATTAAGTTATAAATATTAACATAATTAATATATATAAATAAATAAAAATAAGAAATAACATAATTAATACCCGTGATTAATACGTGATTTCGATTTATTTGTTATCAAAGAGAATTTAGATATTTCATAATTTCATTTGTATTTCAAGTCATATAAATACAACCTTTTAGTCTCAAAGTCGCAAAATATGATAGTATAATTTATTTATTATCTTGGATGATTTTATTTAGTGTTGTTCATGATGGTGATGAGCCGATGATATTGACGAATTTCATAGAGAAGTTTATCACGAATATGTTTTGTGATGAGAGTGTGTATTTGCAAACACTTCAACGATCAAGTTAGTGATAGATGTATATGTGAGGTTTAAAATTTTAGAATAATATGTACATGAGTGTAAAATGCTCTTTAGATTTTATAGTCGGATTTTAGGGTTTAAAAGCCATAAAATTTTCTTTAGGGACAACTCTCTCAAAAGATACATATCAAATAATTTAATTAGGATTGTTTCAATGTCTTTCGTGTCGGATCGTCCTTATCGGGTTATAATTATGATCCTTAACGGGACCTAGTAAAATTATTATGCTAATAAGTCTTATAGTATGTGCCATAAGTGTCGCACATTCTTATTTTAAATTCATAGATATTCTTAACATTTGATTAAGGTATGGTGTCATTATAACCCGTAACCACCATCACTGGTGATTTGGGAATTATCCTGAATTTGATTTTCTTTCTGATATGTGAGCTGCAACTTCAAAAATACACAACTTAGGATGAGACAATTGCCAATTACTTTTACGAGAACCGTAAACATGATGATGCCTTTAATGGAAAATTGAATCCTTTCAAATGATGCGAGCTTTACACATTTGTCGTCCTTTCACGTCTCTCTTAGACCTCTTGATGTAAACCTTTAAATTAGTAGTTTTTCAACTCTTTGGGCTAGACGAAAACGTTTCCTATGAAAATAGTAATATTAATATTTGTCTTGATGGTTATAGCTGCAACAATTTGGAAAATTTCTTGTATGTTCTTATAAGTTCATGTGAGTGGCGTCCCTATCTCATCTTCGAGGTCCAAGACACTACATTTGCTTCAGTTCGTTTTTTGAATGTCTCGTAGTTTCAACTTAACCCTTTGGTAATGCTTATCTTGTCTAATTGCCTCCAAAGTTTCCATAGACTCTGACTCCCTTCTAAAAACTCACTCTAAATTGGGATGTGAATCATTTATACAATTATCCCAAAAAATCCGATGGATTCGAGTCTTAGTCCCTTGAACCATGTTATCACCCCTTCCTTCAATATGGAGAAGATTGTATTGCATTAAGTTGACCCATCTACCTCCCACAAAGTGAGGATGGTGTCCATGACATATGACGTGGCCATTTTGTGGTTTTACCTTAGCCCCTCATTTCGTGATGACCGGTCATCATAGTGGATTAGATTTAGACTCATTCCAAAACAATATAATTAAATGAGCTTTAAGAAGAAGAAAAATTACATGTATTTAACAAATGTTTGATCTATTTTAAACTTTGAAAATCGGGCCTTGCGATACTATATGTATTGTGTTCATTTTTTGAACTTTGAAAATGAATTAGTTTATAAATACCCATGTTATATCTGTGTACGAAATTCCTTGTCCATATATTTTTCTCAATATTTGTTTCTTTTACCCTACTTGGGGTTTTTCTTTAATGGGCCGTACTTAAGTTACGATATACCAGCAACAAAAAAAAGGTACTATATGCACTTTAGTAAATGGAAGCATCTATAGTTTTTGAGCAATGCTATAGTGACACAAATACTAACATCAATCATACACCGTATTTTGTTTTGTAAATTTTGTACTCACTTATATATAAGGATGTATTTTGAGGTGAAGATAAAATGTTAAAAAATTTAATAAAATTATGTCAATTTTTGTTTCAGCTTAGTATTATTAATAGTTTTTCTCTGACATTTTATTTAATGAAAAATGTGGAGTGATAAAATGCGAACTTCTTACAGAGTTATGTCATTCATATTGATAGAGGTTCTGGTGCTATCATGATATGCTCATGCATTCCACCATGCATCTCTACTATACACATCTCAATGGTGATCTGTATTTGCTAGCAATAGACTTCATGCTTAACATAAAATGTCTATCTTTTACTATTATTCTAATACTCTCTCACAAGTTCAAGGAGAGACGTAAGTGTGACTTTGAACTTGATGTGAAGTTCAGTGAGAGCGACTATGCCAATGGGCTTAATGAGAGTGTTTGCAACTTGCAAACATGTTGAATCTTCATCTTTTTGTATATGACTGTCTCACAAACAAAATGAATATCTAGTTCAATTTGTTTTGTTTTGGCATGAAGGACGAGATTGTTTGACAAAAGCACTGCACCAAGATTATCACAAATGAGAATAGGAGAAACAAATGGGACGACGAACTCAGTGAGAAGAGATTCCTGAAGGTGTGAAAAACACAAGAAAGAGAGGATTTGAATTGGATTTTAAAAACAAAAGTTTTTTACCAACTAAAGAACACCACACAAATACTAAGAACAAAGAGATAAAAACACAAGTATTTCTATCCTAGTTCGCTTGAAACTCAAAGCTACTCCAGTCCACCCGCCGAGGTGATTTCTCCTTATACACAAGGACTTGGTCCACTATAATCAACTGATTACAAAAATCACAAAGAATAACCTTTTTTGTTTTCTCAAGGATCCGACTATAACCTAGTATCCTTAAGGAATCACAAACAACACGTTTGAATAAAAAATTTGTGTTTATAAGTTGCTTCTACACAGACAGATTTTAGACAAATGAAATACAAAACACTTAAAGAAAAAATGTGTTCAAAATTGATAACTTTTCACGTAGAAACATACTTGTCAAATATTGTAGTGTGTCTCAGTATTTCTTCAAGTCTCCAAGTCCCACTTATATAACATAAGAAAAGAGATCGTTGGAGGGTGAAAATGAGGATACCCATAGAGCAGTTGTTCACTATTGGATTGGTGACATGAGTGATACATTATACAGTCCTTCACCTATAATTTCAGTGATAGGCGTGATGTATAGTAATGTCCTCCGTCCACGAATCAAGGAGTGAAAGGAATATTTGATTTGTACTATGTACTATTTGATCACGTATCCATTTGATCTTATCTTCAAACTCATTGGCTTCTGAGAAACAATTGATGAAGCATGAAAAGAAGAAACACACAACTGAATTCATAAACTTCAGAATCTTTAGTCAGAACCTTGATAGCATCAGCAGTCTGGCTTAAGATCTTCAGAATCTTCAGACTCTTCAGTCAAAACCTTGATAACCTCAACGCCTAGCTTGAGATCTTCAGAATCTTCAGCTAAGTAACAAAACTTCATAAGCTTGCCATTCTTCAGAAGTTTGACAATCAAAGTCACATCCAAAAGCAGAAGCGGAGAGAATATTGCAACAACAATATAACGTCTTTCAGGAACTTCTCAAGAGTGAATCAGTACAGAAGCAGAAAGAACATTGCAGCAACAACTTTGTATCTTTCAGAACTTCTCATGAGTGATTAGCGCATAAGCAAAATTCAGAATGAATATTCAGAAACTGATGACGGTGCACGTCACAAACTCAGAATCAGAATCGGTTGATAAAGCTACACAATAATAAACCGTTAGGATACCAAAATTGTTCTCACATAAATACAACATTGTTATCATCAAAACTCAATATATAGATGCATAACTGATAACGCGAAAATGTATCGTATATTTGACTTGACTTGCATTGTTTTTTACTTGTTTTACATAGTATTATGTCGTACTTTGTGTTTATTTCAGGTATTTATCAAATAATAAGTGCCTATGCAAGCAAAGCGGGAAAAGAGAAAAAAGGAAAGAAAATGAAGAAAATGAAAGAAGGTGGCGCCCACCACCACAAGAACAAGGTGGCGCCCACCACAAATGAAAAAAGAGTGGCGCCTTCCACCAAACCACTTCCTCCTTATTTTTCTCCATGTTTTTCTCCACCTCCCGTTTATCTTGGTCAACCAACCTCTCCCACTAAGGGATCTCCAAGGCAGGCTACTTTCAAGGCAAAGAGTGGGGAGTATATATTAGGGTTTCGGTCTTCAAAGACCGGACGATAACTTTTACCCCGAATTTTGTTGTTAGCATTTTTTTAAGCAGATATTTACTTGTACAGTGATAGATTCTCCACATCGGGGATTATTACGACTTTAGTTTTAACAGTTGAATTTGATTATAATTGTGTACCCGATTTATCAAGCGTGTCAGCATTATTTGAATTCAAGAACCATCATTAATTCCAGTTTTTGGTCTATATTCCAGGTTCTATTTTAATTATTATTTTAATTGATTATGCCTTATCTTATGTTTAATTATCATAATAGCATGTTTATTCTCGAATCCATGTCTGGCTAAACCAATAGATATCGGTATGTAAAGACCGTCGAAACGACGAGATTCGTAAATAATTGGTGTTGACTTCCATAAAATATTATTTTCTGGTTATAGTTTCTTGTTCTAAATTTAAAACTATTTTCGTACGAGAGTACAAAGCAAACAAGGGTTACGGTCAACAAAAACGAGAGTTTGAGGTTTTAACTGGATAGCTGAAACTAGGCATTAATTCCAAACACAGCGAGAGCGCTTTAGGAGTAATTAGACTTTATTTATTTCCAAAAATTACTTTTAATTCAAATGAGACAGCGATAGCGGAGCATTCTGGTTTAAGAGTATAGTCAGAGTCGACAACACGAGAGTGTGAGATAAAGTCTTTCAAATAAATAATTTCTACTGAAGAGTATTTTGATGTTTAAGATTACACCAACTATTTATCGAATCCCCGAAGTTTGTTGTGTTACATACCGATATCCCGCTATTAAATATTTATATTAAAGTTCTGCTTTCGTTAGTAGTTATTTCTCATCGTCCCTCAACCCCTAGAGAAATCATCAGCCTTAGATTTACGTAGTAACATTAGATAACGGTAAGTTCGATTATTAGTCCTTGGATTCAATAATCTTTAAAACTACGCGATACGACTGTGTACTTGCAGTCATGAATCCTATATACATACTAAGTCGCAATCAAGTTTTTGGCGCCGTTGTCGGGGACTAATTTAGTCGATATCGTAACTCCAGTGTTGCCCAGTATAGACTAAGGCTAACAAAACTATTTCCCTTTTTAATTTGTTGAGTGTATGCCAAGTACTCCCTCTCAAGGCGATAAATTAAAGCTACCATTCGAAGAACCAGAGCGTTATCTAAGATTATAACGCCGAATACGAGAACATTGTATCAAGTACAATCTTCCCGATCCAAATATCCCTATTCCGGAACCAGTTAAAGAACCAAAGATGGCTGAAGGACCGCAGAACCATCCTCTCAAGTACTATGCCACCCCTTCGCAGGATGAACCACATAATAAGATCGCTACCCCTGCCATCGAGGCAAATAATTTTGAGCTAAAACCTTCGTTGTTGTCAGACGTACAACAAAACCAATTTTCCGGTAGTCCCACGAAGGACCCGAACCTACATTTGTCAGTGTTTTTGCAATACACAGACACGACGAAAGCGAATGGTGTCAGCCCCGAAGCAATAAGACCACATCTTTTCCCTTTCTCATTAAGTGATAGAGCTAGAGCTTGACTCCAGTCTCTATCGTCCAACTCTGTCACTATGTGGAACAAGTTGAAGAAAGTTTTCTTAGCACGATATTTCCCACCTAGTAAGACGGCTATGCTAAGAGCCCAAATAAACGGGTTTAAACAAAAAGACAACGAATCACTTTTTGAAGCTTGGGGGAGATACAAGGACATGATGAGGCTTTGTCCACATCATGGTCTAGAAGAGTGGTTGATCATCCATACCTTTTACAATGGTCTCTTGTACAACACAAGATTGACAATAGACGTCGCCGCAGGTGGCACACTGATGGATAAACCCTACAATGATGCTTATCAACTTATCGAAAGTATGGCCCAGAATCACTACCAGTGGGGAAGCGAAAGAACCTCCATAGAGAAACCTCCAACGAAAAGCGGTATGTACGAAATAAGCAGTCTAGACCATGTCAATGCTAAGGTAAATGCTCTCACTCAAAAGATAGAAAACCTAATCATAACACCCATAACCACCGTGGTTACCGTAGCACCGAACTGTAAGATATGCAGAGTTCCTGGGCATGCTGCCCCTGAATGTCAACTTTTGACAGGGATCTCCATAGTCCAAGTGAATTATGCTCAAGGAAACCCTTACTCAAACACCTATAACCCATGTTGGAAGAACTATCTGAACTTTTCATACAAAAACAATAACGCATTGTATGCACCTAACCAAACACCTGTTGTACCACCAGGATATCATAAAACTGCCACAACTGTTCCAAATGCTCCTAGGAAGTCAAACCTTGAAATAATGATGGAAAACTTCATAGCTACCCAAGCCCAAACAAATAAGGATTTCCTAAATCAAAACATACACACTAGTGAGCAAATCAAGCAATTAGCAAACAAAGTAGACACTTTAGCCACCCATAACAAAATGTTCGAAACACAAACTTCGCAAGTGGCTCAATAACAAGCACCTACTATTGCCCCTGCAGGTACATTTCCTGGACAGCCACAACCAAACCCGAAAGGTCATGCAAATGCTATTATACTACGAAGTGGGACAGATTTAGACGGACCAACCGACCCTAGAATTCAAAGTTCAACCATGCACCAAAACCCTGGTAAGATAACTGAGAAGGGATACGAACTAAAGGAAAATAAAAGCAAAGAGGCCGTAGAGAAATAAGAACCATATGTGCCTCCACCACCGTATAAACCTCATATCTCATATCCTCAAAGACTTGTTAAATCCAAAAGTGTAGGGAAATTCAAGAAATTTGTAGAGCTTCTGAAACAATTGAATATCATAATACCCTTTATAGAAGCCATCACTCAAATGCCCTCATACGCTAAGTTTCTTAAGGAGATCTTATCTAACAAGAAGAAGATTAAGGATAACAAAACCGTTACACTTACTGCTGAGTGTAGCACTATAATTCAAAACAATATGCCTCTTAAGCTAAAAGACCTAGGGAGTTTCTACATACCCTGTGTAATCGGAAAGTTTGTCATAGACAAAGCACTATGCGACTTAGGAGCCAGTATTAGCTTAATGCCCTTATCCATATGCAAAAGGCTTAAAATGGAAGAGTTGAGACCAAATAGGATGTCTGTACAACTTGCAGATCGTTCTGTTAAATTTCTTGTAGGTATGCTAGAAAATGTTCCAGTGCGCATAGGTCAATTCTATATTCCCACTGATTTCATAATCATGGACATAAAGGAGGATTCCAATATCCCTATCATATTAGGAAGACCATTCTTAGCTACTGCCGCAACTATTATAGATGTAAAGAAAGGAAAGCTAACCTTTAAAGTCAGCGAGGAAAAAGTCGAATTTAGTTTGACGTAATTCTTAAAGGCACCAGCTATAGAGGATACATGTTGTCTTCTAGATGTCATCGACGAATATGTAAGAGAAATGGAGAATGAACAAACTTCATACTCCGAAATACTGAAAATTCAAATGCCTCCCATTTTGAAGATGAAAATTGGCGTCAGGAATACCAAGATGACAACCTAAGTGAATGTCTAGCACTGACACCCAATCATATGCCTTGCCCGAAGAAACTAGACCTAGAACTTAAAAGCTACCCAAGAATTTAAGGTATGAATTCCTAGACACTGAACTTGAGTGACCTGTAATAGTTAATGCAGACTTAGGGCAGATAGAAACAGAAAAAATCCTACATGTTTTAAGAAAATATCCAACTGCTTTAGGCTAAAATATCTCAGATCTAAAAGGAATAAGTCCTTTTATACATGCATCGCATTATGCTAAAGGAAGACAGTAAGACCTCTAGAGAACATCAAAGAAGGATAAATCCTGTTCTGAATGATGTAGTAAAGAGAGAAGTGCAAAAGTTGTTAGAAGTAAGGATTATCTACCCGATATCTGATAGTCAATGGGTCGGCCCAGTACATGTCATACCAAAGAAGGGAGGCGTGGCAGTTGCTAATAATGAAAAAGGCGAATCTATAGCATAAAGAGTGGTGATTGGAAGCAGAATGTGCATCGATTATAGAAAATTTAACAAAGCCACTCGAAAGGATCATTTTCCTTTACCTTTTATTGATCAAATGCTTGAACGATTGGCTAAGCATTCTCACTTCTTCTATTTAGATGATTATTCAGGATTCTTTCAAATTCCTATTCATCCTGACGACCAATAGAAAACAACCTTCACTTGTTCCTATGGTACATTCACCTATTGACGAATGTCGTTCGGACTATGTAACGCTCCTGCAACATTCCAAAGATGCATGATGTCAATTTTTGCTGATTTTATAGACGACATCATGGAAGTATTTATGGACGATTTCTCTATTTGTGGGTAGAGTTTTGAAGGATGTTTATCGAATCTAGAAATGGTACTTGAAATATGCGTAAAAGTGAACCTCGTGTTAAACTGGGAAAAATGTCATTTCATGGTCCGACAAGGAATCGTACTTGGACACATAGTGTCTGATAAGGGGATTGAAGTCGACAAAGCTAAAATAGAAGTTATAGAAAACCTTCAACCTCCGAAAACCGCAAGAGAAATACGAAGTTTGTTAGGACACGCCGGTTTCTACCGACAATTCATTAAAGATTTCTCCAAAATAACCAAACCACTATCTGGCCTATTAATGAAAGACGCTGAATTCATCTTTGACGACAAATGCCTAAAAGCGTTTGAATAATTAAAAACAGCTCTCATTACTGCACCTATCATGCAACCACCCGATTGGATGTTACCGTTTGAAATCATGTGTGACGATAGTGATTATGCCGTAGGCGTTATTTTAGGACAAAGAAAGGATAAGAAGCTTCATGCAATATATTACGTAAGTAGAACCTTAGATCCTGCGCAGATGAACTACGCCACAACAGAAAAGGAACTTTTAATTGTCGTGTTCGCTTTGGATAAATTTCGTACTTACCTAGTAGGAGCAAAAAGAATCATCTACACTGATCATGATGCAATTAGGTACCTATTAAGTAAAAAGGACGCCAAACCAAGACTCTTAAGGTGGATTTTACTCCTACAAGAGTTTGATTTAGAAATCAAAGATAAGAGAGGCACTGAAAATGTCGTAGCTGATCACTTGTCAAGGATGGAAGGTATTAAACTTGAACGAGCTCCTATCAATGATGATTTCACTATGAATGACTCATAGCCCAGTTGGAAAGTAATACAGTTGAATGCTTATTAACTTATAATGATACCGAAATAAACGAAATAGTGGAAGCAATTTATACTAAAACCACACTGCCATGGTATGCTGACTTCATCAACTACTTGGCAGTTGGGGTGCTTCCGCCAGACTTGACTTACCAACAAAAGAAGAAATTCTTACATGATCTTAAACAGTATTATTGGGACGAGCCTCTGCTTTTCAAAATAGGCGCCAATGGTATCTTCCGTCGATGCGTCCCTGAAGATGAAGTAGAAAATATAATTTCTCACTGTTATTCTGCTCTCTATGGAGGACATGCAGGCACCTCAAAGACTTGCGCCAAGATCTTGCAAGCCGGCCTCTTTTGGCCCACTATGTGGAAAGATGTCCACATCGCGATCATAAATTGTGACTGGTACCAACGCACTGGCAACATCTCTAGACGCGATGGCATGCCACTTAAAGGCGTTTTGGAAGTAGAAGTCTTTGACGTGTGGGGAATTGATTTCATGGGACCATTCCCATCTTCTTTTGGTAACCAGTACATACTCGTTGTTGTTGATTACGTATCAAAATGGATCGAGGCTATAGCCTCTCCAACAAATGATGCGCGAGTGGTAATTAGGCTCTTTAAGCATGTAATCTTTCCTAGATTCTGTGTGCCGAGACTTGTCATCAGTGATGGTGGCTCCCATTTCATTTCAAAGATCTTTTAGGAGTTATTACTGAAATATGGAGTCCGACACCACGTAGCAACACCCTATCACCCACAAACGAGTGGGAACGTAGAGGTATCGAATAGAGAAATTAAGCAAATCTTAGAAAAAATAGTTGCCACCTCTAGGAGAGATTGATCTTCAAAATTACACGAAGCCCTGTGGGCATATAGGACAACTTATAAGACCCCGATAGGAACCACACCATTTAAACTAGTTTATGGAAAATCATGTCATCTGCTGGTGGAATTAGAGCATAAAGCATATTGGGCCGTTAAGACCCTCAATCTCAATTATAATGTGTCGCATCCGCGAAAAAACAACCGGCGGGCTGAAACAAAAAAACAACACAGAGCCGCCACTGCGCGTTATTTATCCCGAAATAGGGAAAGGAAACGCTCAGAGAAACCTGGAAAAAGCATGGTCTCGCGACCAAAGAGAAAGGGTAAGGGAGTCGGTTACGCAAGGGGAAGGTATTAGCACCCCTCACGTCCGTCGTACTCGACGGGATCCACGTTCTAAAAAAAAGAAAAGGTTGCTAAACATCACACACACACGCACCGAAGACAACACAGGTGGGGTTAAGAGGAAGAGCTCGATAGGACATCGCATCCTATGCCTACATATCTCGTCTGGAACGAGAATCAGAGCTACTGTAGTTCGGCTCACGCACGCCAAACAAGCAAACAAACACACAGGAAAACATGGAGCCTGAAGGCCAATCACTGGACTTACATCAGCATCCGAACCAAAACACACACAAAAGGGCAAACATGGAGCCCGACCGCCAATCACTGGACTTACGTCAGCATCCGAACCAAAACACACGCAAGAAGATAACAAGCAAACACACACAAAAAGAAAAGGGTGCCCGGAGAGACCTCGCAAGGTCTCCTGCCTACATACCTCGTCTGGAACGAGGATCAGGGCGATGTAGTTCCCCTGATAGGGAAAGAAAATCTAGCCAGAAACCAAGGGAAGACACACTACCAGGGAGCTGTACTCGAGCCTAGTGTTGTCATGCATCATTGCCTTACGTTGAGGTTTCTACCTACTTGCACAACTGCAGTCTAATCCTATCCAGGAAGAAAGCAAGCATACAGGTGTAAGACCCCAATTTTGGGCCCTAAGATCCCTCATGGCCCATATCATATCATTTCATGGTCTCAAGGATCATTGCATGCCCTAGCTTCCCTCCTAGTGGGTGGTTTGCCTTGTGGGTTGTTTCCTGATCACCAAGCATACTTTGCATTTGTATATCTTTGCTTTTCATATGTTTATTAACCAAAAGTACAAAAATATTGTCAGTCTAACCTTGTTGATTGCAGATGAAGCAATTAGGTCAAAGTCAGTCAACAGTCAGTCAAAGCAGTGGATGGTGGCCATTCTTGCAGAATTTGGGCACCATGATCAATAATCAAGAGTTCATACATCTTATGACATCATTTGAAGTCAAGGTCTCAAGGAATTAGGGTTTGGAATTCATCAGAAGAGGTTCAATCATCCAAACCCTAGAAAAGTCAAACTTGGTCAACTGTGGATTTAATCAGTGATTTGATGGTTAGAATTGATCTGAAGGAGTTCATTCATGCTTGTATAAGCCTCATCTATCATGTCAAACCTCATCATGGAAGAAAATCAAGTCAAATCAGAAATTTTCCAGAAATAGAAAGTGGACCTGTAATTTCAACTGCCAAAAATGGAAACTTCTTGATCCTCAACTTACATCATGATACAAGCTTCAAATGAATTTTTGCCCAACATGAAAGTTGAAGATCTTGTCTTCCCATTTTCAAAAAGTCCAAGAACTCTCAAATCCCATGTGTGGTTGTCAAGATATGAGCAAATCATTTTCACCAATTTTTGAACTTCACAGGACCATATCTCTCAAACCATAAGGCCAAATTTGGTGGGGTTTTTTCCTACAAACCACATTTTTCATCCTCTTTCCAAAATATAAACTTCATTCACCAAAACCCTACCAATCAAAATGGCATTTTTGGACCTTTTTCATTTAAAATCAAAGTTTGACCAAACTTTGACTTTTTGAATTAAAACTTTTTTCACCATTTTGCCAATTGAGATTGCTTTCATATCAAATTTGAGACATGTTCCAAGCCTTAAACCATGTTCATTTCACCCTTGTGCCATCATTTTGGACCAAAAATACAAACTTGGCAAATTGTGCATTTGGCTTCATAAGAGTAAAGCAAGTACAGCAATCCTTCAGCACACACAAAACAGCAGAATTTTAGTCTGTTTACAGCCTGGCCAAAGCCCACTCGAGCAGCAAACACACCTCCATTATCCACTTTGGTACAAATTAGCAAAGTTGCAAATCATGTCATAAAACAAAAACCAGCTTAACACATCATTAGCAGACCTTAAACAGCTGATATTTAAGTCTCATTTTCTGGATTGCAACCCTAGTTTTTGACAGCCACCAAACAGAAAAACTCCATTCACTACTCTCTTGCAACTTTGCATTTTGGCTCGATTTGAAAGAAACCCTCAAACACCACAAGCTTCCATCATCACTCCTTCATCTGAGCAACATTTGGAAGAGCATTCAACCACCATTCACTAACTGTAGAGCCCCTTTCATACTCTGCTTTCCCCATGGACCAGCAATGGCAACTTGAGATTTGAGGAGGTCCAAGCAAGTTTGAGCTGAACAAGCTTCATCATCCTTCATTACCAGACACAAGCATCATCTGTTTGCACCCCTATCATCGAAAGCAGCACTGTTCCATTGATTTTCTTCAAAACAAGTGAGTTTTCGACTGCATTATTTTTTCAAATCTTGTTACACATCATGTAGGTCTTACTTAGTAGGTTGATTTGAGCTTTGAATCACATTAAATGGATGACTATGCTGTGAGATATATGGATTTCTATTTTTGTGCTCAAATGTGTTTTCAATCGATTAGCTTTATTGATGATGATTACATGAAAATGATGAGTGGAATATGCATGCTGGATGAATGATGATGAGATTGCAATGCTTAATTTTGTTTTCTGGGCACATAAATTTTTCGAGTGCATGGAGGTGATACCCTGTTCATGACTGTAAACCTGCCCAGAATTTGCTCGATTTGGTTGTTTGTTTGGTTGTTGCTAGGATGCAGTATGAACATCTTTGTTTAGTTGCCATGATGTGTGAATAGGTCTACTGGAAATTTGTTTGTGATTGATGATTTAAATGATGAAGAATGATGAATGAATGTTGCTGTTTGTTTAAACCTTAAGTTACCCAGAAAATCTCATGAATATGCTTATGTTGTTGTTGGTTGATGAAGCATGCTGTTGTGTTAAAACATTTGTACCTTCCCAGAAATATTGTTTCATGAACGCATAAGTGTTGGCTGTTGTTGTTGTTTGTGATCACCTGAACCATTTCCACTGCAATTGCTATTTACCATGCTGTTTGGATTTCGCGTGTTGGTGATGAATCATGAAACTGAATATGAATGCCCTGCTGTTGTTTATGATGAAAGCATGAAGATGCATGATACATACTGATTATTGCTGCATAAACCTTGCTGCTGTTTCTAAAACCTTCCCTGTCCCGAATTCCCATGTTTATGTGTGTTTTGCTGTTGATTAATGTTGCTTAATGATGATATTTCATGGCCACGGTTTTTGGTTGATGCTGTTGTTCATGTGTTGATGATTTAAATGATGAACATGGATGATGAATATGAAGATGCTGTTAAACATTGCTTGCTGTTGTTCTAAAACCCTAAGCATTTCCAGAATTCTCCCTTGGATTATGTTGGTTCTGTGGATTGGTTAATGTTGCATGAGGGTAGTGTCGCATGGCCATTGTTTGCTTGTTGGTGCTGGTTACATTTGTTGGTCATGATTTTGTTTGAAAATGCTGAATACCATGGCTGCATAAACCCTAAGGGTTTTGAAAACTCAGAAATTTGAGATGATTGGCCGAGTTACTGTTCTATTGGCTGAGAGCCAATCAGAACATTTCAATTGCCTTGCCCAAAACGCAGCACTTTGATAAGTGACTGCACTATTTACAACTTTGCCACGGTTGACTTTGCTTTGACCAACATTGCCATGCTATTTTGTTCATCTTGCTTCAATTATTCATCCAACTTCCACAATTATTTTCTCTTTCAATTTTTATCCAAAAATCATGCAATTTTTTCCATCATGTCCATGAAGATGTCTAGTATTTTATCATGATTTTTAATTAATTTTCCATTGGCTGGATTTTAATTGATAATTATTTTCTTGACATGTATGCATAATTGATACACTTTGCCATTCCTTTTGTGAAATTGTCATGATGCATCCAATGAGCATGAAATTGTTTGTGATGAAACTAGACACATTGACCTTCATTTCCATATAAAGTTTGTGCATTTATCATTTGTGGATTGAGAGTTATGATTTTATGAAGTTATGTGTTACATTTGGTGCTATACCATGATCATGTATTTTCCCAATTTTTTTTCACATGCTTCCTCTTATCCAATTGACCCCAAATTTTGCATGAATCATCTATCACTTGTCTAGTTTGTGTGTGAATTTTCCTGGAATTAATCATGCTGTTTTCCATTTTATTGAGAATTTTCTTCCATGCTTGGTCATTTGTTGACTTTTTGTGCTATACATTGCCAAATCTTTTGTGAAATTCTCAAATCTTATTGTATGACCATGAAATTTCATATGTGATAACTAGACATCTCAAGCTTTGCATTGGTGTTAATCTCATTCATTTCTCTTCTGTTTTCAAATTGATATGATTTTTTGAAGTTGACCCATGTTTGTTGACTTTCACCATGCTTACTTGAATTTGGTTTGAATTCATGATTTTACTTGACTGCCTTCCTCTTATCCAAATGCCATGAAATTTTACATGTATACCATGATAGATGTTAGGATTGAGTGTGATTTATTTCATGATTTTTGAAAATGTTTGAGTTGACTTTTGAATAAGGTCTTGCTGTTGACCTTTTGTGTGCTTCTCTTGCCATGCTTTGCATTCACTTGTGTATGAAATGACAATGATGCATGATTTGATAGTGAATCCAATTGTGATTACTTCTTAAATGTTTGAACATGAATTGGGTTGACTTTTCTTTGCTGTTTGACTTTTTTCTTTCATCTTTGACCCTAGGCTAGTCCTTGTGGTCTTTTAAGCTTACAATTGAGCTGTTTGTTTCAGGTTAAGCACCAAATGCCTCAAAGATCATTCAAATTTGATTGAGTTGGATTATATATTGTGCTAACCTTTGTTTTGTAGGTGTGACTCATATGAGTTTGGCTTTGTGCCTTGGCACCTCTGTTTATGGTTGACTGTTGTTTATCCATTTCTGTTGGTTTGAACTGTTGACTTGTTTACTAATTAGTTTGACTTTTTTCAGGTACTTTAGTTGCTTAAGTTCTTTGAACTTGCTTGCTTTGCTATTTAGCATTTGCTTTGAGGTATAAACCTTTCTTCTTCATGTAGTCTGGAGACCCGGTCTGTTATTTGACCGGGCAAACTGTCTGAAGTCCTCCTTAAGAGGCAATGCCTGTGTGTGTTTAATTTTGTCCCAAGCAGGAAAAGTCCTTCAAATAAGGCAATTGGTGGAAGGTAGGGATAAGCAATCTATCCCCCACTATTCAGTGTGTCCTCTCTTTGCTCCCATTACATGGTTGAAGCATTGAGATAAATACCCAAGATCTAATCGAGTCAATAATGTGGAGAGAGCTCCATCTTTCTGAGCTCCCACACTTTCTTTTATGCTCTCCCTGATCAGGGATAGAAGCAATGAGGCACACCCCTCATTCTCCTTTTCATCTGCTTCACCTTAGCCTCTCAATGGCAAGGTTAAGAGCGACCTTCACCTATTACAGTGGACTTCCAAAGTCAAACCCTCTTGTGTGAGCCCCCCATTGTTTGGCTATAGAGTGTGCTGTTTGATATTCATTGATTGATTGATTGCTTCATGTGCACTTGTTTGCCTGTATGTTATGCATCTATCATCATCAATTGCCATTAGTGCATGATCATACCATTTGTCTGTGTGACTTTTATCATTGTTGTTTGCCCATTGAGGACAATTGTAAGCCCATCTCTTTTGGCCTTTGCTCCTGTGATATGGAAGGATAGAGTGTAAGACCTCATTGGTCACTCATATCTTCTGATTATCTGTTTGTATGTGAGGATACAGTTATAAGTCCCTGTAAGTTGGCATCTGTTGTCCTGTGATCATAATTTGATCTGTTTGATTTGTATGTGAGGATACAGTTATAAGTCCCTGTAAGTTGGCATCTGTTATCCTGTGACCTGTTTGGTTTGTATGTGAGGATGCAGTTATAAGTCCCTGTAAGTTGGCATCTGCTTTCCTGTGATCATAGTTTGTTCATCTGTTTGTATGTGAGGTTGCAGTTATAAGTCCCTGTAAGTTGGCATCTGCTTTCCTGTGATCATAGTTTGTTCATCTGTTTGTATGTGAGGTTGCAGTTATAAGTCCCTGTAAGTTGGCATCTGCTTTCCTGTGATCATAGTTTGTTCATCTGTTTGTATGTGAGGTTGCAGTTATAAGTCCCTGTAAGTTGGCATCTGCTTTCCTGTGATCATAGTTTGTTCATCTGTTTGTGTGAGAGGTTGCAATTATAAGTCCCTGTAAGTTGGCATTTGCATTCCTGTGATCATATTGTTGCTTTTGTTCTTGTATGTGAGGATCCATTGTAAGTCCCTGTAATGAGGCATTGGCATTCCTAGGACCATACTGTGGAGTTAACCTAAGTCCAGACAGATTGGCAGTTAACTTCCATCTCTCATCTTTGTTTTTCTTCTGAGGAGATTAGTGTAAGTCCATCGAGTGGCATCTGATATCCATTTCTGTTTTAGGAGACTGGTGTAAATCCATCTATTGGTATCCGGTATCCGCCTTTTATTTCTTTGTTTGAGGAGATTAGTGTAAGACCATTGAGTGGCTTCTGATATCCCGTTTTGTTTTAGGAGATTGGTATAAGACCAGTGATTGGCATCCGGTATCCGTCTTTCTTGCTTTGCTTGTTATTGCTTATTGCTATTCCAAAGGACACACTTGAATCATCTGCTATATGATTTCAAGAAGTGAACCCTTCTAAGAAGTTTTACTTTCCATATTCATCCATTCATCCTCATTATGTCCTAAACCTTTTCACACATTACTTTCAAACTTGACATAAGTGTTGTGCAAACATCTTCATGTTTTTCAAACTAAAAACCTGGACCCCAAGTCCTTGACCTTTTTTCAAACTCATTTTCATAATACTTTTTTTGAATCAATCTTAATCATACTTTGACCTCATTTTCATAAACACAATCAATTAACTTCACTCATTCACTTGTTTTGGCTTTGTCCATTAATCTTTTCATGCATTAGCCATAGGCTTCAATTATCATTGTGGTTGATGTAAATCTTGCCTATCCTTAGTGAGTCGACAGTAAGACTTCCGTACTGAAAACAGGGCTAACCCCTCAAGTACGTCGAAGCTATCCTCGCATGGTGGATGTTGTTTTGGTCGAGTGTTCTCCCATTGATAATGAAAAGCCTCAGTGCTTGTGTTTAAAACTGAATCCACCAACTTTTGGAAATCTTTTAGCCGAACTACGGCGTTCTGATCCTTACCTTTGATGGAAGGTACGTAGGCAACGGGTTCATCCGTTCGAACCCAATAACCAATAATAAACTTGTATATTCTTTTCTCATCATCCCAATCATGTTTGCACAATCTTTATGTCATAACAAATAACAATTTAGTACAACAAGTGTGAAAAGGGCTCCCTAGGAGTACCTAGGACGTAGTGGGTGCCTAACACCTTCCCATTGCGTAATTTACCCCTTACCCAGAATCTCTGATCTTTTTATTAGTTTTCTACGTGTAAAACTTCTTAGGCTTTTGTTCGCTTTTTAGCCAGTCCTTTGGATAAATAAAAGTGCGGTGGCGACTCGAAAATTTCATTGTATCTCTTGCTTATGGTTTAATCGATAGATCATATAGCGACGAATACACCGTCACAGAAAAGTGGCGACTCTGCTGGGGAAGATCTCACCAGAATCCTTGGTGGTATTGCCTACTTTTCACCATTGTTGTATGATATTTGTTTATTTGTTGTATGACATATTTTTGTACAATTTGGGATCACTGTATTGATTGTAATGTGTGAATTGCTTGATATACAATTGCTGTTTGCTTTGGTGATCTGTGAGATGAGTTCTATACCCGAACTCGAGTGCACTCTAGGATAGGAGAATGGCATAGTCTCGTCGACTGGTGTGGAGTAGTCCTTAGCCAGTTGACTTGCGAGACCATTCACTTGGTGGAGGTCATGTTGAACTAATAATGTCACACAAGTTATTTGTGGTTAGGCATTATTCTTTCAATCATGTGCCTTAGAAGCCAAGGACCTTAGTTTACCAAACCCATCTTGGCCTATTTTTAGGACCGTAGTGCGGAGGTCGTTCAGATGTCAGTTCTGATGCGATTGTTACGCGATACTACACTCGTAAGAGTTTCTCTTGAGAATATTCTTGGAATACGAGTATTCGTTCCTCCGATAATATTCGAAAGATGGAACGATGATTATGGGAACCTCTGATAGAACATGTCTGGCAGGTTTAAACCCTAGTACACTCCCTTTGGGTGGTTCTTAACCGAGACTCCATGCTCGTGACTCGCAACAAACCCTTGATTCGTGGTTGAGTCGTTCAAGCATTGTTAATATCAATGGATCCCGGATCAGGTGTAAAACCTAAAATCCATCAAAGCGGCTGGTTGATATTAAGAATGTCTGAACCGGTTCATGTACCGTTAATATCAATGGAACTTGGGTGTCGATAAGGTGAAAACCTAAATCCACCAAAATGGATGATTGATATTAGGGATACATTGAGCTTTCCCACGACCTTTGTTTGGCGTGCATTGCTTGATCCTTGAGTGTGATTGTTGCATTCATGCATTCATACATTCATCTGCATCCATATCATCAGAAAGAGAAAATTTTCAAGGAACTCAAAGGAGTTTATTTGCAAAAAATTTCAAAACATGAAAAAACCGGGAAAATTTTTTCACCTGATATATCTGATGAGATATTCTCATGTATGATCAAAATGCTTAAACATTTCAAAGTTTGCAAATAAAACCCTCGGGTTCCTTTGATAAAAAAAAACAAGCATATGCACAAACACTTCATGCATCATTTGCATAAGCAGGTGTTTTGTTCCGGTCTCCCGTCCTGTGGTCTGACCCTGCGATCTTCATTTATTTTGAAGACGCACTTTGCCGGTATTATACCAGAGCCAACTCTGCCAGATTGATGGACCGTCCTGAGCAAGAGAGTTGTGAATTCAGAGAGGATTTTGCCAGCCTTAGTGCTGTTGATGGATTTATTCCTGTTGATGGATTTATTCCTATTGATGGATTTATTCCTGGTTAACCAATCTCGGGCTGGCATTGGCTACTGTTCTGGGGCATGCAATGAGCAAGGTTTGTTCACAAGTGGAGGATTCATCCATGCCGATCAACCTGAAGATGCTGCTATCTTAGAAGAAGATGCAGAAGATCTGAACAATTTCATCATTCCTGGTGGTGTCTGCCACAATTGGGTCGCTGTGGATGTTCCTACGGTCATTCATAAATCAGCATGATTTGTTCACCTTGTTTAAAACCCTTCTCCCATGCCAAAAGGAGAAGTGATGACATTGTTGGCAGCATATATGCAATGATGTTTTCATTCAATTTTTGCATTGTTAAACATTTGTTTTTCCTTTGTTTTCACTTTTTGCTTTTTGCATGAAATCAGTGATCACAAAAAACCATGAAAAACAAAAACAACATTTTTCATCTGCATAAATGATTTGCTTGTTTAAAATTCAAAAGCTTTTCATTATCCAGAATCATTATGCAGGGATTTCTAAACCCATTGAACATAATGATCCAACGCCATCTCCCAATCTTGAAGTCCTTGTATCTGAGGCAGAGGAAGATGATGTTGAGGGGATTCCTGATGAGATTACCCGCCTTCTTGAGCACAAAAAGAAGCTCATTCAGCTGTATCATGAGAATCAGCAGAACAGTCAAACTGGGGGATAAAAAAAAAAAGAACAAAAAAAAAAAAAAAACAAAAAAAAAAAAAGAAAAAAGAGAGGGTGAAAAAGATGAAAAAAATCAAAAATCAGCAAATTTTTTTTTCAAGATTTCTCCAAAAGAGAAAAAGAAAAATTATGCCCTCAAGTCCCTAGTTGACTGATGCTGAATGGATTCAGAGTCGTTATGACCAGTTGAATTTAATTGAAGGGAAGAGATTGACTGCCATGTGCCATGGTCAGCTATATCAGCAAAGAATGAAGAAAGCATTCGACAAGAAGGCCAAGCCTCGTGTGTTCCGAGAAGGTGACCTTGTGCTCAAGAAAGTTTTGTCTTTCGCGCCCGATTCCAGGGGCAAGTGGACTCCAAACTACGAGGGTCCATATGTTGTTAAGAGAGCCTTTTCAGGCGGAGCTTTGATGCTTACAACAATGGATGGGGAGGATTTCACTCGTCCTGTGAATTCAGATGCAGTCAAGAGATACTTTGCCTAAAAAAAAAGTATATGCAAATGAAAAAAAGAATGAAAAAAACAGAATAGCTCGCTAAGTTGAAAACCCGAAAGGGCGGCTTAGGCAAAAATGAGCGTCTCGGTGGAGAACCCGCAAGGGTAATCCAGGCAAAAATTAGAGACTTGGAAAAAAAGAGAATATTTGCATCCCGCTAGATTGAGTACCTCACTCTGGGGCAATCTAGGCAAAATTAGGGATTTGGCAAGTAACTGCATCCTGACAAGACTTTCTGGTTCATCAGTCGTCATTTCGTCAGAAGATTCTCGATTCGTCGTCAACCGAAGCTTCGGATACATCGAGATTCAAATTGGTAGAGAAAGGATCATTATGTTCAATGTAGCCCTCTTCCAATATATATCACTGATTTCAAATTTGTACAGATCTATGGAGTCTTGCCATTTGCAGACTACCATTCTATCAAATCAATTTGAGCTTTTTATCCGATTATTTGCACTCTTAGTTGTTTCAATTCAACAAATGTTTTGCATGTTTTAAATTGATAAAATGTCATTGTTTTAAACAAATCAAATTTTTCAAATTTTTTTTGTTTTAAACAAAGTGAACATTCACAAGATTGAAAGGATACTCAAGAATATCTCAGTGCTCTCCCGAGGGTGGCATGATTTCTAACAGGTAAGACATTTGTTCATATTCCTGGTTTGGTTGTATCTTCTTTCTTCAGATCTTTGTTGGGGATGATTCCTCAAACAAAGTTGTTGGTGGGGTTGTTCCCCAGTACAGTCGCAAGCAGAGTGTTGTTGAAGACTTCGTTTTCTCCAGCAGCAGTTTTCCCTAGCATGGGTGTTTTCTTGAGAAGTTTCGGCGGTTGATGGTTTGTCATCCTGGTGCCCTGTCACTTTCTCTAGTGGGTCGTATGCCCCAGACTTTATTTGTCTCCTCAGCGCAGTCATGAGTATAACTGATTGATTGATATTCCCCTCTGAGTCGCGAGTAGAGCTGTTATTAACATCCCCACCAGAGTTGCAAGTGGATTTGTTACCGCTTTTCCCATGCAGTGTTGCCAGCGGAACTGTCTGTTTCCTCAGCATGATCGCTTTCTTTTTGAAGACCTGGTAGGTCAGTGGTTTGATACCCGGTACCTTACCCTTTTCCCCGGCGAGGTCGTCTGTGGAATTGTTACTATCTCTCCATCAGAGTTTTTCTCTTCAGCAGAGCAGGATTTATTTTCCTACTCAGTGGTTGATTGGGTTGACATCCCAGTGTATTGCAATCATCTTTTCCTCAGCATAGTCTGCAGAATGTTTGTTGTGGCAGTTTCGCCCGTTGAATACTCCTTTCAATCCCCGACATGGTCGGATGATGGCTTTTGCCTCCAGTGAACGGATTTGATTTCCTGACTGTTTGTGATCCCCAGTAGAGTGGCTCATATTGCAGGATCTACTTGTCGTGATCAATTTGCTTTGTATATTCTCCCCAAGAGGAATGGTTCGTTGCAGAATCTACTTGTTTGATCTGTCCTCCCTCGGTGGTTTGTTCCCAAGAGAGTAGCCGACAGTTTTCCCCAGTAGAGTTGCTTATGCAGTCAGATTCTATTTGGATGATATCATTCTCCCTCAGTGGGTTGTCCCCCAGTGGAGTTATGTGGATTTGCTTCTACAGCAGTTCGTGCTTACGCACTCTTTTGTTTCTCAGTTGACACTGGGATCCCTTGCAGATATCTTTGGGATTTCTCTTGTTCCCCTACAGATTCGTCTTGGTGGCTCTTGCCCGTTGTGACTTTCTGTACCCTGATTGGGTTGTTCCCTGATGTCTCTGATTCTCTGCTTCTTCAGCAGTACCTGCAGATCTTTGCTTTACAGCATGTGGATCTCCGCAGATTGGCTCTCCAGCTGGTTTTTCCCCTGGAAATATAATACCGGACGTTTGGTTCCTGAACCTGTTTGTGTTAGAACTGTCTGTTTTGTCAGCATTCATCAAACATAAATTACGCATATTCATGCATATTCATAAACATTCAGATATTCATGTTGCATTTCTTGCCATATATCTTTTGTTTGTCGTGTCTCCTGCTTTTGGGTGATATAGATCTCTTTATAGATCTCCCCAAGCAGATGTCGGGTGTTTAAAATCTCTCCATATAGAGTCAACCCCATAAGCAGAAAATGTCTGTCTTTCCTTCTGCAGTTCCCCACCGAGATATATCCTCGTGGATGACGGTTTCTTCCGTTTCCTCCCAACACATATATTGGGATGGATTTTCCTATTTGAGTTATACCCTCATTAGGACGTGTCTTTATTCAGTCTGTCTTTTCGGATCGTTCCCGAATTGGCTATTTGTCAGATATCTTGTACTTCCCAGTGGGTTGTTCCCCAGCGGAATGTTTTTGGGCCTCTACCCTCATACCGGTAGTTATAAGTCCTATTTTCTCCTGGCTTTCTTAACAGAATTTGTGGTTATACACCTTTTATTCTCCAGCCAGAGTTTTGGTTTTCTACCTACTACCCGGTAGTTGTAAACCCTATTTTTCCTGCTCTCTAGCAGTTTGTGGTTTGTTATAAACCCTATTTTGGTTTCCCGTGCGGATTTGTGATTTGTTCTATCCCCACGCGGAGTTTTTGGTCTTCTACCCCGTATTCGGTAGATGTAAACCCTAATTTTGAGGTTATCTTCATCTAGTATTTGATGTTGATTTTCCTTTGCTTGTATAAGTTGCTCAGATCAGCACTTCTATCCCCAGCATGTTTTGTGGATAATTGCCATATGCTAGCAATTTTATCCCCAGTGGGTCTTTTCACCGTATGCTAGTGATTTGTTCCCCGGATCATTGGTTGTTTACCAGTGCATCCCCAGATAGTCTTCTGCCGATAATTGCCGGATGCTTGCAATTTATCCTCAGCAGATCACCTTTCATTTACCCTTTTGTTGGTAATGTCTGTTGCTCCTTTTGATTGGTTATCATTATATACCTAATTTGGTATCCCGATGCCTTTCGGTTCGGATGATTTATCCTTTATTAACCCAGTAACCGGTTGTGGATAATCTTCATGCGAGTATATTATTCACGGTCTGCCGGTAATGAATGATATATCTCATGCACTCTTCAGTCGAAGCCTTTTGTGTTTCCCCAGTCGAGTAAGATTTGTTATTTCCCTTTGTGGAGTCGAATATTCTTGTTGATTGGATAATTGCCGGATGCTTGCAATTCATCCCTTCGAGTTGTCTTTCGTTTACCCGTATGCTTGGTATCGATTGTCTCTCTATTTTGGATAGTCACCTATTATATGCCCAGTAACCGGTATCTCTGGTGTTTCTTACCATGCGAGTTTATTATCTACGTTCTGACGGTAATAGATAATATATCTCATGCGAGTATCTTATCCACGGTCTGCCGGTAATGGATATTGTGTCTCATGCACTCTTTGGGTTTGTGTCCCCAGTTGAGTAAGATTCGTTTTCCCGTTGTGGATTCGAATGTCCATCCTGTAAGTCGATTTGCTTTTTCAAGCCCTCCTTTCGGATGATGAGTGTTTTGGAAGTGAAAACCAATTCACGTCTTCGGATCTTATCCTATAAACAACCCAGTAACCGGTTCAGGATAACTTTCCTTTTGAGTATATTATTCACGGTCTGCCGGTAATGAATAATATGTCTCGTTCACTCTTGGGTCAATCCTTTTTTGTTTTCCCCTCAGAGTAAGGTTCATTTTCCTTGTGGAATTGAATGTCCATCCTATAAACAAGTTTGCTTTTCTAGCTCTCTTCAGGATGATGAGTGTTTTGGAAGTGAAATCCAATTCACACTTTGGGTGGTCACCTATTATATACCCAGTAACCGGTATCTTTGGTGTTCCCTCCTTTCTGCTCCCTATTATGACCTCGGTCCCCCTGTGGAGTCAGATTTTCCTGTTGTTTTGGTTACCCTTATGCCTGGTAACATCTCATTCCTTTGTCGCTTCCCTCAGTGGAACTTTTTGTTGCTTCTCCCCACGAGTCAGCTTGTGTCTCTCCAATGGATTTATTTTCCATTTGGAAATCTTTTCCCAGTGTGAGTCCTTCACTCCCCGGTGAGTTCTCCTGTCTGTTTTCTGTTGTTCCCTAATCAGAGTCGTGACTCGTTCACGTTATGTCAGTTTTGTTTTTCCCCAGTTTTGAGTCGTATCTTGTTCACATTTCTTTTTCTTTTTTTTATCCCCATAGAGTCTTGTTAGAGTCTCTGTTCCTGGTGAGTGTACTACTCCGATGGATCGTCTTTTTTTTTTTTTTCTGTGTGAATCATATTCCCCACATAATTTTGTCTTTTGCATGCATACATTTGCATCATGAGGTCTCTTAGGGACCAAAATTTGTCTCATTACTGTTATTTAAGCCCATTCTACCGCGTCGAGATGAAGATTTCTAAACTTCACTTCTCCGGCTAGAATGACCTTAAATAGGGGCATCTGTAAGACCCCAATTTTGGGCCCTAAGATCCCTCATGGCCCATATCATATCATTTCATGGTCTCAAGGATCATTGCATGCCCTAGCTTCCCTCCTAGTGGGTGGTTTGCCTTGTGGGTTGTTTCCTGATCACCAAGCATACTTTGCATTTGTATATCTTTGCTTTTCATATGTTTATTAACCAAAAGTACAAAAATATTGTCAGTCTAACCTTGTTGATTGCAGATGAAGCAATTAGGTCAAAGTCAGTCAACAGTCAGTCAAAGCAGTGGATGGTGGCCATTCTTGCAGAATTTGGGCACCATGATCAATAATCAAGAGTTCATACATCTTATGACATCATTTGAAGTCAAGGTCTCAAGGAATTAGGGTTTGGAATTCATCAGAAGAGGTTCAATCATCCAAAACCCTAGAAAAGTCAAACTTGGTCAACTGTGGATTTAATCAGTGATTTGATGGTTAGAATTGATCTGAAGGAGTTCATTCATGCTTGTATAAGCCTCATCTATCATGTCAAACCTCATCATGGAAGAAAATCAAGTCAAATCAGAAATTTTCCAGAAATAGAAAGTGGACCTGTAATTTCAACTGCCAAAAATGGAAACTTCTTGATCCTCAACTTACATCATGATACAAGCTTCAAATGAATTTTTGCCCAACATGAAAGTTGAAGATCTTGTCTTCCCATTTTCAAAAAGTCCAAGAACTCTCAAATCCCATGTGTGGTTGTCAAGATATGAGCAAATCATTTTCACCAATTTTTGAACTTCACAGGACCATATCTCTCAAACCATAAGGCCAAATTTGGTGGGGTTTTTTCCTACAAACCACATTTTTCATCCTCTTTCCAAAAATATAAACTTCATTCACCAAAACCCTACCAATCAAAATGGCATTTTTGGACCTTTTTCATTTAAAATCAAAGTTTGACCAAACTTTGACTTTTTGAATTAAAACTTTTTTCACCATTTTGCCAATTGAGATTGCTTTCATATCAAATTTGAGACATGTTCCAAGCCTTAAACCATGTTCATTTCACCCTTGTGCCATCATTTTGGACCAAAAATACAAACTTGGCAAATTGTGCATTTGGCTTCATAAGAGTAAAGCAAGTACAGCAATCCTTCAGCACACACAAAACAGCAGAATTTTAGTCTGTTTACAGCCTGGCCAAAGCCCACTCGAGCAGCAAACACACCTCCATTATCCACTTTGGTACAAATTAGCAAAGTTGCAAATCATGTCATAAAACAAAAACCAGCTTAACACATCATTAGCAGACCTTAAACAGCTGATATTTAAGTCTCATTTTCTGGATTGCAACCCTAGTTTTTGACAGCCACCAAACAGAAAAACTCCATTCACTACTCTCTTGCAACTTTGCATTTTGGCTCGATTTGAAAGAAACCCTCAAACACCACAAGCTTCCATCATCACTCCTTCATCTGAGCAACATTTGGAAGAGCATTCAACCACCATTCACTAACTGTAGAGCCCCTTTCATACTCTGCTTTCCCCATGGACCAGCAATGGCAACTTGAGATTTGAGGAGGTCCAAGCAAGTTTGAGCTGAACAAGCTTCATCATCCTTCATTACCAGACACAAGCATCATCTGTTTGCACCCCTATCATCGAAAGCAGCACTGTTCCATTGATTTTCTTCAAAACAAGTGAGTTTTCGACTGCATTATTTTTTCAAATCTTGTTACACATCATGTAGGTCTTACTTAGTAGGTTGATTTGAGCTTTGAATCACATTAAATGGATGACTATGCTGTGAGATATATGGATTTCTATTTTTGTGCTCAAATGTGTTTTCAATCGATTAGCTTTATTGATGATGATTACATGAAAATGATGAGTGGAATATGCATGCTGGATGAATGATGATGAGATTGCAATGCTTAATTTTGTTTTCTGGGCACATAATTTTTCGAGTGCATGGAGGTGATACCCTGTTCATGACTGTAAACCTGCCCAGAATTTGCTCGATTTGGTTGTTTGTTTGGTTGTTGCTAGGATGCAGTATGAACATCTTTGTTTAGTTGCCATGATGTGTGAATAGGTCTACTGGAAATTTGTTTGTGATTGATGATTTAAATGATGAAGAATGATGAATGAATGTTGCTGTTTGTTTAAACCTTAAGTTACCCAGAAAATCTCATGAATATGCTTATGTTGTTGTTGGTTGATGAAGCATGCTGTTGTGTTAAAACATTTGTACCTTCCCAGAAATATTGTTTCATGAACGCATAAGTGTTGGCTGTTGTTGTTGTTTGTGATCACCTGAACCATTTCCACTGCAATTGCTATTTACCATGCTGTTTGGATTTCGCGTGTTGGTGATGAATCATGAAACTGAATATGAATGCCCTGCTGTTGTTTATGATGAAAGCATGAAGATGCATGATACATACTGATTATTGCTGCATAAACCTTGCTGCTGTTTCTAAAACCTTCCCTGTCCCGAATTCCCATGTTTATGTGTGTTTTGCTGTTGATTAATGTTGCTTAATGATGATATTTCATGGCCACGGTTTTTGGTTGATGCTGTTGTTCATGTGTTGATGATTTAAATGATGAACATGGATGATGAATATGAAGATGCTGTTAAACATTGCTTGCTGTTGTTCTAAAACCCTAAGCATTTCCAGAATTCTCCCTTGGATTATGTTGGTTCTGTGGATTGGTTAATGTTGCATGAGGGTAGTGTCGCATGGCCATTGTTTGCTTGTTGGTGCTGGTTACATTTGTTGGTCATGATTTTGTTTGAAAATGCTGAATACCATGGCTGCATAAACCCTAAGGGTTTTGAAAACTCAGAAATTTGAGATGATTGGCCGAGTTACTGTTCTATTGGCTGAGAGCCAATCAGAACATTTCAATTGCCTTGCCCAAAACGCAGCACTTTGATAAGTGACTGCACTATTTACAACTTTGCCACGGTTGACTTTGCTTTGACCAACATTGCCATGCTATTTTGTTCATCTTGCTTCAATTATTCATCCAACTTCCACAATTATTTTCTCTTTCAATTTTTATCCAAAAATCATGCAATTTTTTCCATCATGTCCATGAAGATGTCTAGTATTTTATCATGATTTTTAATTAATTTTCCATTGGCTGGATTTTAATTGATAATTATTTTCTTGACATGTATGCATAATTGATACACTTTGCCATTCCTTTTGTGAAATTGTCATGATGCATCCAATGAGCATGAAATTGTTTGTGATGAAACTAGACACATTGACCTTCATTTCCATATAAAGTTTGTGCATTTATCATTTGTGGATTGAGAGTTATGATTTTATGAAGTTATGTGTTACATTTGGTGCTATACCATGATCATGTATTTTCCCAATTTTTTTTCACATGCTTCCTCTTATCCAATTGACCCCAAATTTTGCATGAATCATCTATCACTTGTCTAGTTTGTGTGTGAATTTTCCTGGAATTAATCATGCTGTTTTCCATTTTATTGAGAATTTTCTTCCATGCTTGGTCATTTGTTGACTTTTTGTGCTATACATTGCCAAATCTTTTGTGAAATTCTCAAATCTTATTGTATGACCATGAAATTTCATATGTGATAACTAGACATCTCAAGCTTTGCATTGGTGTTAATCTCATTCATTTCTCTTCTGTTTTCAAATTGATATGATTTTTTGAAGTTGACCCATGTTTGTTGACTTTCACCATGCTTACTTGAATTTGGTTTGAATTCATGATTTTACTTGACTGCCTTCCTCTTATCCAAATGCCATGAAATTTTACATGTATACCATGCTAGATGTTAGGATTGAGTGTGATTTATTTCATGATTTTTGAAAATGTTTGAGTTGACTTTTGAATAAGGTCTTGCTGTTGACCTTTTGTGTGCTTCTCTTGCCATGCTTTGCATTCACTTGTGTATGAAATGACAATGATGCATGATTTGATAGTGAATCCAATTGTGATTACTTCTTAAATGTTTGAACATGAATTGGGTTGACTTTTCTTTGCTGTTTGACTTTTTTCTTTCATCTTTGACCCTAGGCTAGTCCTTGTGGTCTTTTAAGCTTACAATTGAGCTGTTTGTTTCAGGTTAAGCACCAAATGCCTCAAAGATCATTCAAATTTGATTGAGTTGGATTATATATTGTGCTAACCTTTGTTTTGTAGGTGTGACTCATATGAGTTTGGCTTTGTGCCTTGGCACCTCTGTTTATGGTTGACTGTTGTTTATCCATTTCTGTTGGTTTGAACTGTTGACTTGTTTACTAATTAGTTTGACTTTTTTCAGGTACTTTAGTTGCTTAAGTTCTTTGAACTTGCTTGCTTTGCTATTTAGCATTTGCTTTGAGGTATAAACCTTTCTTCTTCATGTAGTCTGGAGACCCGGTCTGTTATTTGACCGGGCAAACTGTCTGAAGTCCTCCTTAAGAGGCAATGCCTGTGTGTGTTTAATTTTGTCCCAAGCAGGAAAAGTCCTTCAAATAAGGCAATTGGTGGAAGGTAGGGATAAGCAATCTATCCCCCACTATTCAGTGTGTCCTCTCTTTGCTCCCATTACATGGTTGAAGCATTGAGATAAATACCCAAGATCTAATCGAGTCAATAATGTGGAGAGAGCTCCATCTTTCTGAGCTCCCACACTTTCTTTTATGCTCTCCCTGATCAGGGATAGAAGCAATGAGGCACACCCCTCATTCTCCTTTTCATCTGCTTCACCTTAGCCTCTCAATGGCAAGGTTAAGAGCGACCTTCACCTATTACAGTGGACTTCCAAAGTCAAACCCTCTTGTGTGAGCCCCCCATTGTTTGGCTATAGAGTGTGCTGTTTGATATTCATTGATTGATTGATTGCTTCATGTGCACTTGTTTGCCTGTATGTTATGCATCTATCATCATCAATTGCCATTAGTGCATGATCATACCATTTGTCTGTGTGACTTTTATCATTGTTGTTTGCCCATTGAGGACAATTGTAAGCCCATCTCTTTTGGCCTTTGCTCCTGTGATATGGAAGGATAGAGTGTAAGACCTCATTGGTCACTCATATCTTCTGATTATCTGTTTGTATGTGAGGATACAGTTATAAGTCCCTGTAAGTTGGCATCTGTTGTCCTGTGATCATAATTTGATCTGTTTGATTTGTATGTGAGGATACAGTTATAAGTCCCTGTAAGTTGGCATCTGTTATCCTGTGACCTGTTTGGTTTGTATGTGAGGATGCAGTTATAAGTCCCTGTAAGTTGGCATCTGCTTTCCTGTGATCATAGTTTGTTCATCTGTTTGTATGTGAGGTTGCAGTTATAAGTCCCTGTAAGTTGGCATCTGCTTTCCTGTGATCATAGTTTGTTCATCTGTTTGTATGTGAGGTTGCAGTTATAAGTCCCTGTAAGTTGGCATCTGCTTTCCTGTGATCATAGTTTGTTCATCTGTTTGTATGTGAGGTTGCAGTTATAAGTCCCTGTAAGTTGGCATCTGCTTTCCTGTGATCATAGTTTGTTCATCTGTTTGTGTGAGAGGTTGCAATTATAAGTCCCTGTAAGTTGGCATTTGCATTCCTGTGATCATATTGTTGCTTTTGTTCTTGTATGTGAGGATCCATTGTAAGTCCCTGTAATGAGGCATTGGCATTCCTAGGACCATACTGTGGAGTTAACCTAAGTCCAGACAGATTGGCAGTTAACTTCCATCTCTCATCTTTGTTTTTCTTCTGAGGAGATTAGTGTAAGTCCATCGAGTGGCATCTGATATCCATTTCTGTTTTAGGAGACTGGTGTAAATCCATCTATTGGTATCCGGTATCCGCCTTTTATTTCTTTGTTTGAGGAGATTAGTGTAAGACCATTGAGTGGCTTCTGATATCCCGTTTTGTTTTAGGAGATTGGTATAAGACCAGTGATTGGCATCCGGTATCCGTCTTTCTTGCTTTGCTTGTTATTGCTTATTGCTATTCCAAAGGACACACTTGAATCATCTGCTATATGATTTCAAGAAGTGAACCCTTCTAAGAAGTTTTACTTTCCATATTCATCCATTCATCCTCATTATGTCCTAAACCTTTTCACACATTACTTTCAAACTTGACATAAGTGTTGTGCAAACATCTTCATGTTTTTCAAACTAAAAACCTGGACCCCAAGTCCTTGACCTTTTTTCAAACTCATTTTCATAATACTTTTTTTGAATCAATCTTAATCATACTTTGACCTCATTTTCATAAACACAATCAATTAACTTCACTCATTCACTTGTTTTGGCTTTGTCCATTAATCTTTTCATGCATTAGCCATAGGCTTCAATTATCATTGTGGTTGATGTAAATCTTGCCTATCCTTAGTGAGTCGACAGTAAGACTTCCGTACTGAAAACAGGGCTAACCCCTCAAGTACGTCGAAGCTATCCTCGCATGGTGGATGTTGTTTTTGGTCGAGTGTTCTCCCATTGATAATGAAAAGCCTCAGTGCTTGTGTTTAAAACTGAATCCACCAACTTTTGGAAATCTTTTAGCCGAACTACGGCGTTCTGATCCTTACCTTTGATGGAAGGTACGTAGGCAACGGGTTCATCCGTTCGAACCCAATAACCCAATAATAAACTTGTATATTCTTTTCTCATCATCCCAATCATGTTTGCACAATCTTTATGTCATAACAAATAACAATTTAGTACAACAAGTGTGAAAAGGGCTCCCTAGGAGTACCTAGGACGTAGTGGGTGCCTAACACCTTCCCATTGCGTAATTTACCCCTTACCCAGAATCTCTGATCTTTTTATTAGTTTTCTACGTGTAAAACTTCTTAGGCTTTTGTTCGCTTTTTAGCCAGTCCTTTGGATAAATAAAAGTGCGGTGGCGACTCGAAAATTTCATTGTATCTCTTGCTTATGGTTTAATCGATAGATCATATAGCGACGAATACACCGTCACAACAGGCATACAAGCAAACAGAGCAAACAAATATTCACAAAGCACACACTATAACCAGTCAAGTGAGGCTCACACAATGGGTTTGACTGCCGAAGCAAGTCATCTGTACATGGGTAGTATTCGCTCTTAACCTTGCCATTGCGAGGCTAAGGTGAAGCAGATGAAAGGTGAGTGAAGATTAGACTTCACAGCTCTTATCCCTGACCAGGGAGAGCTTTAGACAAAGGAGCGTGGGTCCAGAATGGAGGGACCCTTCTACGCTCAAAGACTCTGACTCGATTGTGCAACAGCACAAGATCTTGGGTTTGTGCCCCAATGCATCAACACACAGCCGTGTGAGCAGAGGGACGACTCAATAGAATAGTGGGGGATAGATTGCATATCCCTTGGCTTCCACCAATTGCCTTAATCAAGGACTTTACCTGCTTAGGCACAATATTAAACAATCACAAACATCGCCTCTTAAGGAGGACTTCAGACAGTTGCCTGGCCAAGTAACAGGCCAGGTCTTCCAGACTACATGAAGAATAGAAGTCCTACCTCAAGTGGTTTAAAAACCAAGAAGCAGCAAGCAAGTTCTTAAAGAACTGTAAGCGACTAAATGTACCTGAAACCAATCAAGTATCATCAGTACTCAGACAAACCAACAATAAACAGCAAATGTTAATCTATACAGACAACACAAGTTAAGGCACACAAGTGCAAGCTATAATCCCAAGCTCAAGCTTTAATCCCTACAACACAAAGTCGAGTTAGTTCATAAACATCAACCAAACTCAATTCAAATTGCCTTGAAGCAATCTCCTTAAGCATTGTGCATTTCATCCTGAAAATCCACACCAAATGTGAGAAACTAGACCACTAGGCCAAGCCTAGGGTCCAAAGGGATAAAAAAAATCTAAACAGCAAGCAAAACCAATCCAAAATCACATTCAAACAAATAGAAAGCAAATGCAATTGGTCTCATGCTCATATCATTCACCAATATCAATTCATGCACAATATACCACAAACTAGGTCAAATACAACACCAAAAGTCCAAACAGAATGACTTCAATCAAAGGCATACCAAAACAATTCCAAAAATCCTCAAATAATTCACACCTAAACAGGACACAATCAACAAGTAGCATGTCAATTTTCAGCTCAATTGGACAAAAGAAAGTAGGTCAATGAAAATCAAAAAGTCCAGACACAATTATGTAAGCCAATTCAAGACATCCAAGCAAGCATCCATTTCAATAATTCATAAAACAGTCACAACAATCAAGAAATGAATGGGACCAAAACTATGATGTCCTATAATGTGTCTACAATCCACATATCAAATTTCATCTTCATCCAATACCATATGAGAATTTCACAAGCAAAATGCCAACATGTGTCACATAAATTCACAAAATGAGCATACAGAGAAGAAAATTATCAATCAATTCGAAAATGCAACCAAAAATCCCAGCAAAATTCACATGTTATCTTGACACATCAATGATCATTCATGCAAAAAATTAGCTCAATCAAACAATCCTAGGCCATGCAAATAAAATCAGAAAGTTGACCTAGCTAGGTGTGACACAAATTGTCACACCTTACTTCAAAAATTCATATCTAATCAACCAAGTACCCAAAATTCACAAACTCTACATGGAAATCACCATCAACATGTCCAGAATAAGCACAAAAATTCTCATTCATTTCTTTGGAAGTATGAGCATTTCATGAAGGATATGGTGAAACATGTAAAAATATACACATGAACAAAATCAATAGGCCAATCAAATTTCCACACGTGCAAAAATTTCACAAAAATCATCATAAAATTCTACACATTCTCATGAGCATGGCATAAAAAATTTCACAAAATTTGGATGAGTTTTGAGTGAGTTATCAATTTTCTAAGTTGTGGTAACAAAATTGAAAATGAAATGAAAAAGAAATTAAGAAATAATATAATTAATTAAGTCCAATGGCACGGTCGTAATTACAGGAAACAAGGCCAAAACGACGTCGCCTCCATTAATGGAGTGGCGCGTTTCCATTGGCTGGGACTTGGCGGTAAACAACATTTGAAATTGGCCTTGCAATTCAGTGGATCAAACGCAGCATTTTCCAGACTTCTTCATCATCAACACGCGTTCATGTTCTTCAACCTTCCAATGCGGTTTCGCTCAAATCTTAACCAAAACTCACAAATCTATAACCGTTGGAATCGTCTTAACATGTACATTCAAGATATGCTAATGATTTTTCTTAATTCTCAACACACATCACAGATCGAACCAAAAAAGAAATGAACATCAAACTTAAAATCATGATTTCTCTTTCTACACTCAATCATTTTAAAAACTAAGCACAGCATGATGATCTATGATGAATAAACTACCAAAAGCATATCACAATTCAAGAAATGGTGAGATTCGATTTTATGCACCTTGAATGAAAACAGTGATGACTTGTGCGTTCCAAGCTTCGATTGTCCAAAACAGAAGTGTATGAAGGATAGGTGAGTTGAATAGAACACGCGCTTCAGCTCTAGGACGCCTCAATTGGAAGAAATTTCAAATCACCATTGCGGAGTATGATATGAACAGTTGCGATTCCAATGCTTTCTTGCTCCAAATCACCAAAACAGTCCAAGCTTATGGCTTATGGAGGTTGAATCAAAAAGAATTTCTCAAAATGATTGAGAATTGGTGAAGATTTTGTCAAAAAAGTGATGAAGGTTTTTGATGAATTTGGGAGAAAATGGAGGGAAAATCAGTTAGGTTCTTGAGAATTGTGATTCTGTTTGCAATTCAGTTATGATTAGGATTAAATACTCCAGCTCTAATCACCTTGTTAATCACTAATTAACCAAATGCAATGTAATTAGCATAATGTGCAATTTTCAATGCAAGGGCAAAATGGACATTTCCCCCTAGGCCTTGTGACAGCTGTATGACAGCTCACACACTCTCCAAATACCAGCTGTGATGTGTTGGCACTTGTCTCATGGCAATTGGCTTTGTAATTTTCATTTTCAACATGCTATGCCACAAAATGCATTTTCAAGTGAAGTTCCAAAATGGCCTATCCAAATATTGAACTTTGTAAGCTTATGACAATTCAAACCATCTCTAATTGGCATATGTGAGGTGTTGCAAAAACTCCCATGCCAAAATTCCAATTATTTCTCAACTTGGACCATTTTGCCCTTGGATTTGAATTAGTGCACTTGAAAATTGACCTTTTGCATTGACCATTTTTGATGAATTCCAATTATGCACCATGAAAGTACATGTCAAATGGAGTTTGCTCATAAAAAGATCACTCAATTTGGACACTCCATGTGGAAGTTATGCCACTTTGATTATGGGTCATTTTTGAAATTGAATGGACCATAACTTGCCAACCATACATGGGAATTTCAAGTTCTTGGACTTTTTGGAAAGGTTAGAACTAGCTCTACAACTTTCATGTTGAACAAATTTCCATTTGAAGCTTCCTTGGACATGTGATTTTGAGGTCAAAACTTTCCATTTTTGGAAACTTCCATTACAAGTCACTTTCTATTTTTGGCAATTTTTGTTCTGACTTTATTTTCTCCATTCTTGAGCTTTGAAATGTCAAATAACACTTGTTTCAACATGAATGAAGTGTATCCAACTCTCTCCTACCTCCAAATCCATAAAATCATGCACAGTTGACCACAGTTGACTTTTTCAACTGATAGATGAATCTGGCAATGCACTGATCAATCTGAGCCCCAATTCTCCGATGAAATGGCTCAAGGGTGAAACCCTAGCCTCAATAATCTCCATAAAATCATATGATGATCCCCATATCAATCATAGACCCCATCTCCTTGCTATGCCCTGATTGGCCCAATGCAACTGATTAGGGTTGACCAGTGGTCAAAACCCTAATCTCAAGGTATCCTGATCAAACACTTGAACCTCTTGGCTGATATCAGAACCATGATGATGATGATGTACCACTTCAACCAAGATCTAGATCAATCCCCCTTTAGAATCATGAAACTCTAATTTGGACCTCCACATCCTCAGATGATTAATGACCAGTCCAATGAAACCCTAGCTTGCACATGACCTCTTCATCTCCTGATCAAGACTTAAGAGGATGACTTGCACAATGTAACCACATGATATGCAATATGCAATGCCTAATGATCTAAAAATGATATGCAATATGTTAAGCTAGTCCCAAGAGAGGAGGGCAAATTTTGAGGTGTTACAGCTGCCCCTATTCAATCCACTATGAACCTGTCGATATGAATAGCCTCGGCTTTCAGATGATTAGGATGAAGAGTGATTGAATACCAAGAACAGACGAACAATTTGCACTCTGATGGGATATAATTAACAACGCCTGTCAGCATCGGCGAAGAAACAATCTTGAACAAAAATCCGTTTGGTACGGAAGAAAAGTCGGCCTGAATACCGAAATGGAACTGTCGACCTGGATACCAAAATAAATGGTAACACAGGGATAACCATGGCCTGATCACCACATCCGCTGGGAATTATCATTTCTTTTCCTTTTCTTATTTTCTTGAACCCCGGAACTTTCCTTTTCTTGGTCTGAAAACCACTTCGGTCTGAATACCGCCTCGGTCTGAACACCGGCAAATTGGCCTGAACGCCACAAGTACATCGACCTGGTCGTCGGAAACTTCTTCGATCTGACAATCGGAAACTTGGCCTGAACGCCACATCGGTCTGAATACCGCCTCGGTCTGAACACCGGCAAACTGGCCTGAACGCCACATCGGTCTGCTTACCGCCTCGGTCTGAATACCGGAAAAAATGGCCTGAATGCCACAAGTACATCGACCTGATCATCGAAAACTTCTTCGATCTGAAAATCGGAAACTTGGCCTGAACGCCACTCATCCACTCGGGATTATTATTCCTTTCCTTTTTTATGCTTTTCTCGAACCCCGAAATCTTCTTTTTCGCGAATGATCCCCGATCACTGCATTTGAACCCCGTTCTCCTGTTTGCCAAAATAATGAACCCCATTCTCCAGTTTGAACCCCAGAATCGCGCTGATCGCGTAACTCCCTCTGATTTTATTTCCATCTCTGCTCGATAGAAAAATTTCCTCCAATATCGCACTATTGGGGAACATTGCTGATCTGACGCCATGATGCTAAACTCCTCAGAGTAACATCTTCACCATCTGGTGAAACCAAACCTTCAAGCGGTAACCACGGCTTGAGTCGCGCTGATCGCGTCATGACGTTGAACTTATCCAAGTAACATCTTCACCATCCGGCGAAACCAAATATCAAGCGGTATCCACGGCTTGAATCGCGCTGAACGCGTCATGATGTTGAACTTATCCAAGTAACATCTTCACCATCCGGTGACACCAAATATCAAGCGGTATCCACGGCTTGAATCGCGCTGAACGCGTCATGATGTTGAACTTATCCAAGTAACATCTTCACCATCCGGCGAAACCAAATATCAAGCGGTATCCACGGCTTGAATCGTGCTGAACGCGTCATGATGTTGAACTTATCCAAGTAACATCTTCACCATCCGGTGACACCAAATATCAAGCGGTATCCACGGCTTGAATCGCGCTGAACGCGTCACATCTCCATCTCTGTCCGACGGAAAAAATCTCCTCCAGTATCGCACTACTGGAGAACATCAAATCTCAAGCGGTAATCACGGCCCGAGTAACTGATACTTGCAATACTGATGATTTTCCAACTAGTGAAACCACTCCTCAAACGGTGATCACGGCTCGAGTAGCATCTTCACCCACTGGCAGAACCATATCTCAAACGGTAACCACGGCTTGAGACTAGCCTATGCTTGCAATGATGCATGATTGATTTTTCTGCGTAATGCTCCATACTTATGGAAATGCTACGCGATTTATTATTTTTCTATGCAACATGCTATGCTATTTTTCATGATGAATGTATAAAAAGTATCCCTTTCAAGGGATTCTGCTGAGGAGTACGAGACACTCTGCTGAGGAACTCGTCAATACTCCGATCACCACCCTGCTGGGGAATAGCACTGCTGTTGGGAAATAGGCAACCCTTGCTGGGAAAAACCTCCTTTGCACCCAATCCTCTCGGGAATTGCTGGGGATAATAACCACCAACACTCTGTGGGGATACCACGATCTTCGACTTGCTGAGGATATCAATCCCGACTCTGCTTCGGGAAACCCTCACAGATACCTGGCAACTTCACTGGGGAAATGCTCACAGATACTCTGCTGGGAAACAGCAACCTCCAGGCCTGGCGACTGGGGAAGCATTCGATCTGAAACCCGCTGGGGATAACCCATGCAATCCATAGATAGAATCAACTCAGCTGGGGATGCAAATATCCGTCTGCTACGGAAACTCGTCCAATCCACTGATAGGATGAACACTGCTGGAGATATATTTCATTGAAACCCGCTCCACTCGGGGAATAGTTGATCTTTAGGCCTAGCTGCTGAGGAAACATCGTTTTAAACCTGCCGGGGATAACCACCTCGACTCGGCTAAGGGATCCATAGACCTTGGATCTGCTAGGGAGTTGGTCCTCTACTTCTGCTTGGGGACCTCGCTGGGGAAATGAGAAAAGTTGGTACAGAACACCCGTCGACTCGTCGAACCATGGTATCCACCTCCCAATCTCGCATCAGCTTTCCACTTTTGAGAACTCCCAGACTCGTCTGGACCTTTTCTGCTCCATCATCTTGTATTCCCAATCGCTCCGCGCTCGACGGAGAGCGAACTCCTGGGGATTATACAGACTTTTCAATTTCCGACTTTGAAGAGTCTTCTTGATTAATTCCAAAGGTCGTCGTACGTCTCGACGTCTCTGCACTGCTTCTTTACCCATTCGTTAGTCCCTGATCGGACTCTGCGGGGAATTTCTACAGACTTTCCAGTCTTCCAATTTTGAAGAGTCTTCTTGATTATCATCAAAGATCGTCGTACGTCTCAACGTCTCTTCGTCATCCCTTCATATTCATTCGTCCCTGATTGGACTCCATGGGGATTTGTTTCATCAACAGCTTCCACATCACATCCTGCAAGTGAGTGAAGAATATCTAACTGTTCCTACAAAACAGATCGTTAGATAAAACCGTGCCCCAGGCGTGTCAAGATTTCAACACTTGGGTCACTCAATCCTTCCAAATAAGATTTCAAGTTCTCAACCTTATAAACATGCATTGGAAGGGACCTGTGTCTTAAAATGCAAGATTCTTTATCAAAAATATCTGGATGTTTTTGCAATCAAAGCGGTAATGAAAAACAAAAACAAAATTATTTGACTGAATATGCATTTTATTGATTGAAAAAAAAGTGTGGCTCAAATGAGCAATACAAAGGAAGCAATTCCTGAAAAGAGGTAATTGCGCACAAAAGGAAAAATCTATCCTAATGGCAATGTGAAACCCGTGATCTCATCGAGTTCCAACTCGGTTACACCCCATATGTCCTCAGACTCTCCGTGCTTTCTGCCTTCTGAACAAGACAATTCCAACTGATCCCTACCGGGTATTATCCATGATGCCTTAACCAAAGCGAACGATCATGCCAGACGCAATTGTTCGTTTCAATCCCTCTTTTGCCTGGACCGCCCTTTCAGGTTTTCAGTCCACCGGGATACCCATTTTTGCCCAAGTCGCCTTTTCAGGTTTTCGACTTGCCGGGTGTACAGTTTTCTTTTTATCCCTAATTTTTGCCCGAACCTTTCTTTCTGTTTTTGGTTCGCCGGGATGCCCATTTTTTCCTGAACTATTTTGTTCTTTTCGTCCAGCGGGACTCTTATACGAAGTATTTTTTAACTGCGTCCGCATTCACAGGGGATGGAAAATCCTCGCCATCCATGGTCGTTAGCAACAAAGCTCCACCAGAGAAAACCTTCTTGACCACGAATGGACCTTCATAATTGGGTGTCCATTTGCCCCTTCGATCGTTTTGAGGAGGAAGGATCCTTTTCAGCACCATATCACCTACGTGATATACCCGAGGTCGTACTTTCTTGTCAAAAGCACGCTTCATCCTTTGCTGGTACAACTGCCCATGACAAATGGCTGCTAGCCTCTTTTCCTCAATCAGGCTCAACTCTTCGTACCGGGTCCTTACCCATTCAGCCTCTTGCAACTTTACGTCCATCAGGACTCTCAAAGAGGGAATCTTAACTTCAACAGGTAACACGGCTTCCATTCCATATACCAATGAGAAAGGAGTTGCCCCAGTAGATGTATCGAAGATCGATACCCAGGATACAAGCTTCCTACTCAATCACACCATCGGTGCCTTCAAGCGTTATCCGGGCAGCAAAAGCTTATTCACCTTAACCTCCCCATCAGACATCAGAATCCGTTCGGATTCAGGGTCAGGCCCCTCCTCCGGGATCGGTTACTCTCAATCTTTCGATCAGAGCACCTCGAGATGTCCTCATCAGGGAATTCAAACTTCATCGGTTGACGATCCTCTACGGGTTGCTGGGCGATGTAATCAGACAATACACCCCTTGATTGCTTTCTGAGCGGTGTGCTGAATATCGCATTCAATCAAAATCATTAGCCCTTTCGCAACCTGTCCGGTCATTGCTGGCTCTTTCAGAAATCTACCTGATCAGATCCATCTCGAAATCCACAAAGTGGTATGAACCAGCATATACTGTCTCAGTCGGCGAGCAGCCTATGCCAAAGTACATCAAGTTTTCTCGAGCAGTGAATGTATTGTTTCACAGTCGATAAACTTTTTGCTAAGGTAAATTGCATGCTCTTTTCGACAAGACTCGTCATGCTGACCCAATATACCTCGTAGACCCCTCGAAGGCTGTCAAGTACCAGATTAACAATCGCTCCTTCCACAGGAGGTATCAGAATCAGAGGTTCCTGCAACTTATTCTTTTATTTTCAATGCCCCTTGGCAATCATTATTTCACCTGACCGTTTGATCTCTTTTTTTTCTTGAATGGGTTCCCACGTGGCTGTTAGGTGAGATGTGAACCATGACATGTAGTTCAATCTATCTAAGAAACCACGAACCTTCTTTCTTTATTTCTCGGTTCAGGCATTTCTTGTTTTTCTTTTCTTTTCTTTTTTTTTTTTTTTTAGCAGGATCAACCTCGATTCCTCTCTTACAATGAACCCCAGCAGCTTACCGGACCGCACTCTGATAGTGCACTTATTCAATTCAACCTTAGTTTGAATCATCTCAACTGGTCCACTCAGCTTGGCCAGATCTGCCAGATGCCCCTCTCCTGTTTGGGGACTTTGCTATCATGTCATAGCATAGCATTTGATTTCATGACAAATCATATCATGAAACAAAGTCACCATAGCTCTCTGATACAGGCACTGGCGTTCTGCTTCTTTAGAGGACAGTCTTCTCTCCATGGTAGCTTATGCACAACGACATCGGTATCCGACCCTGGCATATCCTGACACGACCAGGTGAAGGTACTCACACGCTCCTTCAATAGGGCTACCATTCTGCTCTCGACTCGCCTCTGAAACGGCCCCAATTTTTTCCTTGACCTCGGCGGTGCTTGGAGTAACAATCTCGCATCGCCCTCGAGCGGCTGAATCACCTTCTCCTCTTATTTTAACAACCTGGCTAATATTCCAGCAGATCACAATTTCCTTCGCCTTCTTCTTCAGCCTGATTGCTCGGATTGTCGAAGTCATATGAGGTGTAACCAAATTGTTATCAATGAGATCCGGAGAATTATTTTTGAATTTGGAACGAGACAAATCAAAAAAAGAGAAAAATGAAAATAAACATTGCCATTTTTATTTGTTTTTAAACTGCCAAAATAAATGAAAAACAGGGAACACCGCTTTTTGACTGAAAAACATCCATTTATTAATGATGCGAAATGTTGCAGATTATGAACATGAGGTGGCCCTTACAATGAACCATTACGTGTCGGGCAACACGTATGGCTTTCATGCAAATAAAACTGAAAACAAGAAATTATTACTCTTCAGGATGAGTGACAGTGCTGATCTTTTTAGGCCTTCCAGCTCCCTGGTACGCACGCTTTTATCCACGACTCCAGTTCACCGTCACTGTCAGTCTCTTCCCCCACCACACAGACGTGATCTGAATTTCCAGCAATTACACCCCCCATCACCTGACCCTGTACTGGCATGGGATCGGCATTAACATTCCATGATGGTGCAAAACTGAGGGCTTTGGAATCAACCAGGTCTTGGACAACATTCTTGAATGCTCTACAGCCCTCAATGTTATGCCCCGGTGTTCCAGAATGGAATTCACACTGGGCGTTCTCATCATAGTTAGGAGGCCTCTGATCTGATCTCATCGGAACCATCGCCCTTGGCTGAACCAACCCAAGATCCATCAACTTTTTGAACAGAACAGCGTATGTCACGGGCGGCTTGTCAAAATGGCGATCGACCCCCTTTCCTTTCACTCGGCTCCCAGCTCCTTGTTGAGGTGGCTGACGTTGCTGTCGTACTGACTGGTTACCAGCAGGGATAGTTACAGCAGCAGTGTGCTGGTAGTAACGACCCCTACCGTGTCCTCTCTGGGCATGCACAGCACTTGATTCACCCTCATTCTTGCGCTGGTCGTTACCAAAGGATTTCTTCGGTCCAGACGACGAAACGTTTCCCTGTATCTCCCCCTTCCTTAGCCAGTCTTCAATCTTCTTCACCTTCTCAGCAATTACTCTCTGCCCCAAGGCGAACTCTTGCATGACATTGATCAGCTCTCCCATCTTCTCTTTCAGTTCGAGAATGTCGGTGTTGGGTGGATCCATCAGTTTGGATTTGCTGAGTCTGAGAGGGTATCTGGGCGGAAAAGTTGTGCGCACTGGTTAGACCGATACTTGCAAAACAGCAAATAGGTTAATATGCATGAATGCAATGTCTGTCCATATGAGGAAGATTCTGTCCTTTGATCTTGGTTTCATCGAGACAGATAATATTTTTCCAATAACATTCTGACATCCGAATGTCTCTCAACCAGATTCTCAATCAATAATACTCCCCATATGGCTAAACGTGGGTTTGGTGCAGATGAATGCAAAATGATGTTGATGAATGAATGCAATGCATTGTGCCATCCTCCAAGTCCTCTGATCATCTGTTGCTCTGAATCACAGCCCTGATCTCTGAACCGATCACAACCATCTGAGGGAACAAGTAACCACCAATCCATCTCAAGGGTTCCGAAATAAACGGAAGACAGATACATCATCATCATCATCATCAGACAATCTCTGAGCAGATACCCATAACCATAGGAATCGGCCCGGGGAATCCTGAAATAAACGGATCCCCACTGATAAATAACACGGACAGCACTTCGGCGTCTCGGCAATAAATGACCATAAATCCGACTTATAAATAGGACTCTGATCCACGGAACAAAAAGTCTCCATCTGAGTCACCATCTGAACATGCATCTGTAAGAACCACCCTCCCCTCACAGGTAAATTCTAATCAGGTCATCCTAAGGCGGATAATAGTCTCGACAATCGGGCGGAGATACTCAATGGGTTTGCCCTTTCGGGTGTGCCATTGTAGCTCCCTTAAGATCGTCTAAACCAAAGATCCGGGAAATGATCGGTCACCAGAGTCAACAGCCCAAAAGAGATAACCCAACCAAAGTGGAAAACCCCACTGGAAGAGCACTTCTCAGATGAACCTCGTCCGGCTTGTGGTATGTCACGTCGTAACAATGTGCCTAACCGGCATGTGAGCGACGTGAGACCACGCTAATCCTAGGTGTATACTCGGACCTGGGTTTTAGCCCCACTCAGAACACCCACCCCAAACAGAGGAAACACCTGCACAGAGGACGGCAACATGATAGTATGATACATGCAAGTATTTATGCAAATATATACACTGTTAGAATAATAAATGCAATAAATAAAGCAAAACAAGCAACCTAAACTATCCTAGAACGCTAGGAAGGGCTCGCTTAGGGAAGATGGACCAGCACAGGTCAACATCCTATAAAGTCCCCAGCAGAGTCGCCAGCTGTCGCATCCGCGAAAAAACAACCGGCGGGCTGAAACAAAAAAACAACACAGAGCCGCCACTGCGCGTTATTTATCCCGAAATAGGGAAACGAAACGCTCAGAGAAACCTGGAAAAAGCATGGTCTCGCGACCAAAGAGAAAGGGTAAGGGAGTCGGTTACGCAAGGGGAAGGTATTAGCACCCCTCACGTCCGTCGTACTCGACGGGATCCACGTTCTAAAAAAAAGAAAAGGTTGCTAAACATCACACACACACGCACCGAAGACAACACAGGTGGGGTTAAGAGGAAGAGCTCGATAGGACATCGCATCCTATGCCTACATATCTCGTCTGGAACGAGAATCAGAGCTACTGTAGTTCGGCTCACGCACGCCAAACAAGCAAACAAACACACAGGCAAACATGGATCCTGAAGGCCAATCACTGGACTTACATCAGCATCCGAACCAAAACACACACAAAAGGGCAAACATGGAGCCCGACCGCCAATCACTGGACTTACGTCAGCATCCGAACCAAAACACACGCAAGAAGATAACAAGCAAACACACACAAAAAGAAAAGGGTGTCCGGAGAGACCTCGCACGGTCTCCTGCCTACATACCTCGTCTGGAACGAGGATCAGGGCGATGTAGTTCCCCTGACAGGGAAAGAAAATATAGCCAGAAACCAAGGGAAGACACACTACCAGGGAGCTGTACTCGAGCCTAGTGTTGTCATGCATCATTGCCCTACGTTGAGGTTTCTACCTACTTGCACAACTGCAGTCTAATCCTATCCAGGAAGAAAGCAAGCATACAGGCATACAAGCAAACAGAGCAAACAAATATTCACAAAGCACACACTATAACCAGTCAAGTGAGGCTCACACAATGGGTTTGACTGCCGAAGCAAGTCATCTGTACATGGGTAGTATTCGCTCTTAACCTTGCCATTGCGAGGCTAAGGTGAAGCAGATGAAAGGTGAGTGAAGATTAGACTTCACAGCTCTTATCCCTGACCAGGGAGAGCTTTAGACAAAGGAGCGTGGGTCCAGAATGGAGGGACCCTTCTACGCTCAAAGACTCTGACTCGATTGTGCAACAGCACAAGATCTTGGGTTTGTGCCCCAATGCATCAACACACAGCCGTGTGAGCAGAGGGACGACTCAATAGAATAGTGGGGGATAGATTGCATATCCCTTGGCTTCCACCAATTGCCTTAATCAAGGACTTTACCTGCTTAGGCACAATATTAAACAATCACAAACATCGCCTCTTAAGGAGGACTTCAGACAGTTGTCTGGCCAAGTAACAGGCCAGGTCTTCCAGACTACATGAAGAATAGAAGTCCTACCTCAAGTGGTTTAAAAACCAAGCAGCAGCAAGCAAGTTCTTAAAGAACTGTAAGCGACTAAATGTACCTGAAATCAATCAAGTATCATCAGTACTCAGACAAACCAACAATAAACAGTAAATGTTAATCTATACAGACAACACAAGTTAAGGCACACAAGTGCAAGCTATAATCCCAAGCTCAAGCTTTAATCCCTACAACACAAAGTCGAGTTAGTTCATAAACATCAACCAAACTCAATTCAAATTGCCTTGAAGCAATCTCCTTAAGCATTGTGCATTTCATCCTGAAAATCCACACCAAATGTGAGAAACTAGACCACTAGGCCAAGCCTAGGGTCCAAAGGGATAAAAAAAATCTAAACAGCAAGCAAAACCAATCCAAAATCACATTCAAACAAATAGAAAGCAAATGCAATTGGTCTCATGCTCATATCATTCACCAATATCAATTCATGCACAATATACCACAAACTAGGTCAAATACAACACCAAAAGTCCAAACAGAATGACTTCAATCAAAGGCATACCAAAACAATTCCAAAAATCCTCAAATAATTCACACCTAAACAGGACACAATCAACAAGTAGCATGTCAATTTTCAGCTCAATTGGACAAAAGAAAGTAGGTCAATGAAAATCAAAAAGTCCAGACACAATTATGTAAGCCAATTCAAGACATCCAAGCAAGCATCCATTTCAATAATTCATAAAACAGTGACAACAATTAATAAATGAATGGGACCAAAACTATGATGTCCTATAATGTGTCTAAAATCCACATGTCAAATTTCATCTTCATCCAATACCATATGAGAATTTCACAAGCAAAATGCCAACATGTGTCACATAAATTCACAAAATGAGCATACAGAGAAGAAAATTATCAATCAATTCGAAAATGCAACCAAAAATCCCAGCAAAATTCACATGTTATCTTGACACATCAATGATCATTCATGCAAAAAATTAGCTCAATCAAACAATCCTAGGCCATGCAAATAAAATCAGAAAGTTGACCTAGCTAGGTGTGACACAAATTGTCACACCTTACTTCAAAAATTCATATCTAATCAACCAAGTATCCAAAATTCACAAACTCTACATGGAAATCACCATCAACATGTCCAGAATAAGCACAAAAATTTTCATTCATTTCTTTGGAAGTATGAGCATTTCATGAAGGATATGGTGAAACATGTAAAAATATACACATGAACAAAATCAATAGGCCAATCAAATTTCCACACGTGCAAAAATTTCACAAAAATCATCATAAAATTCCACACATTCTCATGAGCATGGCATAAAAAATTTCACAAAATTTGGATGAGTTTTGAGTGAGTTATCAATTTTCTAAGTTGTGGTAACAAAATTGAAAATGAAATGAAAAAGAAATTAAGAAATAATATAATTAATTAAGTCCAATGGCACGGTCGTAATTACAGGAAACAAGGCCAAAACGACGTCGCCTCCATTAATGGAGTGGCGCGTTTCCATTGGCTGGGACTTGGCGGTAAACAACATTTGAAATTGGCCTTGCAATTCAGTGGATCAAACGCAGCATTTTCCAGACTTCTTCATCATCAACACGCGTTCATGTTCTTCAACCTTCCAATGCGGTTTCGCTCAAATCTTAACCAAAACTCACAAATCTATAACCGTTGGAATCGTCTTAACATGTACATTCAAGATATGCTAATGATTTTTCTTAATTCTCAACACACATCACAGATCGAACCAAAAAAGAAATGAACATCAAACTTAAAATCATGATTTCTCTTTCTACACTCAATCATTTTAAAAATTAAGCACAGCATGATGATCTATGATGAATAAACTACCAAAAGCATATCACAATTCAAGAAATGGTGAGATTCGATTTTATGCACCTTGAATGAAAACAGTGATGACTTGTGCGTTCCAAGCTTCGATTGTCCAAAACAGAAGTGTATGAAGGATAGGTGAGTTGAATAGAACACGCGCTTCAGCTCTAGGACGCCTCAATTGGAAGAAATTTCAAATCACCATTGCGGAGTATGATATGAACAGTTGCGATTCCAATGCTTTCTTGCTCCAAATCACCAAAACAGTCCAAGCTTATGGCTTATGGAGGTTGAATCAAAAAGAATTTCTCAAAATGATTGAGAATTGGTGAAGATTTTGTCAAAAAAGTGATGAAGGTTTTTGATGAATTTGGGAGAAAATGGAGGGAAAATCAGTTAGGTTCTTGAGAATTGTGATTCTGTTTGCAATTCAGTTATGATTAGGATTAAATACTCCAGCTCTAATCACCTTGTTAATCACTAATTAACCAAATGCAATGTAATTAGCATAATGTGCAATTTTCAATGCAAGGGCAAAATGGACATTTCCCCCTAGGCCTTGTGACAGCTATATGACAGCTCACACACTCTCCAAATATCAGCTGTGATGTGTTGGCACTTGTCTCATGGCAATTGACTTTGTAATTTTCATTTTTCAACATGCTATGCCACAAAATGCATTTTCAAGTGAAGTTCCAAAATGGCCTATCCAAATATTGAACTTTGTAAGCTTATGACAATTCAAACCATCTCTAATTGGCATATGTGAGGTGTTGCAAAAACTCTCATGCCAAAATTCCAATTATTTCTCAACTTGGACCATTTTGCCCTTGGATTTGAATTAGTGCACTTGAAAATTGACCTTTTGCATTGACCATTTTTGATGAATTCCAATTATGCACCATGAAAGTACATGTCAAATGGAGTTTGCTCATAAAAAGATCACTCAATTTGGACACTCCATGTGGAAGTTATGCCACTTTGATTATGGTTCATTTTTGAAATTGAATGGACCATAACTTGCCAACCATACATGGGAATTTCAAGTTCTTGGACTTTTTGGAAAGGTTAGAACAAGCTCTACAACTTTCATGTTGAACAAATTTCCATTTGAAGCTTCCTTGGACATGTGATTTTGAGGTCAAAACTTTCCATTTTTGGAAACTTCCATTACAAGTCACTTTCTATTTTTGGCAATTTTTGTTCTGACTTTATTTTCTCCATTCTTGAGCTTTGAAATGTCAAATAACACTTGTTTCAACATGAATGAAGTGTATCCAACTCTCTCCTACCTCAAAATCCATAAAATCATGCACAGTTGACCACAGTTGACTTTTTCAACTGATAGATGAATCTGGCAATGCACTGATCAATCTGTGCCCCAATTCTCCGATGAAATGGCTCAAGGGTGAAACCCTAGCCTCAATAATCTCCATAAAATCATATGATGATCCCCATATCAATCATAGACCCCATCTCCTTGCTATGCCCTGATTGGCCCAATGCAACTGATTAGGGTTGACCAGTGGTCAAAACCCTAATCTCAAGGTATCCTGATCAAACACTTGAACCTCTTGGCTGATATCAGAACCATGATGATGATGATGTACCACTTCAACCAAGATCTAGATCAACCCCCCTTTAGAATCATGAAACCCTAATTTGGACCTCCACATCCTCAGATGATTAATGACCAGTCCAATGAAACCCTAGCTTGCACATGACCTCTTCATCTCCTGATCAAGACTTAAGAGGATGACTTGCACAATGTAACCACATGATATGCAATATGCAATGCCTAATGATCTAAAAATGATATGCAATATGTTAAGCTAGTCCCAAGAGAGGAGGGCAAATTTTGAGGTGTTACATAATGCCGCAGGCGAGAAAATAATATTATATATCCAGGAACTAGAAGAACTTAGATTAGATGGGTACGAGAATTCCCGGATCTATAAAGAAAGAACTAAAAAATGGCACGACAGTCTTATATCAAGGAAAGAGTTTAATAAGGGTGACGTAGTACTTCTGTTTAATTCCCGACTTAAACTTTTTCCAGGAAAACTTTATTCTAGGTGGTCCGGTCCCTTTGAAATTATCAAAGTTTTTCCGAATGGAGCAATAGAGATAAAGGGCAAGTCTAGTGAACCATTTACCATAAACGGGCAACGTTTGAAACATTACCATAACATTGACAACAAAGATTTTTTCACTAATCTAAAACTTGCAGAGCTGCCCGCTCATTCACCGAAGTAATCTTTAGTTATATTTTGTCGAGCTTACGACAGTAAACAAAGCGCTTGGTGGGAGACAACCCACACCTAATTTTTAATTATTAATTCTATCTTCTAAATTATTGTTTATTATTACTTCTTATTTATCATTTTTCTTTCTTCTCTTTCATAAAGTCACTCGGTATTTTTCTTTATTATTAACCACTACTGACTTAGTGCTATTGTCTACTTAAACTTATCTAGCTACTGACTTTCACGATGCAACAAGTAGACTATAAGGATATCATTTTCAGAGGCAGAGGTCAGAGGAGACGCTTTGAAGCTTTAGCTCAGAGAGAGATGTCACTAACTATATACCCCGATGGACGTACCATGACTAAGTTAGGTATCAGAGATAGTGTTATGTTCCTACTTAGCCAAATTGGCTGGGATAATTTTACTATCAAAAGAAGATTTAGTTCTTACCGTAGGCTAACCCTAGAATTCCTAAGCTCCTTTGTTTACTTTCCAAGCCATGGTATTGGATTTAATAGAGGCCTTATCACCTTTAGGATGTTTGATATTAAGTATCGCTATAATCATAGAGAAATAGCTGAACTCCTAGGATGCCCAAATGGCCCTGATACTTTTACCGTCACCCAGGAATAAGAAGTACTTACAGACCTTGAACTAAACTACTTTTGGGGAAGCATTACCGGAAACAACCATCCTGAGCCGGATCTCATGCACTCTGAGAACATCCATAACCCTGCAATCTGTTACTTTTATAAGACCCTAGCTCACACAATATTTGGAAAAGAACAAAACATAATCTCCGTGTCCAAAGACTAGATCTTCATAATGTATTGTGCATCACAAGCCCATCCTTTTAATGCCGCTACATTTATGATAGCTAACTTAGACCGTATGACATAAGCTACCCATGGACCAATCTTAATAGGGGGCCTAGTAACCATGATTGTAAATGTTATTGGACTGAGACAACCACTTATTAAACTTAACCCTCTAGGTGGAATACGACCCATAAACATTCAATTCTATTTCAACACTAGTATCATTAGAAACCTGGGCCCGGATGTGTTTGAATTTCTTATCAACAACCAAGTTCTGCACCTATTTACCCTGCCAGACCATAAGACTAGTGTACATGATAGGAACAATTGGCTCTTTGATTTGGATGGACCACCAGATGCACCACCCTCTCCTCCAGAGACACCCCAAATCTATAACCATTATGATGCCTATCTCTCTGATGCTAACTCATGCGCATCTGTTGTACCTGTTGCGCATCTTATCGATCACGTCGTTGTTATCAACACTGTCCAGACCGACATTGCCAACCTGAGAGGTGAATTGAGCACTTTGCGCGTGGACCTCCACGGATTTATGGACGTAGTGACAAAGACTTTGGATCACATTTATCAACATTTTTACTCTTTCGTTCCTCCTGACGGCGGTCGCCGTAATGGCTAATATATCTGAATTCTACCGCATGTCTCACATTAATTTTAGATTTTTTCCATGTTTGGATTTTCTTGTTATTTTTATAGTTTAAGAATTTTTAATTGTTTCACTTTTATCTAGCAAATGAATTATGTTATTCTTTTCTATTTACCTTATTCCTTTTTTGATTTCATGTTTTAATTTAATTCTACCATACCCTATTTTATTCTCACTTTTATGTTTTTCTTGTTTTTTATTTCAAGTAACTATTCAACAACTATTAAATGGTGGTCCAATGAATGTACATGAAAAATTATGGTCAAGAAAGAAACTGTATGGTCAAACACACAACACAGCATGTGGCGTCCGCCATACACACAGCAAGTGGCGCCCGCCACCTGCACCATTGTGGCGCCCGCCACACTCCCAGAAGTGGTGTCTGCCACACTTTGCATTGTTCCTCACGGTGTGCCATCAAATCTTTGTCCCATGCATGTCAGATAAGTTTTAAATTTTCTTCAACCACTTTTAATCTCCTTTGACCAATACATTTATCACTATTCATTAAAATTTATTCCATTCAAAACTTTTCAACTACAATTTACCTCTAGATAAACTCTTGCAACATAAATTCAAGAACCAACATTAATTCCAGTTTTTCGGTCTATATTCCAGATTCTATTTTAATTATTTATTTAATTGCTTATGCCTTGTCTTATGTTTAATTATCATAATAGCATGTTTGTTCTCGAGTCCATGTCTGGCTAAATCAATCGATATCGGTATGTAAAAACCGTCGAAACAACGGGATTCGTAAACAGTTGGTGTTGACTTCCATAAAATATTATTTTCTGGTTATAGTTTTTTGTTCTAAATTTAAAATTGTTTTCGTACGAGAGTACAAAGCAAAAAAGGACTACGGTCAATAAAAACGAGAGTTTGAGGTTTTAACCGGATAGCTGAAACAAGGCATTAATTCTTAACACAACGAGAACGCTTTAGGATTAATTAGACTTTATTTATTTCCAAAAATTACTTTTAATTCAAATGAGACAGCGACAGCGAAGCATTCTGGTTTAAGAGTATAGTCAGAGTCAACAATACGAGAGTGTGAGATAAAGTCTTTTAAATAAATAATTTCTACTAAAGAGTATTTTGACGTTTAAGATTACACCAACTATTTATCAAATCCCCGAAGTTTGATTTGTTACATACCGATATCCTGCTATTAAATATTTATATAGTCCTTTAGGTAGCCTTAAATATACGTAGTAACATTAGATAACGGTAAGTTCTATTGTTAGTCCTTTAGGAACTAAGACAACTTTGGTGAAAAGAAAATGTATATATAGAGAAAGAGATAGATTTCAAAGAATTAGAGAAATTCAGAATTTTGGTAATGAAGAGCAGAGGTGTTTCCTTTATATAGGAGAAGAATTTCCTGAAATATGAAACAAGCCATGGGTCAATTTGTTGGACAAGTGACTTCAGACACAAGAGGGGGGGGGGGGGGGGGGGATGATTGTGGTATTTACAATTCGTGATTATTTTGGTGGTTTTCTCAATTATACTTGAAATTGTGGTAGTAATTTCTTAAGAGTAAATATCAGCAGAAAATAAAGACGATAAAGGTTAGAGATATTTATCTAGGTTTGGCCGACCGTTGGTCTACTCTTGTCTCCAAGAGATCTTTTTGAGATTTTGAGTATAAACTTTGAGCTTTTACAGGTTATGCCCACAAACCTTAATACAATCTGATCTTGAGATTTTACAGGCTTATCCCCAACCAAAGATAACTTTTATCCTAGGCTAAGCTAACAAACCGTTTAGATCTTTCTAGGCTTATCTCAATAACCAAAACATAACTTTTTCCAACAAAGTTATAAAAACAAACACTGAGATTTTATGACTGGTTTATATCGTGAACCAAACTCAATTTCCCAAGAGTAGCGCACTCTCAAGAACTAAAACAACAACATAACCACTTACAAATCATTCCTCACAAGTAATGTTTCACTCAAAAGCACCAAGGAAAGTTAAGGGAAAGAAAAACTATTTCAAGAGAGATATAGAAAGAAAATAAAGAGATAAATTCCAAAGAAAATGTAAAGCTTTGGAAAATTTTGTGTAATGCAAAGGAGGTGACACTCCTTTATATAGGAGAAGTAAAAACCAAAAAATGAAATGATCCAAGGGTGGAATTAAAGTGCCAATTGATTGGGTTTTTGCTTCAATCGATACATAGCCGTTTTAAACTAGTCAATAGATTAGAGCAACTAGCCAATCGATTAGTTAATCATTTAGGGCTTATCCAATCGACTTTCACACAATTTCAATGGGAAATTAAAACCATTCAATGCGATAATGGTAGTGAATATGTCAATAATAATTTTCGAAAAATTTGTAATTTAATGGAATTGTGTTTTGCTTATCTTGCCCATATACCTCTTCTCAAAATGGTAAAACCGAGCAAAAAATATGTTGTATCAACAATATTATTTGAACTTTATTAATTCACGCGTCTCTATCCCCTACCTTTTGGCACCACGCTTTAGAAATGGCCACATACCTATTAAATATCTTACCAAGCAAAATAATCAACTTTGAGTCACATGTTTCTATGTTATATCACAAAGACCCATCCTACTCTCACCTACAAGTAGAAGTGTTCAATTTAACTGGTCATTTAAATAATCCATATACATATCTAAATCTGATTATTAAAAATCGGTTAATTATTAGTATGGAATTAACCAAATTCATATTTTGGACATCCATATTCAAAATAAAAACCAAATTAATCTATTTTTGAAAAAAATTTGGAAAAAAGTAGAATCTGATTATAATAATTGATTTTAATAACTGGTTTATAACCATTTTACAAAAATAGAATCTGATTACAATAATTGATTTTAATATCGGTTATACCATATGGATTCTTTATGGTTATGCATTGGTTATGAAAATTAACTGTTGTTTATGTTTTTCGATTCTTCCATCAAGTACAATACATAAACTCCAACCTCGATCTGCACCATGTGTCTTTCTTGGGTACCCGTCAAATCATCGAGGCTATAAATGTCTAAATTTATCTTCGAATAAAATAATTATTTATCATCATGTCTTATTTGATGAAACTGCATTTCCTTATTCAAAGTTGCACTACCGTCATCCTACTACATACAACTTCCTAGACAATAACTTATCCCCTTACATTATAAACCACATAATGTCTAATACCCAAATCGATCCTCCAAATAGCCCACCTGTCACTTCACCAACCCAAACCCCACTTCCTACACAGAAACACACATCAAACTTTCACATTTCACCCTCTTCAACTCCAAGCTCACCTGTGCGGCCCGCCTCTCCTCTTCTTACCTCAAATTGGCCCAACTCAAACCTAACATCACTTCTCCCACCTCCATCTACACACTCAAACCATGACAATACTAAATCAAATAACCTTACTCTAATTTTCCAACCTACCTCACACGCAAACACAAAACTAGTCACTAGGAGTCAACATGGCATATCTAAACCCAACCAAAAATAATATAATTTACATACCCATGTTCCAAAATCCCATCTCCCTAAAAACCGTGTGTCTGCACTTAAGGACCCAAATTGGAATATGATTATGAATGACGAATATAATGCTCTAATTAAAAATGAGACGTGGGTTTTAATACCACAACCATCTAATGTTAATGTTATTCGATCTATGTGGATTTTACGACATAAAGAAAAATCTAACGGGTCTTTTGAGAGGCATAAAACCCGACTTGTAGGTGATGGTGCAGGTCAACTGGTTGGCATTGATTATGGAGAAACCTTAAGTCTACTTGTCAAACCGGAAACTATCCACACCGTTCTCAATATTTCTCTCTTCAAATCTTGGCATATTCATCATTTGGATGTGAAGAATGCATTTCTTCATGGTGAATTGAAAGAAACTATATGCATGTATCAACCATTGGGCTTCAAGGATTCAACACGTCTAGATCATGTGTGTTGTTTACGAAAATCTCTATATGGGCTTAAACAGGCTCCTAGAGCTTGGTACAAGATATGTTCCAACTATGCTTCATCCATTGGCTTCTCTCAAAGCAAGTGTGATCATTATATTCTTATGTACAAGAAAAATACTCATATGGCCTAACTCTTACTTTATGTTGATGATATCATCCTTACCGCATCCTTTGACACCCTAAGGACATTTACAATCTCCCTTCTTAGTTTAGAGTTTTCTCTGAAGGATTTAGGACAACTAAGCTACTTTTTAGGTATTGCAGTCACTCACCATCCACATGTCTTATTCCTCTCACAGAAAAAGTATGTAGAAGAAATTCATACACGAGCTGGCATGTCCTCTTGCAAATCATGTCCAACTCTAGTTGATACAAAATCAAAGATGGGTGCTACACAAAATATTCCATATGAGGACTCATCACTCTATAGTATCCTTGCAGGGTCTATTCAATATATCACTTTCACTACACCTAATATTTCATATGCAGTTGAAAAGATATGTCTCTTCATGCACAATCCAATAGAGGCACACATGCATGCTCTCCGACGCATATTATGCTACACTCAGGGCACCAGACACTATGGTTTACATCTTTATCTTTCTTCCATCACTTCTTTAATCTCATATAAAGATGTTGATTCGGGAGGATGACCCAATACTGTGCGGTCTACCTCTAGTTACTGTGTCTTTCTTGGAGATAATCTACTCTCATGGTCATCCATGCAGTAATCCACCTTATCTCGTTATAGTGTTGAAGTTGAATACCATGGAGTTGCTAATGTGGTCTCTGAATCATGTTGGTTATGGAACTTTCTACTCGAGTTACATTGTTCTATTCACAAGGCCGCCATGGTCTACTGTGACAATGTAAGTGTCATATACCTTTCAAGTAAGTTAGTTCAACATCAATGAATGAAACATATTGAAATGGACATTCATTTCGTTCGTGAAAATGTATCTCGAGGTCAAGTTTGCGTCCTTCACGTCCCATCACGACATCAAATTGCATATATCTTCAATAAAGGTCTTTCCCTCATCTTATTTCAATATTTTAGAGATAGTCTTAGCATTCCTCCACCTCCTACTTCGACTACAGGGACATATTAAAAAGAAGTGTATATTAAGTATAATGTTTTTTTATAGGAAAGAGTTTTATTTGTATTAGTTAGTTTCTAAAACAAACTATCACAATAGTTATATACTATACCAAATTCATATCAATACAATCGGGGGATTACACTCTTTTAATCTTCTAATGAAAATCCAACATCAATGTACCTCGTAGAATAACATGGATCCTTTACTGAAAGTTCAACATACAATTTTCTCGTAAGGAAAAAATGATCCTTTCGTGAAGGTCCAACATTCATATTGCCTTTAAGGATGACAATGATCATTAAGTGAATGTCTAATATCATATTGACTCAGAGGACTGCAAGGATCCTTCAATGAAGGTCCAACATTAATTCATGTTGCCTTTAAGGGCGACAAAGATCCTTCACTGAATGTCCAACATTCATATTTCTTCTAAGGACGAAAAGATAATTCATTGAAGTTCCAACATTCATATTGTCACTGAGGGCGATAAGGATCCTTCAATAGAGGTCCAACATTCATATTGACTCTGAGGGATGCAAGTATACTTCATTGAAGTTCCATTAATTATATTTCCTCTAAGGGTGACAATGATCCTTCAGTAAATTTACATCATTCATATTTCCTCTAAGGGCAGCATTGATACTTCATTGAAGTTCCAACATTCATATTTCCTCTTAGGACAGGAAAGATCCTTTAGTGAAAGTTAAACATTCATATTTCTTCCTAGGGCATGAATAATACTTAATTGAAGTTTTGTCATTCATATTGCTTCTGAGGGCGACAATGATTCTTTTGTAAAGGTCTATCATTCATATTACCTATGAGGGCGGCAAGGACACTTTATTGAAGGTCCAACAAAATTTGATTCTTGGAGCTTTTAATATAGATTTGGCTAGCTTGTATCTCGATACTCATGAGATAGTTTGACGTGTTTAATCCTTTGTGGACAAATGTATTATCTTTTAACTTTTTGCATAATTACTCGATTATCTTTTATTGTTATGATTTTGCCCAAAGCTATTTATAAACTTGCTTTGATCAACTTATCATCTTTGTTAGTTATGAAAGGCTTCAATCAATAGTAGGTTAACATCGTTATAGATATAATTTTAACTGAAAGATAAAACTGACATGTATCAAAATACAACACTATGATATGGAATTGGTCCAAGAGATATTGAGATAATAAATGTGCAATCAATTTATTATAAACTTTTTATACATTTCATAAATATAGTCAAATAACAACAAATTCAATCAACATGTACAACTTCAAGCAATATTTTCAGAAATTCCAACATATGAAAACAATAACTGAGCATAAAAAGTAATCATAAAGTATGCTGAATATTAGACAATAAGCTCTTTAGGAACTTGTTAGGTCATTCAAATGTGTGGACTAAGTAAGATAAGACTGGCGTTTTTTATATTGAAAGCTAATAAACTTTTCATCGGTTATTACAAGCTATAGGAGAATATTCCAATTAGTATTACAGAATCTTTAAAAAGTTTCACAGTGCCAATGAATTAAAACTAAACTCAAAATTTTCTCACTCAAAGGATCAATTTAAGATAACCAAGATTAATGTAGAATTACAACATTTGTAGCTTACCTAGTTGCAACTTTGAAGACCCATGAATTGCCAAAGAACATGTGACCATGATATAGTGTTGGTTGTTGCACAGTCACGTTGGTGAACATATTGCTGTTGTTACTTTCTTTTCTATCGTATTGTATGACAACTTTATTGTTTGGTTTTCCAATATTCTTTTTCAAGACTATATATATATATATATATATATATATATATATATATATATATATATATATATATATATATGAATGATAAAAATAAGGTAATAAGGTGTTCTTTATCTATTCACAAGTAAGCACACAAAAAAAGTTTAGTGGGGTCATCAATACTTATTTTTCTACTTTTGGTTTAATATTTGTGGGAAAAGGTTTCTTTATATAGAAATATTAATAATATATAAAATCATGTGGAAGCAAATAATTTAGAAACATAAGGTACTAATCATTATGTATTCATTGGAACTATTGCTAGCATAAATGAATTGGTTCTTCATCTTCTTACTTGTTTGTTGTCCAATAACAACAATATAAGCTATAGTCCAACCAAGTCTTCTCAATCTGTCAAATAGTAATTTAATTTGTAGCTTTTAGGAGGACACTTTTGAATATACATTCATGTCATGATTAATACTCATAATAAACTAAAAGTTGCTTGATTATGAAAAAGAATGTTCCATGAATGTGAAATATTGGGTTTTTAAGGAGTAACCAAGAGGAAATAGAGTTAAGGGAAATTTGATTGCTGTTCAAATTAATGATCAAACAATGTTGTTAAATCGAAACTAATTAATTTCTATTTGAACAAATTAGTATTCCTTCCGAGAGATATTTGATCGAACTTTAATATGATCGAATGATATTTTCTTTGTTCGACAATCCGAGAAAATCATTAGTATGTCGTTGAAGTCTATTCTCATGTTGTAGTCGAAGTATGGTAAGATTGCTAGCATGTCGAATTGAGTCGGTTTGTTATACTCAAATTGTTTAAGTTAGTTTATTCTCTAAGTTAACTTTTGTAATGAATCGGTGTATAAAAATCCTTTAATTTAGTGCGTTAATTTTCTTATAAATAGAATACTAGTCTCTCATCATTGTATAACGCAAATCCTAATTAGAGTGAGAGCGGTTATTTGCTATTCTATAACACTTGTAATTTTTATTCCTAAGTGAAAGTAAAGAATATCAATTTATAATCAATTTTATTGAGTTCTTTTTGCTTCCCTCTTCTTTATCCTTGTGGATTTCTTATCGATTAAAAAATTGATTATACTTAGTTATTCCGGTATTATTTTTCATAACACTTCCAAAATACACTAATTAATTTGAGCTAAATGGATATAAATCAGTGATTTATGATTAGTGGAAATGAACCATATTGTACTAACGGTTCTAGAATAAATGATATGATAAAAAAATTGAACTGAAATAGAAACCGAACCGAACCGAAATTGAAAAAACAAATACTAAAAACAAATTTTTAAATTCAAAAAATAATTTCATGGTTTGATTCTTAAACAAATCCTTCAGTTTGGAAAAAATTATCTTCTAACGGTTCGATACTATTCGGATTTTTTAAACAGTATTACCAAACCAATAATTTTAATTCGGTTTAGTTCTAAATAAATTTAATTCGATTCGATTCGATTTTCTAAAAAATATCTCGATGAACCCTACTTTTCGGTATCAACAATTAGCAACGGTAATGATACTACATTGTTGGATTTTGACTATTAGCTAATTGTCATGTTGTATAGCATTGAATAAATTCCATGCATGAATAGGGATGACACCTATGATATATTGTCTTTCAATGGGTCTTAATGTTGCCTTAAAACAAATAAATTGCTTCGGATTCTTGTTAAAGCTAACTAGCCTATCATCTTTAGAGTATATGAAAGGATATGTCACACATAGTGTCATGTGGATCATATGATCATAGAGTACTTCCATTTTACTACCATACAAACTTTATGGTTGGAAGGGTACATGAATATGAATTCTCCCTAATTTAACCTCAATATAATCATGCATTGAGTAACATAAAATTAGTGATATATTGAACATAAAAAAAACTAGAATTTATAATATAGTTGGATTACATTTTTAATTGTGTGATTTTTCTAGTGATGGGACAATGACATTTTGAGACACAGATCCACGTACACATGCAATTGTTGTTCATCATTTCTTGTGGTTTCATGTTTGACCACATGGATCTCATCACTTTCCAGCTCTTTCTCTTCAATAAACTTATTCAAACTAAACTCTTAATTATCTTAACACAGTCTTCAATTCTATTGTTAAAAATGATTACATGTTGTGCTTGAGAGTGTTTGAATGACATAGTTTTTTGAAGATGATTTTAGAGAATAATTCCAATTTTCAAATTCATCTAAGTAAATTATATTATTTGGATGATATATTTGTAAAACAAATAATTAAATAAATGGATTTTTGGAGTATTTTGTATAAGACAAATTTAGAGAATTTTACATACCATTTAAGAATTTGAAATTATTTTATTATTCTATATAATGTGAATTTCAAATTGATCATAATTCTTAGTTTGTAAATTGGTCACTGTAATTTGTTCTTAAAAATTGATCCGTGTAAGTTATTAAAATTTACAAATTGTTTCTTACATTGTAAGATTTTGTAAATTGACTTCGATTTTTCATATTTATTTCCCAAATTTTTAAAATTTCATAAAAGTAACCAAACAAAATTTACCCTTTTCAAACAAAAGTTTAGAAATAGAGAGAATTCAATTAAGATATTGAATTGCTAGATTTCTTTCTTTTTTCACTTTTCATAGAATTTTTAATTACGTTATCTAAGCATACTATATAGCTTAGACCTTCATTTATCCTTATTAAGTATCAGTTGTATTTGTGAATAAGTCGATAATCAATCAAGCTTAGCAGAGCAATGGGCAGAAGCCCTCCTGGAATAGTCAAGGAGTAAGCTTATCATCAATCTTGGATTAATTTATTATTAATTAGGTGTGATTCATGTAAATAATATTTGACTTAAATAAAAGACACCTAAATGTGATGATTATTTTGGTAGATGGATAATTAACTCAATGGGGTTTTATTTTGAAATTCAAAATATAAATCCCTCTTCTCTCTCTTCATGACTGTTGGGACATGACTCTTGGGGTGGAATATGACTGTTGGAATAAAGTGTCTATAAAAGGACACATTTAGGCAACCAACACCAACTTTTCTCATTCCTTCTCATTTTCTCACAAATACACAAAAGTATCTTCATCATCAAAGATACAAATAAGGAAGAAGGAAGAGAGGAGAAAACAATTGCAAACAAGGATCAATAAATCAGACAAGAATCGACGTCATGGATCCGGGTACGCTTTTACGGTTTTATTTATAGAATCTAAAACACTGTGAAAATCATGATATCAAGATCCAAAACATAAAATTTTGCTAACAGTTGGTATCAGAGCGTTGTTACCGGTATTATGATTTTTTGGTGCTGATTATTGATATGTATGTATGTTATGCATAAAATTGCTTTTGAATTTTTTTTTTCAAAGACGTTACGGTGATGGCACTGGAATTTATATACATGTTCCAGAATTTCCAATGCATGTGTTAATAGACAATCCAAAATATCCTATATATGCTACATTGCCATGCTAAATCTCATTTAAATATAACTGTTTTAAAATTGTGTATCGTTATTATTATTTTTTTTAATAGATATAATTTATTGTTTTGAAATTATTATACTAAAAATTTGCAATCACCAAAGTGATCAAATTTATTAAAGTGTATAATTTTAATCCGATGTTATACAAATAACATGTTTATGTTAAATAATAGTATTTATTATTATAAGATATATAGAGATCATCCAAAGATGAATCATAACTTATAATTAATAAAATTAAAGTTTTTATCATACTTGTTGCTTGTATATCCAAAGATAGACATGCATGTTCTTTTGAGTATGTTATTGAAATGTATGTAGATATCACCCAAAGGTGAATTTAGATACATGATTAAAGTTACAATTAGTTTGAATCCATGAAGTTTATTCAAAGCATTAACACATGAGCACGTGTAAATGTTTGCAGTTGCTACTAATATGTTTGCCTTGGGCAACGCAATGACAAAGTTCAATGGGCTAAACTATGCTGATTGGTCTGAAAAGATTCAGTTTCAATTGGGTGTTATGAACTTGGATATGGCATTGATAATGGACGAGAAGCCCGCAGCCATTACGGAGGACAGTACGGAAGATGAAAAAGCTCTTCTTGAGGATTGGGAAAGGTCCAACAGGTTGTCTTTGAACTTGATGAGGATGACGATGGCTGACAATGTTAAGCCATCTATACCCAACACTGAAAATGCAAGGGAATTCATGAAAAATATAAAGAAGTTTCTCTCTAATAAATTTGAAATGAAGGATATGGGTGAGGCATCATATGTGATAGGAATAGAAATATTCCGTAATAGATCACAAGGACTATTGGGAATGTCTCATAAAGGCTGTATAAATAAAATTTTAGAGAGATTCAGAATGGACAAATGCTCTGGAGGGACAGTTCCTATTCAGAAAGGGGACAAGTTTAGTCAAATGCAATGTCCCAAAAATGAATTAGAGCGAAAAGAAATGGAGTCTATTCCCTATGCATCAGTGGTTGGGAGCTTGATGTATGCCCAAACATGTACTCGACCGGATATTAGTTTTGCTGTTGGTATGTTAGGTCGATATCAAAGTAATCCTGGAATGGATCACTGGAAAGCTGCAAAGAAAGTTCTTAGGTACTTACAAGGAACCAAAGATTACATGCTCACATATAGAAGGTCAGATCACCTTGAAGTGGTTGGCTACTCAGATTCAGACTTTGCAGGATGTGTGGACTCAAGAAAATCCACATTTGGATATGTTTTTCTTCTGGCTGGAGGAGCAATATCATGGAAGAGTGGAAAACAGTCCATCATTGCTACTTCTACTATGGAGGCAGAATTCGTGGCATGCTTTGAGGCCACAATTCAATCATTATGGTTGCGGAACTTCACCTTAGGGCTTGGTATTGTCGACAGTATAGCTAGGCCGCTAAGGATTTATTGTGATAATTCTGCAGCTGTGTTCTTCTCTAAGAATGATAAATATTCCAAAGGTGCTAAACACATGGAATTGAAATACTTATCAGTGAAAGAAGAAGTGCAGAAACAAAAGGTGTCATTTGAACATATTGGAACAGATTTAATGATAGCGGATCCGTTAACTAAAGGTTTACCGCCCAAAACATTTATTGGTCATGTAGAAAGGATGGGCATTATGTAAAAGTCCTTGTTAACATTGTATTATTTTTGGTATATATACAAGTATAGTTTAATGTTCGTATTGTATGACAATTGTGAATTCAATTAAAGTTATGTTTCTGTTGAGTTTTGACATCCATATTATATTATACATGTTATTGTAATATGTGATGACTAGGTGTCTTTGAAAAGACATGAGAGACACATTATTGTATCCCCTAAAGTTATTTGAATTGAATTGATTCGTGATACATGGAAGGAATCAAGTTGATGAATAATTTGTGACCGCCATGATCCGATCATTTCAACTCATTAAAGATAATAACTTGGTGCTTTCAATGAATGGTGCACAATTATGGTATAAGATTGAAACATCAAGATGTCACATGAGTGAAGTGGGAGACTGTTGGATTAATTTATTATTAATTAGGTGTGACTCATGTAAACAATATTTGGCTTAAATAAAAACACCTAAATGTGATGATTATTTTGGTAGATGGATAATTAAGTCAATGGGGTTTTATTTTGAAATTCAAAATACAAATCCCTCTTCTCTCTCTTCATGACTGTTGGGACATGACTCTTGGGGTGGAATATGACTGTTGGAATAAAGTGTCTATAAAAGGACACATTTAGGCAACCAACACCAACTTTTCTCATTCCTTCTCATTTTCTCACAAATACACAAAAGTATCTTCATCATCAAAGATACAAATAAGGAAGAAGGAAGAGAGGAGAAAATAATTGCAAACAAGGATCAATAAATCAGACAAGAATCGACGTCATGGATCCGGGTACGCTTTTACGGTTTTATTTATAGAATCTAAAACACTGTGAAAATCATGATATCAAGATCCAAAACATAAAATTTTGCTAACAGTGGTAAGCTTATCATCTAGACCATAGTATTTCATGAAAATTTAATAATCAATAGCTCTAGGTATTGCATACAAAAAATTACAATCTATCAAGCTAATTAGTCGAGTGAGGGGATAAGTCCTCGTGGAATAGTCACTACTACAAAAAAATATATATAATGTTGGACAAAAAATTCATTTAACTTCGGTTACAAAGGCGAGGTAACGAATTACATAATGAAAAGTTATCACTTTATCATCGATTATTAAAAACCGAGGGATAAAATTATCTGCACATGAGTTCTATCCCCAACATTTATATTTTTTATTATTTTCAGAACATGATGGTCTCGGTGTTGTGTATAACCGAGTAACATCGCTATGTTATTAACCCAATCTCATGTAAAAACCGAGGGGATACGTTTTTTTATTACTATCATATGCATATGTATTACAAAGCCATATTATAGAATATAGAATCATATTTTACAGATTTCTAAAACAGAAACATTGTACATTTTGCCAAATTCTCAATCTGAAATATTGTACCACAAATATTCATTATTAATGCCAAATGCAAACCCAAAATGACACACACTTTATAATTTTATAACAAAATTAAAACAAATGATTAACAAACAAAAGCAATAACCAAAATAGAAGGTTTTGTAGGTTGTCCAATAGGATTTGTCATTGGTCGTTAAACATCTATAATTTAAACAACATTTAAATCAATTAGGATAATCAACAACAACTGTAAACCTATAGTACAAGGAATAACAAAGAGTAAATGAATAATTATAAATTACTATGTGATATAAAACATTTACTTACTAGTTTTCCCATATCCCCTCTTCATGATCACGACGAATAACATGCACATCACCTGAATCATTTTCTTCAGATGATTGACATACCTGTGTTGCTAAACAAGGAATCTCATAGTTAAAATCTTGACTTTTACCAATACTATCAGGAAGATGTTTTCCTTGAAGAAAAATTGATCATCTAGTGCTAGTAGGATCAATGACGTTAAAAATTTGTTTTGCTTGGATTGCCATGATGAATGGTTTGTTCCTATAAGTTGCCTTTCAAATGATCAACTCGTGTGAATCATAATTCATCGGTTTCTACACCAGTGTTATTGTCAATTCACATGCACTTAAATAAAGACACTTTAAAAGCAACATAGTCAATCTCCAAAATCTCCTCAATAACCCCAAAGTATGCTCTAGATGCTAGTACAAGATTTTTATCTTTGGAACTAGAAAAATGCATGGATTCAACCTTAACCATAATTCCACTATTTTGCGTGGTGCTACAACCATCCTTTGATTTTGTATATAATTCATATTTAATAATGTTGTATGCACTCGAAGTAATTACATTAAACTTAGGCATACGTGACAACCATTTAATTGTATTTGATGAGATACTCTCTTTAGAAACACTTTCATTAAACCAATTTATAAAATTTTTATTATGCTCTGTAAACAACCATCTTTCATTCATCTGGGGAGATTTTTCCTTTATAAGACTTTTGTGAGCGGTCAAGTAAAGTTGAACTTTACTAAGGTTATTCAATATATACAAATGTGCTTGAAGAACTACTTCTTGGTCAAATGTTTTAACATTTTAACCTTGAATACCTCTACCATGATAACATTCATCACGACGAGACTCAGGAATTCTTATAGAGTTGATTCTGACAAATAGTTTGTACAGAGCTCAATAGCTTCTTCTCTGATGTACCTTTCTACGATCAAAACTTCTAGACGGTGATGATTCTTTGTATACCCTTTAAAATATTCAAGTAATGCTCTATCGGATACATCAACCATAAATAAATCAGACCAAAAGTTCTAATCTCCGTTACTAGATGAACAACTAAGTGAACAATAATGTCAAAGAATATTGGAGGGAAAAACATCTATATATGGCACAAGATAGTTGCAACTTCATATTCCAAGTCGTCTAAATTTCCAAGATCAATAACTTTACTATATACAACATTGAAGAATAAGCACAATCTGGTTATAGTTACCCTTTCATTTCTTGGTAAAATACCACGAATAGTCACTGGTAGAAGTTTTTGCATCAAAACTTGATAATCATGAGATTTTAAGTCAACTAACTTGAGATCATTCATTGACACAAATTTCTTCATATTTGATGAGTACCATTGGGGAACTTTGATAACCTACAAACATTCGCAAAAACTTTTTTTTCTTTTTTAGACATAGTGTGACATGCAGGAGGGAAATATGTTCTATTTCCTATTTCTTTTAGGGATAACTCTTGACATATATCCATCACAACCATATATTTGCGGGATTTCTTAGTATCTTTTGTTTTGCCTTTAATGTTGAGAAATATTCCAATCAAATTATCACATACATTTCTATCCATATGTGTCATACCCCAAAATTTGCCCATTAATATTTCAAGACATTTTGCAAGGCATTCCGACTCATATATAACACTGATCTTGAAGAAACAAAGGCCCAGCTCACGGATGGCCCAATCCAGAAAATGGCCCAAACTGGCCTGTTCGCTACGCGCTCGCCTAGCGAAGCTGACAGACAACAAAAATTTCGGGCTTCATTCTGAGCCCATTAGGTCACCATTATCACTATAAATACCAGCACTTCAGTAATTAAAAAAAAAAAAACGAAAAACGAAAAAAAAAAAAAAAAAAAAAAAAAAAAAAAAAAAAGAAAAAGAAATTTTTTTAATTAATTAATTAATTAATTAATTAATTAATTAATTAATTAATTAATTAAAATAAATAAATAAAATATAACAAATTATTTTGGACTTGGGTCTCCCTCATTCCAAGCCCATTACCCACGAAATCAGTCTATAAATACTGAAGTTTCAGTAGAGGAAAGGAGACTTGGAGTTACAATGGGAGATTCACTGAAAAAAAAAGAGGAGGAGAACAGAGAAGAACGAATAGAAGTTTTGGCATAGGAACCCTGCCTACCCGGAGAATTCAGAGTAAAGAAACCCTGAAGGCAGCCCATCTGCACCGAAGCCATCGCCGTCCAATTCCCGCTGCCTAACTTATTCCGATACTACAAGTGGTCAATCCCTTCAACCTTGAATTGGCAAACAGGTTTGCGTATCTCTATTGTTTATACTTTCAATTGGCCATATCTACATATATAATGCATCATGAAAAATGTTGATATATAATTTGCTTTCGTATGGGAATTTAAATATGCCTGAATACCCTGAATGTTTGACCATGTTATTCCTGTGATAAAATGCCATAAAATTCAAAGTTCCTAACATGGGGCTGTTTTCAAATTCAAAATCCGTGGCCGCTCGCTAGCACCTCGCTAGGCGAGCCTGGGGCGAGTATTCGCCTGGCCTTCGCTAGGCGAGGCAGAGGCGAACGAGACAGTAGCTGACTTTTCTATTCTTTTTTTTTGATGTTTTATCATAGCCATGCATTATTCATCCTATCCTATTTATTGTTGTGATATTTCTCCGGTGTAATCTTCGATTGCACCCTGATTTGGTGTTCTGACATGTTTCTTTTTTTTTGAGTTTCGTAAAGGTTCGCATATCCCAGGAAAAGGTTATTGGCTAGGTATTCCACTTTAGTTGTGGGATACCCTTGTGGGGTTTCACCCTAAATTAATTTTTAATGTATTAATTTCTAATGTATTAATTTTTTTTAATATATTATTTTTAATAATTTTAATGTGGAGTTTCATCCTAATTATATAATTAATTGTAAAACTTTGCCTTTGAATAAGTGATCTTGGACCTCTCTTTGTTGCCTTACGATTACGATATTACGGTCATGTCCCGCGAACGTGGGGATACCCTTAGCAAAGACCCTTCGGTTAAATCATCATAAAATAAATTATAGTCCCTCGGATGTTGCCTTCGAATATACAACTTTGTCCCTCGATGACCCTCCGAAGTTGCCTACGGTTAAAAGATGATAGTCCCTTCGAATGCTAAGGTATCCTCGTAACTGTTGCCTTCAATGACCAATCGATGACCCTACGATGACCCTTTTACATCCAAAGGATAAAACTACTTATTTCTCAATAATAAGGACAGTTTTACCCTCATAAGGATAGGAAATACTCATAAAGACCTTGGGTCGGTATAACTCTTAATTGCTGGCTCACAACCTAAAACATTTTTTCACACCTCACACCTTTCAAAATACCTTCAGAAAATCACCACTTGGTATACATTCATACTAGAATCATTACCGAGTTATATTTTTCTAAACAATTTTCAAAACTAAACGAGATAATCACTTTGTATACATTCATACAAGAATCATTACAAAGTTAAATTCTCTTTTCAAAACAATTTTTCTAAACAATTCACAAACACTTTTTTTTTTAGACAAAAATAATATAAGTGATCGAGCAATTAAGAGCCCATGGATAACCATGGATACAAAGGGTGCTAACACCTTCCCTTTGTATAATGTACCTCCCGAACCCAAAATCTAAATTAAGGTTTTTCCTGTTCTTTTCCACCTTTCCTTATTGGATAAAAGAAAAGTCGGTGGCGACTCTTGCTAACCGCGACATTGCGATTAAAACCACAAAAAAGTCCAGTTCACCGTATGACAGAACTGGCGACTCTGCTGGGGACCCTAAATATTTAAAAAGAGAGGTTACCTTAAAAACAAGATCACTTATTCAATTTGTCTGATTTATTTTTAAGGGATTGCTTGGGTATGTTATGCTTGAGTGAAAGATCCTACACCCGGATCTAGTGTACCTTAGGTAAGTAGCAAGAGATCATCGCGACTGTCCGGCGTATACTGGAATGGTCAAAATGATGGCTACGGTTAATGTGGCACTTTGGATGTCCTGATGTTCCTCATGTTAGTTGAGGAAATATCTGGCATTCGCGTGGTGTCATAAAAGCATTAACCAGACCTTTAGAACCCTAATTGACTCATCCTGGCCATTAGAAAGTAGTGAGATAACTGGCTTCGGTTCCGACTGGAGTTGGTTGAGACTCGATACTACACTCTTTGAGATTGGACTTTAGGGAAGCTTCGGTCAACCACTTGGTGTTGCACTGAAGTGGACTTAAGGAAAGGTCAATGATTTGAGATCCTTCTAGAACCCGGTTACTATTCTAAGACAGGTTGAACCAACCAAACTTCAGTGGGGAGGGTATTTACCTATGGAACTCACGCAAGCCTTAAAACCTAGGAATGATTGTTGTGTGACTTGCTTGTGCTTGTTATTTATCTAACAACATGACATCATAACAACATAACATCATAACATCATGGCATTGTACTAACCATTTCAAGGATTTAGGGATTTAACTCTGCTAAAAAAAACAGAAAAAAACAAAAACAAAAGCAAAAACAAAAGAGAAAAGAAAAAAAAAAGCTCTTTTTGTTAGTTTATGCAAAGTTAAATCCCGAAAGTCCTTGAAAACATTTCATACATTGCATTGCATCGCATAACAGGTATTCTAAAGGATCAGTGTTCTCACGATTTTCCTATCAAACAGATTCCAGCAGATTCAAACAGATTGAACAATGGCTCTCGAACAAACTGTCAAAGATCTCCAGGCCCAGAATGCTCAATTCCAGGAAATGATGCTGAGCTTATCTAAGGGGCAGGAAGAACTGAAAGCTCTTTTGATGGAGAAGAAGAAGGACCAGAAACCTGTGGGTTACATCAACCCGGGGAGAAGGCTTAAGGGACAGGTTACAGGAGTCAAGATTAGAATTCCGAAGGATTCAGAAGAAGAGACCGAGAATGATTCGGAAGATGAGAATCCTAATCTCGTCAATTCTGAGGACGACGATGAAGATTATGAACATGAACAGTACTCTCCGAAGGATGATAAGTACAAGTTGCTGGAAGAACGTATGCTAGCTATGGAGGGGCAGAAAGTGCCCGGTCTGGATTTCGAAAACTTGGGTCTGGTCTCTGATGTGGTCATTCCCCGCAAATTCAAGGTTCCCATTTTCACTAAGTATGATGGTGCCTCTTGTCCTCAGATGCATCTAAGGGCTTATGTGAGAAAGATTCAGCCGCACACTACTGATAAGAAACTGTGGATCCATTTCTTCCAAGAGAGTCTGTCTGGCACACAGTTAGAGTGGTATTATCAGCTTGAGAGCTCTAACATCCGCACATGGACTGATTTAGCAACAGCTTTCTACAAGCACTACCAGTATAATTCTGAGTTAGCGCCTACTCGGCTACAACTACAAAATATGACTATGGGCTCTAAAGAAAGTTTCAAAGAATATGCTCAAAAGTGGAGAGATTTGGCTGGCAGAGTCAAACCCCCTATGACTGATCGAGAGTTAGTGGACATGTTCATGGGTACACTGACTGGCCCATTCTACAGCCATCTACTGGGAAGTTCCTCGTCAGGTTTCACTGAACTTATCTTGACAGGTGAACGGGTTGAAAGCGGCATTCGAAGTGGAAAGATACAGGCAGCTACTTCTGCAAGCACCAAAAAGTCCTATCAGGGAAAGAGTGAATCAAATGCTGTGTACAGTGAGAGGAAGCATAACAAGAAGAATCGTGACCATACTGTTGGGGCAGTTACAATTGCCGCACCGCCATCTCAGAACTTCCAACACAGACAAGACAGGTCGAGAAGACAGTTTACCAAGATCAATATGACTTTAACCCAAGCACTGCAGAGTATGTTAAAGGCCAATTTGATTACCCTCAGAGGCCCTCCTGCAAATCCCAACACTACTTCTCCTCGTTATAATCCCAACGCCAGGTGTGCCTATCACTCCGATAGCCCCGGGCATGATACGAATGATTGCTGGTTGTTGAAGAACAAGATTCAGGATATGATCGACGCTGGAGAAATTGAATTTGATCCTCCGGCGACCCCCAATGTCATCACAACACCTATGCCTAATCATGACCAGAATGTTAATGTTGTGGACGACAATTCTCACGTTACTGACGTTGCTGATTTAGCATCTCCTCTCCTGATCGTTAAGAAGAATTTATTGCAAGTTGGTTTATTTCCAGGTTGTGCTGAAGATTGCGATCTCTGTGTACTCCGACCCAATGATTGTTTGAAGTTGAAGAACGGCATTCAACGGCTGATGGATGATCGTACAATTCTATTTGAAAGGGTTCCTAAGGTGGACAACTCTATTGAAGAGGTATCTGTGATTGCTAGGTCCAAAGCTCCAGTGAAGATTACCGCTACTAGAGTGCCTGTGAAGATTACCGCTGAGCCCAAAGTGGCTCCCCTGATTATTACCGCACCTAGCCCCGTGCCATATTCCTCCAGCAAAGCTATTCCGTGGAACTATGGAGGCGACGTTTACATCCATGGCATAAAGCAGGTTGGTAGTTATGCTAATCCTAATGATATTGTGGGGACTAGTAAAGTTACTCGAAGTGGAAGGATCTACTCCCCAGAAATCTCACCTCCCGCTCCCGAAATTCGAGGAAAAAGACCAGTCAATCCTCCTCAGTCAGAGACATCGGTCGAAGTTACTTCTGAAGATGTTGCCAAACAGGAAATGGAAGAGATGCTGAAAATCATCCGTAAGAGCGATTTTGATGTAGTGGAACAATTGGGGCATACTCCGTCTAAAATCTCAATGTTGTCCTTGTTATTATCCTCTGAATCCCATGCCAATGCATTGATGAAATTCTTGAAGACCGCTCATGTGCCTCAAGAAACATCCGTCGATCAATTCGAACATTATGTTGCTAATTTGACTGTTGACAATGGCCTAGGCTTTTCCGATGCTGACCTGACGCCAGCAGGAAAGAATCACAATAAAGCTCTGCATATCTCCATCGAGTGTGAGGGGATCACCCTGGCTCACGTGTTGATCGACAACGGCTCTTCCTTGAATGTGCTCCCGAAAGCTGTACTCGATAAATTTGACTACAAAGGCATTGAACTGAAACCTAGTGATGTTGTGGTGCGTGCTTACGATGGTGCGAAGAGTGTTGTCTATGGTGAAGTGGTTCTCCCTATCAAGATAGGACCTCAAGTCTTCAACACTACCTTTCACGTGATGGACATTCGTCCCGCCTACTCCTGCTTGTTGGGGCGCCCTTGGATCCATGGGGCAGGTGCGGTAGCTTCGTCGCTTCATCAAAAGCTGAAGTATCCAATAGCAGGCATGGTTGTCACTGTATGTGGAGAAGAAGAGTATATTGTCAGTAGTGTGCAAGCCTTCAAATACGTCGAGATGGATGGTGAATTCTTTGAGACTCCTTCTCAGTCATTTGAAGTGGTTCCTCCACCCAGTCCTGTCCTTAAGCCAACTCCCCTTGTGCCCAAGGTTGTTCGTGCTCCCCCTGTCATGATCTCTCTGAAAGATGCTCAAGCCGCGATTGAAAATGGTGATCGTGCTGGTTGGGGTCAACTGATCAATGTACCGTACAAGTCTGATAAAGCTGGCCTGGGGTTTAACTCTGGAAAGATAGTCAAAAATCAGATTAATGCTATGGAAGATGCTGATAGTGATTGCGACTTGGATAGCTGGATTTTCCCAACAATTGGTGACGGACTCAACAATTGGAAGACTGAAGACATTATCCCGATTTCCTTTAGTCAGGAGTAATTGTTATTGTTTATTCTAGAATTGCAAATTTTAATTTTCTTTTACAATCAAACTTCTTAAAGCATTGTGTCTATGCCCGAGGCACAATGGCTAATTTGTTAGGGGTTTTGTCATTTTCATAAGCATATTTATATTCAATAAATCAATGGACGTTTTGCATTCAAATATTGCGCTCTTTGTCTTTCCTATTATCTTTCAAACAAGCTATGTTTTCTTACACACACGCACGTAACGAATTGCAGATCCCTATCCACTCTGGATCCTGTTGATAATAGTTCTACTACTGTTCATTATGACTTTGAAAATCCGATCTACCGAGCCGAAGATGGAAGTGAGGAAGATTGTGAAGTACCTGAAGAACTTGCCAGAATGTTACTACAAGAAGAAAGGACTATACAGCCGCATGAGGAGTCAGTTGAGACTGTAAATCTGGGTACCGAGGTGGACAAGAGAGAAGTCAAAATAGGAGCAGGCTTGGAAATCAGTGTCAAAGAAGATTGATTCAAATGCTACATGACTATGTGGAGATTTTTGCTTGGTCTTACGAAGACATGCCAGGGCTGGATACCGATATAGTAGTGCATCGTTTGCCGACGAAGGAAGATTGTCGTCCTGTTAAGCAAAAGGTTCGTCGCATGCGTCCTGAAATGTCCGAGAAAATCAAGGCCGAAGTCATGAAACAATTCGATGCTGGTTTTCTGGCGGTTACTTCTTATCCTCAATGGGTTGCTAATGTGGTACCAGTGCCAAAGAAGGATGGTAAGGTGCGAATGTGTGTGGATTACAGAGATTTGAATAGAGCGAGTCCCAAGGATGATTTCCCACTGCCACACATTGATGTTCTGGTAGACAACACCGCTCAACACAAGGTATTCTCCTTCATGGATGGATTCTCGGGTTATAACCAGATCAAAATGGCACCTGAGGACATGGAGAAGACTACGTTTGTGACGCAATGGGGCACCTTCTGTTATAAAGTAATGCCGTTTGGTTTAAAGAACGCAGGAGCAACGTACCAGCGTGCTATGGTGGTTTTGTTCCATGACATGATCCATCATGAAATAGAAGTATATGTGGACGATATGATAGCCAGGTCTCATACTGAAGAAGAACATCTCAATCATTTATACAAACTGTTTGAGAGGCTGAAGAAATACAAGTTGAGATTGAACCCGAACAAATGCACCTTTGGAGTAAGATCTGGTAAACTCTTGGGCTTTATTGTCAGTGGTAAAGGTATTGAGGTCGACCCAGCCAAGGTGAGAGCTATTCAAGAGATGCCAGTTCCCCGTACGGATAAAGAAGTCAGAGGTTTCTTGGGACGTTTGAATTACATTGCCCGGTTTATTTCCCATTTGACCGCTACTTGCAAACCCATCTTCAAGTTACTGAGAAAAAATCAGGAGATGATATGGAATGATGAATGTCAAGAAGCTTTTGACAAAATCAAGAAGTACCTCCAAGAACCTCCGATTCTGGTACCACCAGTTGAGGGAAGACCTCTAATCATGTATTTGACCGTTTTAGAAAACTCAATGGGGTGCGTGTTGGGGCAACATGACGAGTCTGGTCGAAAAGAGCATGCCATATACTACCTTAGCAAAAAGTTTACCGACTGTGAAACAAGATACTCACTGCTCGAGAAAACTTGCTGTGCTTTGGCCTGGGCTGCTCGCCGACTAAGACAGTATATGTTGAATCACACCACTTTGTTGATTTCTAAGATGGATCCTATCAAATACATATTTGAGAAACCCGCCCTCTCCGGAAGAATAGCAAGATGGCAGATGATTTTAACAGAGTATGATATCCAGTATACCACCCAAAAAGCAATCAAAGGAAGCGTGCTAGCTGATCATTTGGCTCATCAGGCAGTGAATGATTATCAGTCTATGAATTTTGAGTTCCCAGATGAGGATGTCATGCTTGTTACTGATTATGAAGAACCTGGACCAGAGGAAGGACCCGAAGTGGGATCCCGATGGACTATGGTTTTTGATGGATCGTCTAACGCATTGGGCAACGGTATTGGCGTCGTGATCATTTCCCCCAAGGGTGGCCATACGCCTTTCACCGCTAGACTATGTTTTGAATGCACCAACAATATGGCTGAGTATGAAGCGTGTATTTTGGGACTCAGAGCTGCTATAGACCTAAGAATCAAGTTCTTGAAGGTGTACGGAGACTCAGCCTTGGTAATCAGTCAGGTCAAAGGAGAATGGGACACTAAACATCCGAATCTCATCCCTTATCGAGAACGGGTGTTGACATTAATCCCATACTTTGAAGAGATCACATTCGAATATATTCCACGAGAGGAGAACCAGTTGGCAGACGCATTAGCTACCATGTCATCTATGTTCAGAGTCAGATGGGACAATGAAGCTCCCCGGATTACCATTGAACGACTAGACGAACCAGCATATTGTTATGAACTTAACGCTGATGAAGTAGAAGAGAAGCCTTGGTACCACGAGATAAAAAGATATTTAGAAGCTCAAGAATACCCTGAAGGGACATCCATCAATGACAGGAAATTTCTGAGGAAGTTCTCCGCTAAATTCTTTTTGAGTAATGGAATATTGTACAAACGTAACCATGATTCGACTTTGCTTCGCTGTGTGGATAGAAAGGAATCAGAGAAGATTATGGAAGACATGCACGACGGTATCTTTGGGACTCATTCTAGTGGACATACAATGGCCAAGAAGATTCTGAGGTCAGGGTATTATTGGTCTACCATGGAAACTGATTGCCACCATCACTCCAGAACTTGTCATAAGTGCCAGATCTATGCGGATAAAGTACATGTGCCTCCTGCTCCATTAAACGTGTTGACCGCGCCGTGGCCCTTTGCAATGTGGGGCATTGATGTGATTGGCGAAATTAAACCTACCGCCTCTAATGGACATCGTTTCATCCTTGTTGCTATTGATTACTTCACAAAGTGGGTGGAGGCAGCCTCATTTGCTTCTGTTACTAAGAATGTGGTGGCACGATTCATCAAGAACAGCCTCATCTGCCGATACGGCGTCCCTGAGAGGATTATCACTGACAATGGCACTAATTTGAACAACAAGATGATTACTGAACTCTGCACGCAGTTCAAAATAAAACACCATAACTCTTCTCCGTACCGGCCAAAGATGAACGGCGCTGTAGAAGCGGCTAATAAGAATATTAAGAAGATTATACAAAAGATGACGGTAACATACAAAGACTGGCATGAGATGTTACCATTTGCTCTTCATGGTTATCGTACTTCGGTACGAACTTCGACAGGGGCAACTCCTTTCTCTTTAGTCTACGGAATGGAAGCCGTTTTACCAGTAGAGGTTCAGATTCCCTCTCTAAGGATCATGAAAGAGGCGGGCTTAGACAAGACGAATGGATTCAGACTCGACTCGATCAGATAAATTTGATGGATGAGAAGAGACTTGCGGCTGTATGTCACGGGCAGATATATCAGAAGCGCATGACCAGGGCATTCAACAAAAAGGTCAAGAGACAAGTGTATCAAATTGGCGACTTGGTAATCAAACGCATCATCCTACCACAAACTGACCCCAGAGGCAAATGGACTCCCACATACGAAGGGCCATTTGTAGTTAAGAAGGTATTCTCAGGTGGAGCCATGATACTCGCTACAATGGATGGTGAAGACTTCCCACATCCCGTGAACGCGGACATAGTTAAAAAATACTACGCATAAAAGAGACCCGCTAGATCGACGTATCTAGGCAAAAGTAAGGGCATCCCGGCGAACCAAAAGGGTTCGGGCAAAAATTAGGGATATAAAAAAAAATGTCCACCCGGCAAGTCGAAAACCTGAAAAGGCGGCTTGGGCAAAAAAGGGTATCCTGGTGGACTGAAAACCTGAAAAGGCGGTCCAGGCAAAAATTAGGGATTAAAGCGTATGACTATGTCCCGTTCTTAGTCAACTTCATCCAAGTTCAAGGGACTGAACAAGCCAATCACTTCCATCCGACAGCAGGGGATGAGATGCTTGAAGACATAATGACAGTAGTAGACTTAAAATCGATAGGACTTCTTCCACATAGCTTTCTCTTTGTTTTCGACAATTTCCTCTTACTAGGATTTCTGTCTCCTTGTACACAAATTGCCTGTTTATAGGCCTTCTTTCAAAATCAATACAACCTTCTTTCAAAAGATGCTTTTGTTTTTTTTTTTCTGTTTTGTTTGCGTAAACGTCCATTGATTTAATTTGAATTAATATATGCATTTGAATATGACCAATGTTTACCAAAATACATGCATAGAATAGCAATAGCAATTACTACAAGACTTCAGGATCGAGGATAAGGTCTAACCATGCTTCCAATGAATCCGCTACCAATTCTCTTCCCCAGCAAGCCTATTTTTCCCAGAAGAAATTGGCAGTATTCCCCGGCACAGCCAGCTATTCCCCAACAGAGGTCGGCATCGCCAGACAGGCTGATCATCTCATCCATCTCCAGCCCGACTCTGCTGAATATTTCCACCATCAGACAGAAATCAAGCATCCCCAGCCGAGAAAGGGTCATCGACACAAATGTCTCAAATCAGTAGATGGGGATTTATTTTCCCCAGTAGAGTCCCCAAGCAGAACTTCTCATACGCATAGCTCATTCATTACATCCTTTCACAGCATACGCATGCATACAACATTCACATTTATTTTAGCATAACATGAAACATCTCATGCATCATGACATAGCATGAAGCTAACTTTTCTTTGCAGGTTATTTATCCTCCTGATATAGTCAAAATAAAAGGTTCATTCAGACAGACACCTTTATCAATCACATTCAAGATTCAGATACATATTTCAAATACAGTTCATGGGAACATTCATTCTGACAACACTTCGATATCCTCCTAATGATGGCATCTTTAAGCCCATCCCAGACATTTATTGCAAGTACAACATATACAGGTTATCAGATACAGCCTAACGTACGGTTCATTCTGATTCAGCCCAACATATGACTTCTTCAGCAACTCCAATGCGGTCTAACGTACGACCCATTTGGACCTTCAAATCCTCGGATACTGCCTAGCGTACGGTACGTTCAGGGGTGTAGTCTAGCGTACGACTACTTTCTTCTTCGGATACAGCCTAACGTACGGCTCATTCTGCAACTCAGATACGATCTAGCGTACGATCCATTCTGAACTCCAGCAACTCCAACGCGGTCTAACGTACGACCCGTTTGGATCTTACAACCCTCAGATGCTACCTAACGTACGGTACATTTCTGAAGTGTAGTCTGGCGTACGACTACCGCTTTCATCATCAGATGCGGCCTAACAGACGACTCATTCTGCGACGGTCTAACGTACGACCCGTTCGGATGTCCATCCCCTCAGATGCTACCTAACATACGGTACATTTCTGAAGTGTAGTCTAACGTACGACTACCCCTTGCGTCATCAGATTCAGCCTAACGTACGGCTCATTCTGCAACTCAAATACGATCTAGCGTATGGTCCATTCTGACCCTTTATCCCCAACAGCATATGACACACTCCGACTCCCCAGCGAAGTCGGCAGCCTAATGGATGACTCATTATACGGTCTAACGTACGACCCAGTGTGGCACCCATGTCTTCAAATTGGCCTAATATACGGCGCGATCTGAAGCTTTCGTCATCAAACCTCCCGGATGGCACCTTTAAGCCCATCTCCATCAAGACCAACTGTCGATTCTCAAGTGCAAATTTTTGGGGCATTCTAGTGTTCAATAATCTTCCACCTCCAGACCACGAATGGCGTACACACCATTCTAACTCTCTCGGTCCAAGAATATTGAACAGGGGCAGCTGTCATACCCCAAAATTTGCCCATTAATATTTCAAGACATTTTGCAAGGCATTCCGACTCATATATAACACTGATCTTGAAGAAACAAAGGCCCAGCTCACGGATGGCCCAATCCAGAAAATGGCCCAAACTGGCCTGTTCGCTACGCGCTCGCCTAGCGAAGCTGACAGACAACAAAAATTCGGGCTTCATTCTGAGCCCATTAGGTCACCATTATCACTATAAATACCAGCACTTCAGTAATAAAAAAAAAAAAAAAAAAAAGAAAGAAATTTTTTTAATTAATTAATTAATTAATTAATTAATTAAATAATTAAAATAAATAAATAAAATATAACAAATTATTTTGGACTTGGGTCTCCTTCATTCCAAGCCCATTACCCACGAAATCAGTCTATAAATACTGAAGTTTCAGTAGAGGAAAGGAGACTTGGAGTTACACTGGGAGATTCACTGAAAAAAAAAGAGGAGGAGAACAGAGAAGAACGAATAGAAGTTTTGGCATAGGAACCCTGCCTACCCGGAGAATTCAGAGTAAAGAAACCCTGAAGGCAGCCCATCTGCACCGAAGCCATCGCCGTCCAATTCCCGCTGCCTAACTTATTCCGATACTACAAGTGGTCAATCCCTTCAACCTTGAATTGGCAAACAGGTTTGCGTATCTCTATTGTTTATACTTTCAATTGGCCATATCTACATATATAATGCATCATGATAAAATGTTGATATATAATTTGCTTTCGTATGGGAATTTAAATATGCCTGAATACCCTGAATGTTTGACCATGTTATTCCTGTGATAAAATGCCATAAAATTCAAAGTTCCTAACATGGGGCTGTTTTCAAATTCAAAATCCGTGGCCGCTCGCTAGCACCTCGCTAGGCGAGCCTGGGGCGAGTATTCGCCTGGCCTTCGCTAGGCGAGGCAGAGGCGAACGAGACAGTAGCTGACTTTTCTATTCTTTTTTTTTTATGTTTTATCATAGCCATGCATTATTCATCCTATCCTATTTATTGTTGTGATATTTCTCCGGTGTAATCTTCGATTGCACCCTGATTTGGTGTTCTGACATGTTTCTTTTTTTTTTGAGTTTCGTAAAGGTTCGCATATCCCAGGAAAAGGTTATTGGCTAGGTATTCCACTTTAGTTGTGGGATACCCTTGTGGAGTTTCACCCTAAATTAATTTTTAATGTATTAATTTCTAATGTATTAATTTTTTTTAATATATTATTTTTAATAATTTTAATGTGGAGTTTCATCCTAATTATATAATTAATTGTAAAACTTTGCCTTTGAATAAGTGATCTTGGACCTCTCTTTGTTGCCTTACGATTACGATATTACGGTCATGTCCCGCGAACGTGGGGATACCCTTAGCAAAGATCCTTCGGTTAAATCATCATAAAATAAATTATAGTCCCTCGGATGTTGCCTTCGAATATACAACTTTGTCCCTCGATGACCCTCCGATGTTGCCTACGGTTAAAAGATGATAGTCCCTTCGAATGCTAAGGTATCCTCGTAACTGTTGCCTTCAATGACCAATCGATGACCCTACGATGACCCTTTTACATCCAAAGGATAAAACTACTTATTTCTCAATAATAAGGACAGTTTTACCCTCATAAGGATAGGAAATACTCATAAAGACCTTGGGTCGGTATAACTCTTAATTGCTGGCTCACAACCTAAAACATTTTTTCACACCTCACACCTTTCAAAATACCTTCAGAAAATCACCACTTGGTATACATTCATACTAGAATCATTACCGAGTTATATTTTTCTAAACAATTTTCAAAACTAAACGAGATAATCACTTTGTATACATTCATACAAGAATCATTACAAAGTTAAATTCTCTTTTCAAAACAATTTTTCTAAACAATTCACACACTTTTTTTTTTAGACAAAAATAATATAAGTGATCGAGCAATTAAGAGCCCATGGATGACCATGGATACAAAGGGTGCTAACACCTTCCCTTTGTATAATGTACCTCCCGAACCCAAAATCTAAATTAAGGTTTTTCCTGTTCTTTTCCACCTTTCCTTATTGGATAAAAGAAAAGTCGGTGGCGACTCTTGCTAACCGCGACATTGCGATTAAAACCACAAAAAAAGTCCAGTTCACCGTATGACAATATGCATCACATTAAGACAATATCTTACTTCAAGACTAGACCAATATGGAAAATCAAAGACCACCGACCTCTTTTTCCAAGTATTTTTTTCCACGAGCTTTTTTTGCTTCTTTCCAAAGACATTAATGTGTTGTTGTCTTTTATAAAATTCCCTCCCGGTTAAGGGCTTTGTAGCAATATAAAACTTCTGCTCTCCATTAAAAGCCTTCTGCAATCTACGATATGGATGACTAGGTCTTAGAAATTTTCGATGCATAAGATAAACTGTCTTTTTTCCTTTGTGCAATTGGTGGTGACATTTATCAACTTCACATATGGACATGATTTATGTCCCTTGACGTTGTACCCAGACAAATTACCGTATGCATGAAAGTCATTGATTGTGAAAAATAACATGGCACACAACTAAAAGTTATCACCTATATACAAATCATCAACATCAACACCTTCTTCCCATAAAATTCTTAAATCTTCAATCAATGTCGTTAAATAAACATCAATTTCGTTCACTGGTTATCTTGGACCCGAAATCATCATTGATAGCATCATATACTTGCGTTTCATGCACAACCATGAAAATAAGTTGTAAATTATGAGAAGAATAAGCCATGACGTTTGGTTAGTATTTAAATTACCAAAAGGATTCATTCCATCGGTAGCAAGTCCAGGCATAAGGTTTCTCGGTTCAAGTGCAAAATCTGGAACAAGGAATCAATTTCTTCCATTGCAATGAATCAACTACATGGCGAATTTTCCATCACACGCTCTTTCATCTGCATGTAATCTAGTATTCTTTGCATTATTACCATTAGCAAACAATTTCTTGAACCTTGGAATTATCGATGGATACCACATCACCTTGGAAAGAACACCCTTGCTAGTTACACTGACATTCTTGTAAAACTTTTACATCCTAGATACAATGAGTCTTCCATGTCTCTTTGCAAAGTATCTACCATGTTATCTTTCTTGAAAGGATCTACTCAAATATCACGAATCATATCTTCTAGAGTATCGTTCATAAATTCATCATCTTCAACTCTATGTGACAGATGTTTTTTTTTGTCATTTCATCATGTCATACCCATTTGTATAATTTTGAATAATTTCATCACAACCACAATGATTGAATATATCATTGATTAGATCTTTCTTTCGTATTAAAGCACTTTTTACAAGGACACCAAAAAATCTCATTATTTTTAGAAATGTTTTTTCAGCAAAATCAAGAAACATGTATCACTCCTTTCTCATACTCTTTACTTAATCCATTGACTTTCATCCAACTACGATCCATAATCACATAAAACTTCTGAAAATAAAATAAAAATAGTACACATCCAACAAAATAGTAAATAACAAGACAGTCTCAAAATAATAACAACAACAATAACGACAACAACAACAACAACAAGAACAACAAACAACAACAATGCCGGTAACAGAGAACTTATACATACCAGAAATGTGATGAGAGACTTGTAAAGAAAAATGTTGGTTCGAACTTCCTTCCTCCTTGGAGAAGAATAGTATTTTTTTGTTTGTTAGTACTCAAAAAGTGAATGAGTTAGACTTAACATTAACTCGGAGGGAATAAAAAATTTAGAGAGTATTTATCTCGATCTTACTAAAACCGAGGTAACATATCCAACGTAAAATCAATAAAAAATAAATGCGCGTTTTTTTCTTCCAAAATGAATAAAAAATAGAGAGTTTTTATCTCGGTTTATTTAAAAACCGAGATATAATATCCGACATAAAATCTATAAAAAAATAAAAATGTTTTTGTTTTGTTTTAAATCAAACATAAAATTGCAGGAGCTGAGAATCGAATCTTAAACCCTGAACAACTATTTATGTCGATTTTTATAAAAAATCGAGGAAAAAATTGATTATATTTTTTAATAAAACAAAATATGACACTCCCAAAATCTATACCTCGATTGTTTATTGTTCGAAGTGTAAGATTCATCAAAAAAATGTTATTTATAATAGTGAGTCGATGAGTAATTTTGTTTACCTTTTTGTCTTGATCATAGTATTTCATGAAAATTTTGTACAAACTGTTCTATCTAACATTACATTAATGTGTGTTTGTATGCACAAAATTTTGAGCCAATGTAATTTTATTGGATAATTCAAATTCTTCTATATAAATTCTATTGACTGAGTCATAAATTTGAAGAAATTTTATAAAATATTTTATTAAAACTAAGGAATTTCAAATACAATTTAAAAGACAAGAATTTAAAATTTCCTCTAAAGTAGAATTTCTATATTTCAAAAATTTACACATTTCACTCTATTTATTTATTGAATTTTTCAAAATGGTATTTTTTTTCAATATTGCAAATTAATATCTTTGAATTTTTATAAAGTTGCAAATTAGTTCCTATAGATTATCAAATTTTGGCAAGCTAACCTATATAAATTTAAAAATTTGCAATTGGTCCCTAAACTTTCAAATAAAAATTAAGAATAAATAATTTAATTACTTTATACAAACAAAAACATTCAATTAAAATATTTGAATAGCTTTGAAATTTAATTTTTAAATTTCTAATTACTACATCCAAAAGACACTTAGGTACACTGATTCTATCATTTCTATATGATATAATATGTTTAATATAAAGTGCGTAATCAAAAAACTTTTTCCTAAAATAAACATTGGCTAAGTGCCCAAAACACTATGGATTATGAATTATTTGAAGATTGAGAATGTTAAACCTCAAACAGATAATTAAGTGATTAGGTTCAATGATCCATAGGAATGCATATAATTGGCATCATAATCATTGACCATATAATGAAAGAAAGACATTGCACCCACTTTATTTTGATCTCAAGTGTGTTTGAAGATATGAACCATATTATAAAATATATGTGTTATCTATCTTGTTCAATGCATATGCAAGATTATTCACATCACATAAGACCCACATAGAAAGCTTGAAAGTAATGGATTTGTGGCATGCTATGAATTTGGAATGTATTTTCTGTGTATATAAACAGTAATTTAATATTTGGATAATCACTATAATGGTATGTGGTGGTGCAAAGTTAGGTAGTTTGTGGGATCTTGGATGTTGAGTATATTTCACTAAATCAAGTCATTTTACTAGGTTATCGATTTTTGTGTATTCGATGATTAACTAAAATGATGATAATTTGAATTAATTTTTTTTGCCTTATTTAGAATTTTATAAAGATTAATCTCAAGATTGCGTTTATCTATGTATGATTTATTCAGATTAGTACTAAAAATATCTTTTACCTATTTTAGAAACGAGGTTTAATTTCAGTTTCTTATGCGAGGTAACAAAGGACGTCGTGAGTTCGATCTCCATCAAATATATATATATATATATATATATATATATATATATATATATATATATATATATATATAATATATATATATATATTATATATATATATATAATTATTTATTTATGTTTTTTAATTTTCAGAATTAAATAGTGTAACTCATTTTTTCCCTCAGTTATATGAATCATCGAGTTATTAGACTTTGTCTTACTATCTTGATTTATTAAATTAACAAAGGGAAAAATATTTATTATTAAAAAATTATGTTTTAACTTAAATTATATTAAACAAAATCTATTTTGTCCATTTCCAAAATAGAAACATTCATATGTATCAAAAAATATTCATTATTTACACCAATTACAAAGATAAAAATGGCACACACATTGTCTTTTAATAATAAAACTAAAATAAATGATTAATGAAGAAAAGCAGAAACCACGATGTGGATTCTTGAATGGCCGTCAAAAAGTTTTCTTCTTTGAATTTTATAATCGGCTGCTAAACACCTATAATTTGAACCACATTTGAAATCAATTTGGATAATCAACAATAATGACATTAAATATTTAAATCATCGATCTCAACAACAACAATAACAAAAACAAGAACAACATTCAAACTTCAATCTCAACAACAACAATAACATCAACACCATCACCAAGAACAACAACCTTCAAACTTCAATATCAACAACATGCATCAATAACTACACCTAACATAAATAATTTATAAGCATATATGAATGTCACAAATAATAACACTTATTTTAGGAGTTTTTAGTTTTCGGTCTTTTACTTCTAAAATCATATAACATGCAACATATGGTATCCTTCGACATCTCTACATGCTGGAAAAAAAAATATTAGTAAAAAGTAGACAAATGTAAAATGAATAAATATATATTACTAAGTCATATAAAATATTTACATACTAGTTATCCCATATCTCTTCTTGATGATCATAGAGAATGACATGCACATCATCTGAATTATTTTCTTGAAATGAGAGGTGCACATGTATTGTGAAACAAGGGGTCTCAAAATTTAAATCTTGATTTTCATTACTATCAGGAATATGTTTTCCTTGTAGAACAATTGATCTTCTAGCGGAAAAATGATTAGTGACATAAAAAAAGTTATTTTTCTTGGGATGTCGTGATGGTAGGTTCGTTCATATAAGTTGTCTTTCGAAGATCAACATGTGTGAATCCTAATTCATCGGATTTTACACCAATGTTGCTATCAATCTACTTGAAATTAAATAAAAGCACTTTAAAAAATATATATTCAATCTCCAAAATCTCCTCAATGACCCCAAAGTACGCTCTAAATTCTAGTACATGATTCTTATCTTTGGAACTGGAGAAGTAAATGGATTCAACTTCAACCATAATCTCATTATTTTGCATGGTACTACGATCAAAGTTTTATTTTGTATATAATAAATCTTTAGTAATTTTGAATGCACTCCAAGGTTTTACATTAAAGTTTGGCATATATGATATCTATTTAATTGTCTCAAATGCACTACTATCTTTAGAAACCCTTTCATTAAACCAATTCATAAAAATTTTATTATGCTCTGTCAACATCAATTTTTCAATCATCAGAGGAAATTTTTCCTTGATAAGACTTTTGTGATCGGAAACGTAAGGTTGGACTTTATCAACGTTATTCAATATATACAAATATGCTTGAAGAACTACATATCGGTCCATTGTCATAACATTTAAACCTTGAGTGCCTCTACCTCCATATATTCCATCATTACGAAACTCGATAATTCCTATAGAGTTTGTGTAACACCCTGAATCCTGAAATTTATATAAAATGAATTACTCGACAATTTCAGGTTTCACCAACGATCACCATCCAAAACTCATCAAAACATGTGACAACAAGCAGCAGAAAATCATAACATAAAAACTTCAATTTAATTTCACCAATAAGGTATTAAACTTCAAATCACCAAATTCAACATTGACTCAAGACATGACAAACGCCCCGTTCCTGATGTTACCAGATCAGAGCACTAAAACCACTAAATTGCGATAAGCTATAAATAAAATGAAGAATAGCTCCAACGAACCACCTTCCACACACATTAACAACTATACTCAAAAGTATCTGCAAGATGTCCATGGTGGACAACATTAGGAAAATGGGTGAGAAATAAACTTCGATATAAACGGTGTAAAGATTACAAAGGTAGAGAAACATAGAACATATCATATATTCAATACACAACCAACATCACTGTAATCTTACCCTTATTCACAATGATATGCAATTATATGTAATGTGACTCACGACACAACATGACACTATGTATGTGCTACCAACTCAACATTTGGTTCTCTCAGGAACTGGGTCTCCCTTCTGAACCCATGAGCCCCCCCTTATGAGCTTGGGACAAGTCACTAGTCCCCCTTCTGAACTAGCGAACATGTATCTTTCAACGACACTACACAATGATACATGTCTATGCAAATAAATGCAACAACAATAATAATGCTTACGGTCCCCCTTATGACCATAAACAACATATTGACACACCATAGTAATTCCCCCTTCTGAATTACTATCCACCAATAATAACAATAATTCTCACCATCCATACATAATTAATCATCATATTTATCATGCATTTAATAATAATACGAATCATATTCACATCATGTAGCATCACCAAATAGGGGAACCACATTGAATACACATTCACATATCACTCAATCATGTTAAATCATCTTAACATCAATTCATTATTAATTCATTTGTTTGCATCGATTAACCATTTGTTCATTATCGTTTACTATTGTGTAACAAGTAAAACTATTAATTTTCATAAATTCCAGCACTCATCTAACCTCTTAATACATCACTATGGGATAGTCATACGTGTTAGCTTTCTAACGCTTCAAATCACACCTTATTTGGACTTATGGAACTAGAGTTATGGCAAAAAAATCGGATAAAATAAGAAAAATTACACCAGAGGTCTTTTAAGTTATTTTTTTGGAACAGGTTGGTCCTTTAAGTCTTTTTGAAACAACTCCATCCTTTAGGGTGATTTCTACATCCTTTTTCTCACATTTTTAACTTTTAAAAATGCGTGACTGTTGTATTTCTTGTTGCACTTCATCATTTTCATACCATTCAAAATAATTGCATTTATAATTAGCGCATTCATTCTATTAAAAAAGGGTAACGAAGCACGCGTTTGGCAACTTAAAGGACCAAGTTTTTATAAAGACACTTAAAGGATCAACTTGTTACAAAAAAGTAACTTACAGAATCTCTGGTGTAATTTTATCGATAAAATAATATGCTTCAGCTCAACAATTTTTTAAAAATCAACTAGCATCAATCGATTGACATGTGGGTGTAATCGATTGACATTAATCCCTATTACATTCTTCCTTTTCAAATTTTCACGTTTTGGCTAGGAGTAATCAATTGATTCAGGGAATTAATCGATTGACATGGTTCAATTTTTCAGATTTTTCTAATTTTACACGCACGCAATCGATTGACACAGGATGTCAATCAATTGACATCACCCTAAATTCCAAAATCCCAGTTTTTCACAAGTTAACTTCATTTTCCCTATCCCTCATATATCAAACCAAATCTCATTATAACATTTAAACACATCCTATCAAGAATTTAACGATATATAACAATCTCATCATAATTAAACATATTATAGCGCACATATTAAATCATGAATCATAACAATTGGACACCCCATTACTTTCATCAAATCCAGGTTTATATTCAGATTTTCAAAGTTCCAACAATGGCATAGAATCACATACTCATAAACAGAACAATACACACGCGAATTCAGTCACGAAAATTTGATAATTACACCTTCAATCATCAATTTTTCAGATCAACACATAATAACAATGATTCATAAAAATTGCATGCAATCCCTAAAGAGAGTAAGTGTCTCTCTTCTCGACCCTTTCATGCCAATCACCCCTATAGAAGTCCTTTCTCCGCTTACACCAAATTCCTTGCAAAATTATAAATTAGGTTGATGGTTTGTTCTTCCCTCTTCAAGCCCTAACCTTCTTTTTACTCCAAAAGCTCAATTTCATGTACTGACTCAAAATTCCCACTAACCCTTTTGATCTCTAAAATCCAAATTTACTCTCTTGATAATTATACTTAGCCCCAACTTATCTCATAATTTTCACCATTTCCCTAATTTCTCCTTATTTTCTATTTTCCACCCAAAAACCTTATTTCATATTTATTTTAATTAATTATTAAAAATAATTATCAATTCTAATTATTTCCATTTTATTTAATTATTTTAATTGTTCTAATCCTTTTACCATCCCACTAGTGTTCTCACTACACCTCTCATACACCACATGCACATACAACTCAATGTATATTTAATTAAAAGCGCACCATATACTAAATAATTAAATAAAACACGATTCATTTCATTAAATAAATTAATCAAATTTCAGGGTGTTACAACTCTCCCCCACTTAGAGAATTTCCGCCCTAAAAAATTACCTGAAGGAAACAGGGCCAGATATGACTTTCTCATATAACTCTCTAGCTCCCATGTTATGCTTCCACTAGTAGGCCCTCTCCATACCACATTCACCAGAAAAATATCATTGCCTCTCAATTGCTTCATTTCGCGATTCTCTACTGTCAAGGGAGATGCCTTAATGATCAAGTTCCCACCTAACTTGCACATTGTCCACTTGAATCACATGAGACAGATAAGGAATATGCTTCATCAGATGAGACACATGAAATACATCGTGAATATTCAAAAGAAATGATGGTAAAACAAATCTGTAGGCAACTTCTCCTACTCATTTCATAATCTGATAAGGACCAATAAACGCGGCGTGAGTTTTCGAGACTTCAAAGCTCGACCAACACCTGTTACATATCATCATGAAAACATTTTTGCTAAGACATGCAAAAAAATTCTTACGGGGAATCATATTTATTTGAGGTTATTTGCATAGCACCGGAAAGTAGTTATGAGTTCAGACAATAGGGTACTATGTACTTCACTTTAGTTGAGTGAATGAATGTTTGACTCATTTACATCAGTGTATGGTTTTATCTTCTGTTCTATTTGTATTAATTTTAAATACTTGTTGATAACTACAAGTCCATAAGGTTTTACCTGAAAGTAAAGAATAAACATAAAAATATTTTTCACATCCACATGCATTAACATGCATCTGCACGCATTTTCCAAACAAAAACTCATTTCATCTCTCCCCGTCTCCAAAAATCAATTTGATTCCTCAACATCGTTACGCTAGCTGCGCCAACACTCAAAGAGAGATGGATCAAATTGAGCTGAATCAATCAGCTATGAGGAAGGGATTGACACCATCAAGAGTAAAGTTGATCATATTCTTGAGGCGATGTTGGCTCTGGCCAGAAGAGAGGATGAGCTTCACAACACCACTATGGAAGGAAATCATGTTCCAGTTTAGGGATCTATCTCGCAGTCACGACCTGCAGTCCATAATCCTTGATTTATGGCCTTCCTCAGGGATATACTTCTTCACCTTAGGGAACTCCTACTCAGCCTTAACCAATGCAAATCTATATGGTCACTAATGGACTTACTACGCAAGGACCACCTGTTGCTAGCCACATCCCACCTCCTTGTATTGATGAGGAACTCCATAATGAATATGAAATGCATAACTATCATGAGGTTATCCTTGTGATCAATCCTGGTGCTACTCAGGATTCTAAGGCTATTCAGATGTGTCGTGCTCTGGCAGAAAAATTAAGGATCATGGAAGGACACAATTCAGCTAGCATAAATGCCTTGGAGATGTGCTTAGTGCCAGACGTGGTGATTGCTCCCAAGTTTAAGGTGTCGAACTTCGAGAAGTATAAGGGCCTTAGCTGTCCCAACATCCACTTGAAGATGTATTGTCGTAAAAAATTTATGCACGCTAGAGACAATAAGCTAATGATCCACTGCTTCCAGGATAGCTTATCTGGGGCATCTTTGGAGTGGTATATATAGTTGGAAGGAAATAATGTGCATACTTCTACTGAACTTGCTAAAGCTTTTTCATAGAAGTATAAGTATAATACTAAATTAGCTCCTAATCGCACTCAACTTTAGAGCATGTATCAGAAAGAGAATGAATTTTTCAAGGAGTATGCACAACGCTAGAGAGAGTTAGTTGCTAAAGTGCATCCGCCGTTGGTAGATCGAGAACTGATCGACATCTTCATGGGTACTCTACAAGGCTAATACTATGAGAGACTGATCAACGACGTATCATCAGGTTTTTTTTTGATATGGAGATTGTTGGCGAGCGAGTGAAAAAAGGATTGAAAAACTGGAAGATCCAAGGAGGTTCCAATAGTCAGGTTGGAGCGAAGAAACTTTTCAACAACAGTTATAAAAATAAGGAAGGAGAGACAAACTCAATTTCTTCCTATAAGGGGAAAGCACAACAAAAGGCACCACCTCAAGTGCCTTACTTTCAGTTTCCATATGTAGCTGTTGCACAATACCATGTCATTCACTAAAAGCAAGGTGTTCCAGCTCAGGCTTTAGCCCAAGTTACTCAGAATCAGGCTCCATATAATCAATATCAGGAGAGGAACCAAAAATAGATTAACCAAAAATGCCAGAAGCATCACTAGCGTCAGAACCAGCAAAGGGCATACCGTCAGTATAATAATGCGGAGATTGATCCTATTCCCATGACTTATACCTAATTATTGCCTTAATTAGTTCAAAATGGAACGGTTGTACCTAGGGAATTATCACCAATGCCAAAGCGAAATAAGCCTTGGTATGATGAGAATATTAAGTGCACATATCATGATAATTCTGAAGGGCATACGACTGAAAGTTTTCGTGCTTTCAAAGTCAGAGTTCAAGAACTGATAGACCAGAAGATGTTGTCATTTGCCACATTCTAAACGTGGCAAAAAACCTTTACCTGGACATGGCGGTCCAACTGTCAATGCTATAGAATGAGCTATTGAAGAAGGCTTGATAAAGAATGTGTTCGAGGTGAAAGCTCTCATGACGATAGTTCATGTGAATTTGGCTGAAGCATGATAATCTAAGGAATGCACGATAAGTGTAAGGTGTGTTTATCCATACTAGAACAATGTGAAGAGTTCAAAGCGTATCTTCAACATCTGATGGATCAACATGTGGTCTAGTTTAGTATAATGAAGAATGATGATAGCATTTCCATAATTGTGCCTTTGTTTGATTAGGAGAGACTCCCTAAACCTTTGATAGTTCCTTGTCAAAGGAATGCCACTACAGCACCAGTAAAGAAGATTGAACTGATGGTTATCCATGTTTTACCTTCGTTCCCATTCAATAGTACCAAAGCATTGCCATGGAACTACAATGCCACAATCTATTGGGCAACAGACCGATGGTCCTAAGAGAGCTGGATGTGACCAACATTGCTGGAACAAAGGGAATAACACGCAGCGGAAGAGTGTTCACTCCTGCAGTACTTTAGAGGAAAGTGGATGATACAACAATTGAACATTCCAAGGGGGGATGACATAGCTACTCTAGAGGCAGGAGAAGGGTCGTCCAAGAAGACTGTTTCTATAGAAGAAGATAGAGAACTTCTAAAGATCATAAAAAATAGTAACTACAAAGTGGTAGATCAACTCAATCGAACCCCATCAAAGATCACTATCTCTTCCTTGCTTATGACTTCTGAGGCTCATCGGACTGCCTTGTTGAAATTCTTGAATGAAGTTTATATGGCTGAAGACATCAGCATAAACCAGTTTGATAACGTAATTGCCAATCTTAGTGTCAGCAGATGCTTAATGTTCACTAATGATGATCTACAACCCAATGGACGTGAGCACAACATGGCTCTTCATATTTCCATAAAGTGTGCTAACGATACTCTATATCAAGTACTGGTAGATACTCTATATCAGGCCTGCCTATAGTTGTCTCTTAGGTACACCCTGGATCCATGAGGCTGGAGTTGTCACCTCGACGCTCCATCGAAAGCTAAAGTTTGTCACTTGTGATAAGCTAGTATCAATCTCCGGAGAGGAGGATATTATTGTCAGCCAACTATCTTCATTCAGATATATCAAAGTCGATGAAGAAGTCATAGAAATTCCTTTTCGATACCTGGAAGTATGGATATGGTGCAGACCAAGCAGAAGCTTGCTGAAGAGCCTAAGATGGCCATGTCTTCTTGGAAGAACGTGAAGACAACAATAGAGGTTAGATGTCCTGCAGGATGGGGCATAATAATTTATCTACATGAGAAGATGATAGGTTCATATTAGGATATAAGTCGTCCTTCGAATGGTCTAAAGATATAGGTGTTGATCAGGAGAGAGTGCCTAGTACCCAGGAAGTCTTCTCCAAAGGTAGACTTCAAAGTGATGAACATGTAACTGCAATTGAAGATGAATATGAAGAGATGCCTAAGCTGTTATTTCGTGGACCATCGGGTGCGGCCCTTACCAACTGGAAGATAACAGAGATTCCGAAGACCATTTCATTTTCAAAGTACTTTTTAAAAAAAAAAATCATATGCTCTGCTCAAGGCATATGTATATATTTGTATGGCCCATTTTTTTTAATGAATATTTCTTATCATTAATAAAAGTGCATTTTATATTCAATTAAGATCTATGTCTTTCTGCTCTTGCAAAAAAAAAATATGGCAATTTTTTTATTCCATATCACTTTTATTTTTTACTTCCTCTAAAAAGAAAAATCATATTCATGCAGATCATTAATAATTGAATCCATTAAACATGGCACTACTATAATCCCTATGACTTTGACTTCCACGGTAACCAAGCTGAAGAGGATGGTGAGGAAAACTGCGAACTCCCTAAAGAGTTTGCCAGAATGTTGAAGCAAGAGGAAAAGATCATTTAACCTCATCAAGAACCAGTGCATGTGATCAATCTAGGGACTAAAGAGGATCAAAAGGAAATCAAGGTCGGATCCTCCTTGGAGTAGAATGTAAAGGAAGAGTTGGTCAAGCTAAACCACTGTAAACATTGAAGCCAGAATGTCCGCCAGTCAAGTAGAAACTGAGAAGAACTCAACCAGACATGTCTGTCAAGATCAGAAAAGAGGTTAAGAAGCAGTTTGATATCGGTTTTCTAGCTATCATGATGTATCCATAATGGGTTGCCAAAATTGTGCCAGTTCTGAAGAAGGATGACAAGGTGCGAATGTGTGTGAATTATAGAGATCTGAATCAAGCTATTTTGAAATACAACTTTCCTTTACCATACATCGATGTAGTAGTAAATAATACAACTCATTTCTCTGTATTCTCCTTCATGGATGGATTCTCTCAATACAATCATATCAAGATGTCTCCCGAAGATATGGAGAAAATAAATTTCATTACACCTTAGGGAACTTTCTATTACAAAGTGATGCCTTTCGGTCTGATAAAAACTAGGGAAACCTATCAAAGAGCCACGGTAACTCTCTTTCATGACATGATGCATAAAGAGATCGAAGTGTATGTGGATGACATGATTGCTAAGTTTCAGACTGAAGAAGAGCACATTACTCATCTAAAGAAGTTGTTTTCCATGTTGAGAAAGTACAGACTGTGCCTGAATCCTGCAAAGTGCACATTCGGCATCAGATCTAGAAAATTGATAGGGTATATTGTGAGCCAACAAGGTATAGAAGTTGATCCTGACAATGTCAAAGCCATCCAAAATATGCCAGCACCTCATACAAAAAAAAAGTTTGTTGTTTCTTGGGCAGATTGAATTATATTACTAGATTCATATCACATCTAATAGCCACTTGCAAACCAATATTCAAGCTGCTAAGAAAAGATCAAGCTATCAAGTGAAATGATAATTGCCAAAGGGAATTTGAAAAAGTCAAATAGTATATGCAAGAACCACCAATCTTGATACCATCAGTGTCTAGAAGGTCCCTAATTATGTATTTTACAGTGCTCAATGCATCCATGGGATGCTGTAAGACCCCAATTTTGACCCTAAGATCCCTCATGTTATCTCATCATATGCATTAGCATTGGGATCACAACTTGGCATCCTCCTCACCCCTCATTCATTGGGTTTGCATTGGGAGAGGTCACCAAGCACTTTATATTGTATCATACTTTTTTTTTCATTATTTACTAACCAAAATACCAAAAATATGTCAATGTATAGTTTGTTGCTTTTGTAGGTAGTGTGTATGCTCGCCTATGCTCCATCAAGATCATATCTAGGGTTTGAGACCCTCAATGCAAGGAGCTCAAACAAGAATTGGTTTAATTTGGCTCTAAGTGTCATATATGGATCCCCATGATCTTCACATGTTATTTTGATCAAGAAATCATCAAGAGTTTGGAGTTTGTTTTCCTTGGAAACCCTAATTCATCTGGGTATGTTGTGTGACTTCTTCAATAAGTTTCTTCAACAATTGATTAAGTATTTCAAGGGATACTTCATGTTACATCATATTATGAATATATGATCATACATGAGTCCCAAAAGTAAAGAGAATGTAAAGCTAGCAAGTTGGTTCATGGTGGTTGACCAGAGAAAGTCAACTCGTCAAAACTGGGGTTCCCTAGACCTTATCTCCTACACATTTTGTCATATGAAAATGATTCCAAGAGAAACGTTACTCTAAATGACATTCCAAACAAATTTCATGTTGAAGTCAAGAGATAGTTTTGCTTGGAAAGTAATTTTTTATGGTGAACGGGTATAGGTCATTTTGTCTAAACCCTAGTTTGGAGGTCAACTTTTCAAGGCCATAACTTGCTCAATTTTTATGATATGAAAGCCATTAAAATTCCATGATCAATTTCAAGATGTCTAATTCAATATTTATGTTTTGAGGAAGTGCAAATTCAACTTGCAAATGCATGTGCCAAGAGTAAACATTATAGGTCATTTTGGGCTAATACCATTGAACAAGTGATTTCCCTTAACTTCTAAAATGCATAACTCCTTCATGCCAAATACAACTTTTATGGAATAACTTTTCTCATTTGAATTCCATAGAAAAATTTATTCAATATGGAAGAAGTGAACATTTGACTTGGGACTTAGAAAATTTTCAAATATGTTTGATTTCCCAAACTTCCACCTCAAAATGCATCATAATCCAAGCTTAAAATGAAAAGTGTTCAACATGAAAGTTTTTCCCCTTGGTCTAACCTTTCCGAAACACCTAAGATCATCTCATTTGGATCAAAATCGAAGTACTTGCGCATGGGTGTAAGTTAAGGTATCATTTGGATAATTTGAAGTTCCACTTTTCATATACATTTGCATGAGCTTCTAACATGATTTCAGCATGAAGTACATTGGATTATGGATCAGAATACATCATTTCATGGGCCTAATGCAATCCCATGCATCCACGAAAGGGAGAATTTTAAAATTTTCCAAATTTGGAAGTGTGCAAATATCATTCACATTGGCTATAGATAGAACCCTTGATGATCAGAATTGGGATCCCTCTTGCCCAAGCTTTGACCCTCTCCTCCCCAAACCCCATTTAAAGGATAATATTGAAGGTTTCTTGAGAAACCAAGTTTAATTTCTCCTTCTGTTTTAGGATTGAAACTCCAAGAATCCAAGCCTTTTAACCATTCAAATCATCTTCTGTAAGCTTCTAGAGTCAAGCCAAGCCAAATTAGAAGCCAGATCAAGCAATTCTAAAGCTCCTCGAAGGTGAGATTTCAGCAACTTCTTCTCTTCGATTCTCTCTCAATTCTCCACTATTCTTGTTGACTTTTGGTTTGCTGAAGTCCTACCAATGTAGGCAACAAGGTTGAGTTGCTTTGAGGTCAAATCGAAGCAACTCAGTTCATGATCATCAAAATTCAACTCCCTGTATCTTTTCATATACTTGGAATTGGACAAAATTGAGGCCAGATTCGAGCTCTTGAGCATTTTTTCTTTAAATCCATGTCTTGCTTTTTCATTTTGGTGATGGTTGAAGGTGGACCGGTCCGGTGAGGTCTACCAGAGAAGAAGACCGGAGCTCTGGCTCCGGTGATGTGTTGGCAAGCATATCAACCATAGGATCCATTTAAATTGTTTTAATCTTGGGTGTTGCTTTTGAATACCTCGCGTGCGTCTCAGTTGACCAAGGTACATGTGGAACGTGCGCTGATCACCATCTGATCTACCACCTCAATTAATGAGAGAGATTAGATGGTCCATGTTTTTTTGAATTTCTGAATATTCCATTTAATTGCTGGTTTTTAATTAATTAATATTAATTTCATTATTGATCCAAAAAATATGGGACTTTCACCAAAAAATTTCAAATATTTTCCTCTTTCATTTTCTGAATTAAAATTATTTTTGGGATCAATATTGATATTTTTCATAATTTAATTGTTTTTTGAGCATATTTTTAATTTTTTAAAAATACTTCTGACTTTTCAAAAATAATGAAATTTTTTCTCCAAGGTCCTTTGACCTTGTTTGACCCATTATAAATCTCTTGACCATTTATTTGGTGTTTTGAAGAGGTTTTAGGTTTTTGATAAAACATAATTTAATTTAATGCATTTTAATTTGATTTTTAATTGTTTAATTATTTAATTGTTTAAAAATTGTGTTAAGCCATTTTTATTGACTTGTGAAGTTTGACTATGTATTTGGGTCTTGGTCAAGGTTGATTTGACCTTTGTTGGATTAAAATAATTGGATTTAGGAGATTGATGAAATGTACGTTTCATCTCCCAAAATGAATGAATGGTTTTAATTTGATAAAATTCCTCCCATGACCAATTTGTGTTTGTATCATTTCCCCTCCCTCTTCTTCAATCTCATTCTATCTCATCCCTTCCATTGACCAATGGCATCTCAATATCCTAAGGCTAATTGGTTCATCAATAACTTTGTGTTAGATGAACCAATACAAGTATGGATGAGATTAGGTCCATCCTTTGATCGTTTTTCTTTTTGTGTGTGGTATGTTTTAAGAGTATGGTTCATTATACCATATCTCTAACATGCATTAACACCAAAATTTCTATTGCCCGACCTCAGATAGTTGTGACTTCTACGTAAGTCCAATTACGATTGCTTAACATAGCGCTAAATTTTGACGCAAAGGCATAGCATTGTAGTAAGTGAGATTGTAAGTCTCCCCCTTTCATGATATTATGTGGAAACTTGGCCTTTTTTCCTTCCTTTGGAAGATGTCTTGGTTCAAGGATCCATGCTTGTGAATAGAGGGTTGAGTGTTCTCCAAAGAATGACTAACAATTGAAAAGCAAAACCCCACTAACATCTAATCAACTAACATTTGACTAACTCTTATTATTAATTGCTTTTAATTTCAAGTCATTTACTTTATGCCATTTAAATTCAAGTCATTTATCACTTGCCATTATACATATCATTTAACTTGTTTATTTTAATGTCATTTTCCCTTTGCTCACTTGAGCTATATATTGTGATTGTATATATTTGTTTGTATTATTTTGTTTGTGCTTGTGGTCTTAGGACCTTAAAATACTTAAGAAACAACAAAAACCCCTAAAAAATGTTTGTGTGGACTGTTGGATTTGATCTGAGCTTTGGACTTAGAATTAGGCAACATTCCCTATGCAAAAGGAGTTGGCCAATGCCAACATTTCTGAAACCAAGTTCTTGTGATTTGAATTTTCATCTGATGCAAGTATTGAGATCCACTTTAATTCATCTGCTACATGGTCGTGATGCAAATGTTACTTTGAACCTGTGTCTAATGCCTTATTCTGAGCCATTCAAGGAGTACGTCATCTGATACATGGGGAACATTATGAAGAAGACTATGAAGTTGCTAGATTGGATGTGGCTATCTTTATTTGATGCCTTTCTCTTTGTTGTGCTACTTGCTTATTGATATTGCTTGATTTAAAGTCCAAAGGAAAAGTGGGTTTCTATATGACATTCTTGTCTATTGGATTGCATCCCATTGGTCAGATCTTTTCAACTCTTAACTTTTAAATTTTTACTTAGGATTAGTCTCGTCATCTCCTCCCACTTCTTAAATTTCAAATCTCTCCCCCTTTTCAAAATCTTATTTGCTTATGATTTCTAAACTTAGACTTTATTGAAAATTAGGAACTTTGGCCTTATGCCATTGCATTTTTAAACTCTTTTCTTAAATCAAACTTATAAATGAATTTAACCATACTTGACTTAAAATTTCAAAAAAGAACAAAAATAATTAACACTCATGCAAACTCTTTTAGGACCTTTATGCCTCTTTATAATTTAATTTTTTGTTAAAATCAATCAACTCACTTTGAAATTGTTACCGCAAACTACGAGGTTTTGATCCCTCGTTTTATGTTGGTACGTAGGCACAAGTCCGAAGGTCTTGTCAAACACAAAAATATAATTAATGAATTCTTTTCTCATCCCCACACTCTATTTATTGTAAATATCTTTTATACCAAAACACATACACACATAAAAAAGGGCTCCCTAGGAGTACCTAAGACACTTTGGGTGCTAACACCTTCCCTCTGTGTAACCAACCCCCTTACCTGTAATCTCTGGAATTTTATTAGTTTGATTTGAAAACTTCTTATCTTTGGGTTTTGTTCGTACTTTTCCCTTTTTATTTGGAAACAATAAAAGCGCAATGGCGACTCTGGTTTTATTGACGTTAATTTTATCCATTGCTTAATGGTCATGAATTTACCGCTACAGATGTGTATAAGGACAACATGATGAGACTGGTAGAAAAGAGCACGCTATCTACTAACTGAGTAAGAAATTCATAGATGTGAGACCAGGTACACATTGTTAGAAAAAACTTATTGCACACTAGCATAGGTCGCTCGCCGCCTAATACAATACATGGTATGCCATACAACGATGTTGAAATCCAAGATGGATCCCATCAAGTACATTTTCAATAAGCCTGCCTGAATTTGAAGAATTACTCGTCGACAGATGTTATTGTTAGAGTGCGACATTCAGTATGTGACCCAGAAATCCATCAAATGTAGTGTGTTGTTAGAGTATCTCACGCACTAACGAATAGAGGATTATCAACCAGTGAGGTTTGACTTCTCATATGGAGATGTCATGGTTATAAAAGATTATGATGTTCCAGACCTGGAGGAAGGGCCTGAACCAGGATCGTGATGGACGCTTATATTTGATGTTGCCTCAAATGCATTAGGTCATTGAATTGGAGCTATCATAACTTCTCCAACAAATCATCATATTCCCTTCATAGCAAGATTATGTTTCAACTGCACTAACAACATGGCAAATACGAAGCATGTCTCTTGGGAAATGAAGCAGCCATTGATCTGAGAATCAAGAATCTTGAGATATATGGAGACTCGACACTAGTCATATATCAAATCAAAGGAGATTAGGATACCCTTCATCCTAATTTGATTCCATATCGAGACCATGTCTTGAAGTTGATTCCTTACTTTGATAAGATTACTTTCCAACATATTCCTAGGGAAGAGAATCGACTAGCTGATGCTTTGGCTACTTTGTCGTCTATGTTCAATGTAAGTGGGCTAATGAAGCATCTTATATAATAATTCATCATCTAGATGAGCCAACATATTGCTTAGTAGTTAAAGTAGAAACCGATGATAAACCTTGGTTTTATGATATCAAGTGATACCTCAAGAAGCAAAAGTATGCAGAGAATGCCTCAACCAGAGACAAGAAGACTTTGAGAAAGTTGTCAACAAATTTATTCTTAAGTGGTGATGTGCTCTACAAGAGAAAGTATGACATGGTCCTTCTCATATGCATGGATGACACGAAAAAGATATGCTCATTAAAGAAATTCATGAAGGTTCTTTCGGTATTCATGCAAAAGCACGTGCAATGGAGAATAAGATCCTCAGAGCTGGTTACTATTGGTTGACAATAGAAACTGATTGTTACCACTATACTAGAATATGCCATAAATGCTAGATTTATGCTAATAAGGTGCATATGCCACCTACTCTTTTGAATGTCTTGACTACACCATGGACTTTCTCTATGCGAGGAATATAAGTGTTTGATATGATCGGGCCAAAAGCTGCAAATGGACATCGTTTGTTCTGGTTGTCATCGACTACTTTACCTAGTGGGTAGAAGCGTCTTTCTATGAAAATGGGACGAAGAAATTAGTCACTCGATTTATCAAAAAAGAGATAATTTGTCGCTACGAGACTCCCATCAAGATTATCACTAATAACGGGTCGAATTTGAATAATAAGATGGTGAAGGAGTTATGCGAGAGCTTCAGGATTGAACATCATAACTCATCACCTTACATGCCAAAGATGAACGACACTATAGAAGCCACTAATAAAAACATCAAGAAGATCATCCAAAAGATGGTGAAGACTTACAAGGACTGACATGAGATGTTGCCTTTTGCTCTGCACAGGTACAAAACATATGTCTGCACTTCAACATTGGCAACATTTTTCTCTCTAGTTTATGGCATCGAAGTTATGCTTCCAATAGAAATTGAGATCCCCTTGTTGAGAGTCTTAATAGAGACTAAACTAGAAGAGGAGGAATGGGTGCAAACCTGATTTGACCAACTCAATCTGATTAAAAAAAGAGACTGATGATGATGTGCCACAATCAGCTGTATCAAAAAAGTCTGAAGAGGGAATTTGTCAAGAAGGTTCGACCTCGAGAGTTTAGGGTATGCGACTAGGTGCTGAAGAAGATAATCTCCCTCCAGAAAGATTCATACAGAAAATGGATCCCCAACTACGAAGGACCATATATGGTGAAGAAAGTTTTCTTTGGTAGAGCTTTAGTTGTCACGAACAAGGATGTTGAAGAGTTGACACATCCCGTTAACTCTAACGCAGTTAAAAAGTATTATGCCTAACAAAAATAGATAGATGATAAAGTTTGCTAAGTAGAAAACCAGAAAGGAAAACTTAGGCAAAAATGAGCATCCTGGTGGGTTTGAAAACCCACAAGGGAAACTCGGGAAAAATTTAGAGATAAATAAAAATTAAGCCCGGTAAGTCGAAAAACCGAAAGGGAGGCTTAAGAACAAGAGGGTAAATCTCTCGGTGAACTGAAACTCTAAGGAGTGATTCACGTAAAAATTAGGGAATATCCAAAGGCATAAGACTACATCACACAAGCCTGCATTGCAACAGAACTTAGATGGAAGGGAATAGTCCAATCGCCATCTCCAAAAGCAAAGTAATGAGGATTAGATGATACATGGGAAAACATCAGGTGTTGTATTTCAATGGAAATTCAGTTAATTTTTCATTGCCATTTATTTGCCTTATGTAATCTCCTCTTATAGGGATTTACATCTTCATGTACTTTTATCTCATGTATGAGTTATTCTTCTCATCAAATAAAATTGTTCAGTTGAACTTTCTCCATCAATTATTTTTGTTTTTTTCTGTTTGTTTACATAAAGTTATTTTTATTCTTGATAAAATAGAAACATTAAAACACTAAAATAACAAAAAGCTTTTGAAAACTTTAAATTGTTTTGATTTTTGAAATGTCGAAGGAATATTTGTTAGCTCACAATAATGCATATGATTCACAAGATGTGAGGCATATAAATAATAATCATAACCTAAGTAAATCAGAAGTTTCTATTCTTCCATAAAAAAGAATTAGCATGGAGCCCTCTAGGTGGCAAAGCAGAAGTCAGGGTTTTGTAAACCATCTTCATGGTATCAAAACTACTCAAGGCCAGGGTGTCAAGGAATCAGAGATTGATACCCATTTTATGCATAAAACAGTATATCCATACATTAATTCCTTTTGCATATCATGCACAAAACATACATGCATAAGGCTCAACCAAGATTCAACGACCGCTCAAGGAAGTCCAATTTAATCCTCAGCAGAACTAAAAGTTGTTCTTATAGGAGACTTAGTTCTTATTTACTGCAAGTTTCAAGAGCTATTCAGAAGTCATGACAACAATAGTGTTGATCTTCAAGACGAGGTTCTTCCCTGGAAAAGTGATTGGTATTTCCCCAAGTGAGCTCTAGCGTCAACGGAATTTCTACTTGGTTTCCCCGACAGATATCTCCCCATAGAGTTTCCTTTGGAAATTTCTCCAGTAAGGCTACATGAACTCCCAAGGAGAGTTTCATTTCAGCAGGACTCCTTAGAAAGGTATCCCTAACAACGCTTATCCTCAACAAGTCTCTTGGAAGTATTTGTCTAAGATAGATATCTCTTCACAAGGATATACCGGGTTAACAATATCCATAGTGAGTCTGATTGGCAATAGTTCCCCAATAGATAAACTTCACCAAATGTTCTCAGTATATATCCAGCAAGCCTCTTGTGCATTTATTCCCCAAAGAGTCTCTTATATATATCCCTAACAAGCATCTACCTTTAGCGAGAGCGGATGAATATGATTTCTCAAGAGTCTACCTTTAGTGAGGAGTGGGTGAACATGATCTTTTTTCCCAAGAGTCTACCTTCTGTGAAGAGCGGTTGAATATGATTTCTTGATTAGCATGTCAACCTTCAACAAAGAGTGTTTGAACAAGATGTTTCTAGTAATCTACCTCTAGTGTAGATAATTGGACATGATTACACCTCAACAGTTACACTTGGACTATGATTCTTATGAAGTAGTCTACCTTCTATGAAGAACGGTAGAATATGATGCTTTCTTATTAATCCATCCCCTGCAGAGTTGTACAACATGTTTACATGTTTGTTGGGATCTACCATCGGTAAGAAGCGACAAAATATGATTTGTCAATGTTATAAAATCTAATGTCAATCAATAGCAACTGAGTATGATCTTCTAATCCCTAGAGGAATCTACCTTCAGTGGAAGCGGTCATACATGATCACCTGTTCCCCATAGATCTACCTTTAGTGTTAGTGGTTGATATGATCATCCAAAAGCCAACTGTTGAAGAATTACTAACTCTCGAATTGATATTGGCATATCATATCCCCAAATATTTCATAACATCTGATGATTAAGAAGTCAATAGTATTTCTTAATCCCGTTGGATTCATGCATATCATTTTATGATTAAGAAGTCAAGAGTATTTCTTAATCCTATTGAATTCATTCATACCATTTGATTATTAAGAAGTCAAGAGGATTTCTTAATCTTAGTACATTCGTACATACATAACATCTGATGATTAAGAAGTCAAGAGTATTTCTTAAACTCAGTTCATTCATTCATATCATTTGATAATTAAGAAATCAAGAGTATTTCTCTATCCCACTATATCATTCATCATCGCTAGAGATCAAGGGTGGATAAGAGGTCAGAATGTACTTTATCCAACCTTGATGTCTTAGGGCATCATTTCACTGCATTAGGTTATAGAGGTCCAGATGGATAAATAGTCATGAGTACTTAATTTCATGCGTGCCTTTGTAAAATTTTAACTACTTGATGCGTGCTTTCCGCAAGTATACAGAATACGTCAGACTAATATAAAATATTATCGATCCCACAAAGACCAATGTCAATCTATCGATTACTATCGTTATAGTGTTTATCTAAGGCTAATCAAACAGGTGTATAGAGTGCACAGGAATCAAAAATACTGAAGATAAATTCAGAGAAAATGATACTGGAATGTAATTCACATCGGTTAAACAGTACTCCTATTGTTTCTAAATATAATTACTTATGGGGAAATATTCTCTTCCTTGAAAAAGAGTTAATTAAAAAGGAATCGTCGTGTTAGCGTAATCGGAACCTTACCTAACCTCTAATTTATACCAGTCGCTCATGCTGCACCGGTTGCGTATTGTGTTAAAGTGAAAAAGTCCTTTTTTATATAATTACATATAAGGCTAAGTTGAAAAGTACTTTTGATTGAAAACTTTTAACATAAAAGGGTTTTCGGCATATGCTCGGCCAACCGGATCCTAAACCTATAAACGTGCCCGAAAATAGTTTTAAAACCACATTCTAATAATATTAGAATCTCCTAATTAATTTAACAAAACACTTTCGTTGTTTTTATCAATTAAAAACTAACCAAGTTTTATCTTAAATGTTGGACGGCTTTCGATCTTACCCGACTTAGTCATGGATCTACTTTTGTAGTAACCAATCAAATTAAACACACAAAACTTTTATTAAAATCAAAACAACCCCTAAAGTATTCCTATAAACACAACATTCGGAGTACCGTCAAAACGACGGTCCTCACATTCCAGCACTAAGGATTTAGCTGGACATGGTTACGTTAGACAACAAAACATATAATTGATTTATGGAATAAGTCATTCAGGGAAATAAAGTGTTAAGTGTGCAAATGGTTTTAAAAGTGAACCACATAAATGATACGTTGAAAGTATGGTTTAAAAACGAATCTTTTGCGATAATAAAATAAATCTGACAAGTAATCATGCAAGGAAAATAAACAAATTAAAGGCAGTGCAAGAAATAAACAAATTAAAGGCGAAGCGAGATATAAAATAATAGTAATGTGAATTGTATAAAAAAACCTGCTCCAAATCGGAGACTTGAATCCGGTACAAACTTGAAATAAATCTGACTTGAAAGTAAAATGACGGCAAGATTAACTTCTATTCTACGGTGCTCCAAACCTGATTACAACAAAGGTGAAATAATCCTCCGATGTGAAGAGTTATTTCTTTAACGGTGTGATTCTATGGACTATGTTGCAACTAGACTTGGATTCCTATAACTAAAAACCTAAGTCATATTTATAGTGTAACAATGCCTCGGAGGTAGCATAACACTTTCAAAAATTGTATGGAGAAAAAATCTCTAGCCATGGCCTCTTCCTAGCAACTGCTCTTGACTGGGCACATCGTCTGCCATGTGTACAAAGTGTGGAAGACATGGTCTTGTGACTGTTGAAACGTGGGTAAGAGCTTACACAGCATGGCTACCCACATGGCCAACGCCATGTGGAATGCCATGTGTGTATTTTCCACTGAAAATCTCTAATTCTTGATCTTTTCGCTTCCTTTTTCCATGAAAGGCTTTATTTAGGCAATGTACATGAAAACAAGACAAAATACAAGTATAACGCAAGAAAATAGAAATAAAACTATAATAATCATGTGCAATCCGAGGCAAATATGCAGTGTGTTTTAGTGTTATCAAATTCTCTCACACTTAAACCTTTGCTTGTCCTCAAACAAACTCTTATGAGCACAAAAGAAAAATACAGCAACATACAAGTATCGAAGTTAGGCTAAAGACTTTTAGTTCGATCAAGGTTGCGTAGATAGGTACTAACTCGTGAACCAAAGATATCGTAGTAACACTTTCTGCGGTTTGCTGTCATAAGTTTCCTTCCTATACAAATTAATCCACATCATGTTATTATACCTAGGCCTAACTTCGTCATCCGTTTTTCATCATTTTTCATTCAGGCGCAATCACATTAAGCTCTTTATCTTGTACTCACATGGTGAACGAACCTGTTGGTGACCCTAATCCAAATTTGTGTCAACATTCAATAATTTTTGCTATTTTAGTACAAACATGAAATTCTGGTGTAGTCAGAGTTCAGATGTTCTACTCGAAGTCATGACATCTGATCCAACATTGTTACTAATACAGCAAGACAGTTATACAAATTAAAACCCAGTACTAATATGCACACATTCACAGATGTCACGACATCTGCTACTATACCACCATGGACAGAAGAACATCCAGTTTTGTCCATCTAGTACAAAGACACAGTAGAGATCAAACATAACACTTATGTTTATTGATCCTGCCCAGTTATCAGCATGATGTCTCAACATTGATTTGAACATCACCTGTTCCAACATTACAGATGGTTGAACTGTAACAGACCAACCAGTCTATACATAAGTATTAGCAGTCAATGATGAATGTCATAACATTCTGTTTTGCATTCAGACTGCAGGCTATGTGTCAGGTCTGTTATTCCCTTCATAAATAGACTAAAACCAGACTGAGTTATAACAGACAGAATATAGTGTGCAGAAGGTAAAAACACCAGTAATTGTTAACCCAGTTCGGTACAACATTACCTACTATGGGGGCATACCAAGCCAGGAAGAAGATCCACTATTAGCAGTATTAATTCAGAGTTAAACTCCCCCGTTTATAACTCTTCACTTAATCCCTACCCAATGCAATCTATACCTAGGAACTCCTAGATAGAAACCTCCAGTTTCCATTCCTATCACTACAATTACAATGTAATGTTTAAACAACTTGAACATGCTTCACAGCTTCGTTCAAGAACATAACAACTCTTGCCTACAGGCTTTGAGTTACAAATAATCTCATGCTTTCAAGCACTGAGAAACACCTGGTAACCTTCCCACAGGTTGGGAGGTTTACCTTACACACACCTCTAATTCTACATTGTTTGAGGCTTACAAAACCTAGGTTACAATCTACTATTTATAACCTAACCACCCAACTGGATTTGGGCCTTCAGAAATTGCAGCAAGCTTCTTCTTTGCTGTTACAAAGCTAGCAGAAAACTTCTGCTACAATCAAGGTCTTCAATCTTTTATTTCCTAAAAGATCTCCATATTTGGAAACTGTATATTCACCAAATATTCTGATTGAATTTCTGCTAGGCTTGGATATCTTGAAAACCCTAAAACTATTTTCCAATCAAATCTTTTTATAACAGCTGTATAGATCTCCTTGGAAAATAAGTAAATCTGGTTGTAATCCATGATTGAATGCGCCAGCTAATCATATCTTCAATCATCCAAAGATTTCCATTAATTGAGCAATCACAAAACACCAGACATTCATACTGAATGTTATGTGTACAGGATGTCATGACATCGGGTCTGACATCTGGAAAAATCCTGCATAATCCATATTTCTTTTTATAGCAGGTACAACCATATCAGATATCATGACATTGTGTATGTCATCTGAAACAATCATGCATGAACATGTCTTCCATTTAAGCTTCAGCAGGTACAACTAATATCAGAAGCCTTGTCATTGTATATGGCATTCTGAAACAATCCTGCTTGCTTATGTTCTTTAACTCCAGCATGTACATAGGATATCTTATGTCAAGACATCACACAAGACATCTTGTGAACACTCTTTGTTTTACCAAAATTGTTGCCAACACTTAGAATCAACAAACTCCCCCTTTGGCAAATTTTGGCTAAAACATATATCTGTCCTTTTTGTTCACAAGGCAAACTATCAGCAGTTTAAACCACATACCAGTAGTTTAATCAGCAGCAAAAGCAAAAAAATTACTAGTTATGGATACTAGTAATACACACATGCACAAGGGTACTTCTCCTCCCCCTAAATCTATGCAACAATCAACAGAATTACTAGTTATGGATGCAACTAGTAAGACACACAAATGCACAATGCACAAGGGTACTTCTTCTCCCCCTAAAACTATGCATTCATCAAATAACAGCTACTGTAACTCCAGCACCTGTACCAGCCAGCATGTCATACTGACATCTGCTTCAACATCAGCACCTGTGCACCTCTTTCAATAATAGTTGTCCTCTAGTCCAACCACATACAACTTCCATATCAAGCATTTCTCCCCCTTTTTAGTCAAAATTGACCAAAGGTGACCAATCAGATAAAATAAATGTCTATTAGCCTAGCAGAGAAAGTTAGAACAGATGTTATAACATTAAGCATGTTAAAACAGAATATTCAGGAAGTACATAACACATCCATATTTCCTTATGACTGTAAGTTTCAGAAGGAAATAACAATATTGTCCAAGGCAATGTCATGACATCCGGTCAGACATTCTTCTGCTCACTTAGCCTTGACACACACCACATCATCCCACTAACTAACAAGGTGCCATACCTTGTTATCTGAGAACACATAGACCACAAGCTTGAAGATTACTTGCAGTGCAAAGGCAGAACTCCTCCTGTCATGAACAACCAACTCTCCTCTTGAAACTTGGAGATCACACATGAACATATCCAACACCCCAAAGTTGGACCTGCACATACTTCCTGATTCAAAGAGAACCCAGACCACTTGATGAATGGAAAACATAAGACGCATCTTCATGTCTTCAAGAGCACACCCTCTGTTCAACCCTCTTGGCTGAACACATCCACACTCTGTGTCAATCTCTCTTCTAACCAGAATAGAAAACCACTTCACACCATAACACCATCTGATATTCTTCAGATATCACTGAATCACAAGCTTGATCTAGACAAAGATTGGGACATATGCATTCTCATCCCATTACAAGAGATAATCCTCCATAGATAGCTCAGAACTCCTACCACAAGCTCCAAGTGATGAATAGAAAACACCTCCTTTTGTCTTCAACTTACTACTTTTCTGCTCAAAAGTAATTTGTCTCAGACTTTCCTCAAGAGTAATCAGCTGCCATGTGTTGATTATCTTGATTCTTCGAACTCACTTCTGAGATAGACCAATTGCCACTGGTTGATTACCTCCTTCATGAATCCTCATATGAAAAAGTCAAATGCCACTTTTTGACCTCTCCACGTTTATCAGACTTCTCCCGAAGATACTCTGACCTTCCAAGTGAGACTTGAACTTCAAGCTACATGTTAAACAAAACTTAGATTCTCTAAGACATGAACATGTAATATCCTCTCCATCCAGCAACTCCAAAGATCTGTAATGAGAACGATCTTTTTGAAGAACCCAATCTACAACTCTGTAGACCCTTCTATCTTGAGTTGATGTGCCACTTCACCAACTAAGATTCTGATGTTGAACCAAATGTCATAACCTTGTGTTTTGACATCTAGCTGTTGAATTCAGCTCCTTCTTCTGCCACTTGAAAGAACTTCCTCCCTTCACAGAACAAGAGTTCAATGTTCTCATAGACTTGATTGTGGAACCAAGTTTGAGTAAACATCCACCATCCTGCAGGTTTGCAGTTAAGTCATCCAAGCTCACACCTTGATGAATCCCTGCTTCTTCTCCAAAGACATCAGACACTCTGATGCATGAGTCTTCAGAAGGACTAGTTAGAAACTATCCCTTCAGCTATACCAAGGATTCCACTTCCTAAAGAAAAGTTGTTTCCATGATGTCAAGACTGCTGCCACTTGTTCTTGACTCCATAGTGTGCATTAGCTAATGCACTTTCTTACCTAGATCAGAAGTAAACTGATCCAAGTAACCACCATCAGGACTATGATGTTTTCTTCTTCTTGTACACACCAAGGTTGAACATGTTTCTTGCTAGGAAACCTTTTCAGAGATCATATGCTTTTGCTGCCACCAAAGTGATAGATCATAAACCAATGTACTATCCTTCCTATGATTCTGCACAGGATCTTGAAGATGAGATGTTCCAACATCTTTTAAAAACATCATTTATCTTGAGCTCCAAGGATAATCAATTAAATACTTGTACTTGGCACAAGTAGACATTGATCTTAAATCCTTTCCCAATATTCCTTTCAGATACTTCCACAATAAGACTACTTTGAAAATACTCTTCTAGTGTCAACATCTTCTGCTTGCAAGCACCTCAACAGATTTGAAAGTCTTCCCAGATTAAATTCACCCTTAGGAATGAGAGAGATGAATTCTTCCTTGCAAATGTGTCACACAACCACCAGAACCCATGTGACACAGGTCAACAGCCAACCAGACCCTAGGCTGACCGAACGAGAGGAGGTTAACCAACACTCCCCCTCAAATTAACAATCATGGAAACTCCACACCAATATCTATGCATTGTACAGACATGTCTCAACATGACATACACCATCCCTACCAGTGGCAACTAACTCTATGAGTTATACCTATACATACTCCAATCACACCAATCAGACTCCAGCTGACCATCAGTACTAGTGAAAGAAAACAACACCAGTCAATAGTAAATATGCATTGCCAGAGCATACTACCTCAACCAACCTACTTCAGGGAACAACTATCCAATCCTGATCAATCTATAGGAATAAGACAGACAGCAGGAAATTGCACCGTGTCACATCTCAACCAGCTCCACTTCTAGAGATCAGACGTCTAAAAGTGACCTTCTTGAGCACACAAACAGTTGACCCTACCCTTGTCAACTTAGCACCCACAGATGTCTCCTCTTCCAGGTCAGGAGTAGGTTCCAAACATACGTATCCCTTTGTTTGACACCTAAAACCATCTGCTCTTCAACCAGTAGCTGCATACTTGTTGAACAACATGTTCTAACATCGCATAGAACATTAGTTCCACCTCCTTGGAACAAACCCTCCTTGAAAGTCTTCAAGGTCTTCATATACACTACCCAAGAGAGTAAAAGAATCAGTGATCAGGTGATTCTTACAATCCTGAAGTGAGAACTTCATGATGAGTGGACTTGAGGAGACTCAAGTATCTTTGACATCTTCAGTAGATTATGATGAAATCTTGAATACAGCAACCTTTCATCCACATGAGGGGAACCTTCATCAGAGTTTGAGTTTAGCCAGGTATTATACAGTGGAAATCATAATACAACTCAACCTATGACCACGCACTTCACCAGATCAGCCTCCAAGAACATACCAAGTTTGAATATGTTGCAATACTAGCACAGCTGTTCCACACAAAGGCCAATTGCCAACCTCCAGAGACAGACACACACAGTTCCTGTCATGAATAGTCCATCCACCTACTTCAAGGGACCATTCAGGGAAATCACAGAACCTTCCACAGGTTCCAACATCAGTACTGACATAACTCCTTGCAAGATACCAGAAAGTATCACCCATGGATCTTATCCAGAAACAGAACATGATGCCTGCTCTGATACCAATTGAAATTCTGGTGTAGTCAGAGTTCAGATGTTCTACTCGAAGTCATGACATCTGATCCAACATTGTTACTAATACAGCAAGACAGTTATACAAATTAAAACCCAGTACTAATATGCACACATTCACAGATGTCACGACATCTGCTACTATACCACCATGGACAGAAGAACATCCAGTTTTGTCCATCTAGTACAAAGACACAGTAGAGATCAAACATAACACTTATGTTTATTGATCCTGCCCAGTTATCAGCATGATGTCTCAACATTGATTTGAACATCACCTGTTCCAACATTACAGATGGTTGAACTGTAACAGACCAACCAGTCTATACATCAGTATTAGCAGTCAATGATGAATGTCATAACATTCTATTTTGCATTCAGACTGCAGGCTATGTGTCAGGTCTGTTATTCCCTTCATAAACAGACTAAAACCATACTGAGTTATAACAGACAGAATATAGTATGCAGAAGGTAAAAACACCAGTAATTGTTAAGCCAGTTCGGTACAATATTACCTACTCTGGGGGCATACCAAGCCAGGAAGAAGATCCACTATTAGCAGTATTAATTCAGAGTTAAACTCCCCCGTTTACAACTTTCACTTAATCCCTACCCAATGCAATCTATACCTAGGAACTCCTAGATAGAAACCTCCAGTTTCCATTCCTATCACTACAATTACAATGTAATGTTTAAACAACTTGAACATGCTTCACAGCTTCGTTCAAGAACATAACAACTCTTGCCTACAGGCTTTGAGTTACAAATAATCTCATGCTTTCGAGCACTGAGAAACACCTGGTAACCTTCCCACAGGTTGGGAGGTTTACCTTACACACATCTCTAATTCTACATTGTTTGAGGCTTACAAAACCTAGGTTACAATCTGCTATTTATAACCTAACCACCCAACTGGATTTGGGCCTTCAGAAATTGCAGCAAGCTTCTCCTTTGATGTTACAAAGCTAGCAGAAAACTTCTGCTACAATCAAGGTCTTCAATCTTTTATTTCCTAAAAGATCTCCATATTTGGAAACTGTATATTCACCAAATATTCTGATTGAATTTCTGCTAGGCTTGGATATCTTGAAAACCCTAAAACTATTTTCCAATCAAATCTTTTTATAACAGTTGTATAGATCTCCTTGGAAAATAAGTAAATCTGGTTGTAATCCATGATTGAATGCGCCAGCTAATCATATCTTCAATCATCCAAAGATTGCCATTAATTGAGCAATCACAAAACACCAGACATTCATACTGAATGTTTGTGTACAGGATGTCATGACATCGGGTCTGACATCTGGAAAAATCCTGCATAATCCATATTTCTTTTTATAACAGGTACAGCCATATCAGATATCATGACATTGTGTATGTCATCTGAAACAATCCTGCATGAACATGTCTTCCATTTAAGCTCCAGCAGGTACAACTAATATCAGAAGCCTTGTCATTGTATATGGCATTCTGAAACAATCCTACTTGCTTATGTTCTTTAACTCCAGCAGGTACATAGGATATCTTATGTCAAGACATCACACAAGACATCTTGTGAACACTCTTTGTTTTACCAAAATTGTTGCCAACACTTAGAATCAACAAAACATATAAGCATAAGTTTTAGAAGTTTCTCTACCGTTTGGGTTAAATAACCGGGTGAGGGTTATCTAACTTTGAGGGAGGATCCTTTTTCAAATTCTTAGCTTTTTCTACATGTATTTTTTTTTCTGGATCATTCACCTATTTGCATCGGCTTGTTCGTAGTGGTAACTAAGATGGTGTTGAATGCTAAAATAAATTACTTAAGGATTAATTCAAGGGTGATATTTCAAGGCCACACAATAATAAGTATCTGGACCGGTTCCTATAATTAAGAGACTTATGGTGTCAGAACGATATCGATTTTTCAAAAGTTTTCCCAAGTCTTTGCAACTTATACTAAACTTGTCTAAAAGCCCAAAATTTTCATAATAACAACTGTTTTCTTATTCAATTTTTTTATGGCTCAAGAAATGGGGGAAAATAGACAAACTACACATACGACTCGTCAAGCACATGAAATTATTAAACACAAACTAGAAGCATAATTAAAACTAACTAGAAAGCAAAAAAATTAGAAAACATAAATAAAAAATGAAAATAGTAAATATCTCCTCCCACACTTAAATCGAACATTGCCCCCAATGTTTCTATAAAAGGTGAAAAGCGATAGGCAAAACCTGGGCAATGCTACTGCTGACCACTAGTACCCTCTTCTCCCTTATCTGAACGTCAGGGATGACTTCTCCTACTGCGGTGACGGGCACTCTATGAAATCTCGAGTTGTTCAACTCGTGTTGTCAGTGTGGTGTTTGACTCTTGAAGTCTTTTGATTTCCCCTAGTATAGAAGCCTGATTCATCTCTATAAGGTCGAAGTGACTGGCCATGTAAGCTTGATGGCGTTGCTGTTGAGAAACAATGGTGTGCTGAGACTCTAGGATGGTCTGCATAGATCGCTAAGTTTGTCTCTGAGATCCGCGTATGAAGTTCATCGCGTCCCGTTGATGCCCATACATGGCATACAATAGACTGTCACATTCTTCTTCATGAGCTCTTTACTCTCTTAGCATTTCTTCAGTAAAGTAGTACCCAATGGATGTCTCTAAAAAAGGGTGAGTAAAAGGTCGTGTGTGTGTAGGTGATGCATGAGGTGGAGGTGCATTATGAATAGGAGATGATTTCTCCTCTCATATTAGTCATTGGTTTCATCACCTTCGTCCGTCGAGACATTTGGTGGTAATGGGCCGACAAAGGATGCAGCTTGTAGGTCAAAGGTCGAGTTTCTTTCAAGTCGTACATCGGTACAAAGAGAACAGGGTAAACCAACACTCGGGATAGCCATATTATGAACCATGAGGTGATAGCCTCCCTCTTTCCTTACCTTGCACAAACGCATGTCTCTTACAAATTTTAAATTTATTATGCGGTGCGGTAATGATATGGTCCCTTTCTTTTTCACAACAGCACACATGTGTGCTATCATGAAAGGGACAAAATTTAATCTCCTCTGTGTGAGGGCAGCCTGTAAAAAGAGAACTTCTTTGGCATTTAATTTATTGGAATTTTCCCGGCCGAAAATAGTGCATGCCAACAAAAGTCGAAAAACACGATGGTCGGCTTATGGATATCTGAGGCCAAGTTTCCTTCAAAGAAAAAATGTTGTGGCCTGTCAGATTTATCCACATTTGAAATGCCTTAGTTGCCCAATTGGGATCTACGGGTGCCTCACAAACAACACCTTCCCCATGAGGGAATCCTAACATACCTGCAAGGTAGTCGGTAGTGTACTCATATTCCACATTAAACATTCTAAGTTATACCGTACCGATAGTGCTAGCAGTGTTAGGACTGATATCATTAATCAGGGAACTCAAGAATTCATGGGTCAACCTCTTATAGGTAGGTTCTTTATGTTCAAAAATATCATGCAAACCTAAGTTATCAAGCATGTAGAAAACACTATGGTAAATACCTAAGCTATACAGACAGTTATCATTAATATACCTCATAGCAAAAAAATTGTGTGTCTGCAACTCTTCAAATTGTTGCCTCTGCCTATTCCCAGCTTTTCCCTCACAAAAAATAATTTCTCCATCTCCAATTTCTGCCATTGTTGATATTTGTAGAAGAAAAATGGAAGTTTTAGTGAGAGATGGTGAAATGGGTTTTTTGTGGATTTTGGGTGAAATATGAGGTTTTTATGGATGGGAAATGAGTGGGGTAATGGGAATGTAATGGGCTAGTGAGTAGATGAGTGTAAATGAGGTTGAGTGGGTTTTGAAGTTGGTTAATGGTGTAGGAAATGGAGTTTGGAGAGGTTGAAGATGAAAGAAATTTGGGCAAAAACTTATTTTTTCGAATCTGTCTCGAATTTAGGTTCCAGACCCCATGGAGTTCGCTAAGGGTAGATGGCGTCCACCATCTTCATAAAATGGCTATTGGGCCATATGCTTCTTACGGATTTTGGGGTTTGGCTTGGCTTGGTTCCTTACTCGGGGGTGTATGTAGCATCTTCTAAAGTTCTTCTTTGTATTGGTACATGCATGAAACATCAATGATATTTTGACATAATAAAAATGATATTTAATATAAATAGTGACACATAAATTTTTTTAAATTCACCGGTAAATGCATAAATTTCACCAGTAAATGCATAAAGCTGATATATTTGCATAGTAAGTGTATTATATGCAAAGTACCGAGATCACTGCGTGAATAAGTGTATTTAATATTGAATGCGGAAAATTAAATCTACTTTGCGAGAATAAATAAATCTAATCTGCGAAAGAAATAATCAATAAGGAGAATATGTCTAATAACGGTGAATCAGATAAATAAAATGGTAAATCTCCCCCACACGTAGTGTGAGCAATGTCCTCAATGCTTCCATTAACTCTTCTAAGGTGATCTGCGCCGGGCACCCTGTGCCTCTGCTAGCTGGCGTCGGAGACTAAAGATTTCCTAATAAAGGTAATCTATCACTATGGCATGTGTATCATCTTAGACCTCCATATGTAAAGTTAGTTCAATAAGTTCTTCTCGTAGGGAAACCATCTCTTTTCGCATAGTGTCAAGCTCAGAGTCAACATCATGCCGCTGTAAGTTAACATTAGAGGAATAAACCGTGGTCCTTCCCGGGAGAGGTGTAGGATGGTATTCAGGAACAGGAGGGTTCTTGGGTCTATCAGGTGTCTCATCCTGGGCTTCTAAGACATATGACCAATTTTCTTTATTATGGACATTTGTTCTTGTTGGGTGTGGTAAACCAAAGTAGTGGATAGGTTCATTGTCTATCAGGAGCTTATAATGGGCGGGACTGAAATGGACTCCCCTCATTAGGCCACGGTCCAAGCAATGGTCCAGGTTAATTAGAGTATAATTACAATAGGCGGTTAGGTGAGATAGTTTGCTAATGAGACCTAAGGCATAGGCTATGTGGGTCATGTTCCTCCTACATGTATAGGTCCCTCGGAGGATCTGGCAGTAAGGTTAAGGTTATCAATTAGGAAATTTCTGGAGGCTACAAGACGTGATTGGGTGGTATAAAAAAGCATTAATATCTCCTTAGCACTAACATGGTCATCAGTCTCACTCTTCCCAAAGAAGGTCTGGGCTAAGGTCATTTGGAAGTATCTAAAAGTTGGGTTATGGATGCGGTTTGATAGTTGGGTGGATGGGTCAGGGCCTCCCCCACCTATGATATCACTCCAAAACTTATCAAGCTCATCTTGCATGAAATCACCAACAGGGAGTTCAGGCATAGCATCAAGGCCATAGTGAAATCCTAATAGTTTTGCAAAATCCTTATGGTTGAAGGTGTACTCATTTCCAAACAGTCTAAAGTTAATATGGCCTCTTTTGAATCCTCTACCAATGTAAGGTTCATAGGTGAGTGAGCTAAGAAATTCTAGGGTGAGGTGTCTGTAGGTAACATTAATGGCATCAAAATATTCCTCCCATTGAAGTTGGTGGCAAAGGTATCTCACACTTGCTTCAAGACCTAAGGCTTCTAGGCAGTTGGGGTCAAGATATCTAGTTGATAACAATGGTCACTCAGAAAGGACCACATGTCGTTTCCTCTGAGTATCATCTCTGAACACAACATGCATATCATCGAAGCTCAGCATCTTGAAAAATATGGTTAGTGGAGAATGTGATATGGAGAGGGATGGATCTGAAACCTGAAACATAAACATCACATAAGTTAATCATGTTAAGCAAATAATAAATTAAATAATTCACCTTTTGAGAATAATGCAAAATAAGACAAAAATAATAAATTAATAAATATAAAATGGACCTGGTTTTCCTCCCATGCAACGCTTGTTTAACGTCGTTAGCTCGGTGATTATAGAACTCACATCGTAGAAATAGGAATTGGTGGATCGATTAGAGTATGACTAGAGTAATAGGTAGGGATGTCACCTCCGTTATAGTGTTTCAACCTTTGTCTGTTTACTATGAAAGGACTACTTGAATGGTTTCAGATTTCTACTGCACCAGACTTTAGGACTTTAGTGACCTCATAAGGGCCAGTTCTTCTTGAGCGTAACTTATCAGGGAAAAGCCGCAATCTAGAATTCAAGAGAAGTATAAGGTCGCCTACATTAAATTCGTTTTTAACAATTCTCTTGGCATGACACCCTTTAGTTCTTTCTTTATAAATAATGACATTTTCATAAGCGTCGCGACGTAGTTCTTATAACTTATGAATGTCGAGAATGCGCTTGTCACCGACTACTAAGTAATCCATATTAACGGCTTTGATGGCTCAATAGGCTTTATGTTGCAGCTCAAAGGGTAAGTGACAAGATTTTTCGTAAACCAACTTGTATGGGGTTGTTCCTATAAGGGTTTTGTAAGAGGTCCTATAAGCCCATAATGCTTCTTGTAGTCTTAGGTTCCAATATTTTCTGGATATTGAAACAATTTTTTCTAAGATTTACTTAATCTCCCTATTCAACACCTTTACTTGTCCACTAGTTTGCGGATGGTAGGGTGTTGCTACTTTGTGCTTAACTCCATACTTATTTAGAAGTTTATTAAAGATTCTTGATATGAAGTGTGATCCGTTGTCACTTATAATGAGGTGAGGTACTCCAAATCTAGGAATAATGTTGTTTTTGAATAATTTGATGACCACACGAGTGTTTTTGGTAGGTGAGGATACAACCTCAATCAACTTAGACACATAGTCAACAACTACTAAGATGTATTTGTTTTCTATTAGCGATGGAAATGGTCCCATGAAATCTATTCCCCAGACATCGAAAAGTTCCACTTCTTGGATATTTCTTAAGGGAATTTCACCACATCTCGAGACATTCCTGGTGCGTTGACACCGCTCACATCTGACAATGTAGGTATGGACATCGCGCCACAAAGTTGGCTAGAAAATGCCTGATTGAAGTATTTTAGCGCAAGTCTTAGATGTGCCTGCATGTCCACCATATGATGCAGAGTGACAATGTTTGATTATATTTTCTACCTCCTCTTCGGGCACACGACGACGAAATATAATGTATGCACCTCTCTTGAATAGAAGGGGTTCGTCCCAATAAAAGTGTTTCACATCGTGAAAGAACTTCTTCTTATATTGATAGTTATGGTCATGGGGTATGATATCAACAGTTAGGTAATTTACAAAATCAGCGTACCAAGGTACGTTCGATACTGCTAGAGCATTTTCAGTGTTTAATTCTAGAAGGTCGGGGTCATCCCTGTGATTAGTTCCGACTGCCGCTATAAGCCTATCATAGGTAAAGTCGTCGTTTATGGGTATTAGGTATGGTTTTAAATATTCTAGCCTCGAAAGATGGTCAACAACCACATTTTCGGTGCATTTCTTATCACGGATCTCCAAGTCGAATTCTTGTAGCAAAATGATCCATCGAAGTAATCTAGGCTTAGCATCCTTTTTTCTTAATAGATATCGAATGGCTGCATGATCTGTGTAAACTATAATTTTGGCTCCGACCAAATAAGATCAGAATTTGCCAACAGCGAAAACAACGACAAGGAGTTCCTTTTCAGTTTTGGCATGATTAAGTTGGGAGGCATCTAAGGTTCTAATGGTGTAATGAATTACATGTAATCTCTTGTCTTTTCCTTGCCCTAAAACAACACCAACAATATAATCGCTTGCATCACACATAATTTCAAAAGGTTGGTTCCAATCGGATGGTTGCATAATAAGTGCAGAAATTAGTGCATGTTTTAAGTGTTTGAATGCTTCGAGACATTTATCATCGAAAATAAATTCAATTTCTTTAACTAAAAGGCCAGTTAAGGGTTTGGTTATCTTAGAGAAGTCCTTGATAAAGCGTCGGTAGAAACCGGCATGTCCAAGAAAACTTCGAACTTCCCTAACTGTCTTAGGTGGTTTGAGATTTTCTATAACCTCTATATTAGCTTTGTCAACCTCAATTCCTCTTTCAGATACTATGTGTCCTAACCCTAAACCTTGGGTGACCATAAAATGGCATTTTTCCCTATTTAGAAAGAGGTTCACTTCCACGCAGTGTTCTAGAATTCTTTCAAAGTTGGCCAGACAGTTTTTAAAAGTAAGAATGTCTTGCTAGACGTTCAAGCATTTAATCAATAAATGGAAGAGGGAAATTGTCTTTCCTTGTTACTTTATTAAGTTTTCTATAGTCGATGCACATATGCCAACCGTTTTCTATATGTTTAGCTACTTGCTCTCCTATCTTGTTTTGCACGACTGTGACACCTCCCTTTTTAGGTACCACGTGTACAGGGCTTACCCACTTACTATCAGAAATTTGATCAATTATTCCATCCTCTAGTAATTTCAACACTTCCCTTTTCACCATATCACTCATTATAGGGTTTATCCTCCTCTGATGTTCTCTAGAGGGTTTAGAGTCTTCCTCCAGCATTATCCGGTGCATGCACAAAGATGGACTTATCCCTTTGAGATCTGAAATGTTATAACCTAGAGCTACAAGATATTTTCTCATTACATCTAAGAGTTTATTGGTCTCGTCACCTTTTAAGGTAGCACTAACTATGATTGGATGATTTAGTTTTGCATCCAAAAACTCGTATCTTAGATTCTTGGGTAGCTCCTTAAGCTCGATTGATGGTTTCTTAGGACATGGCATATGGTCTGGGGTAAGTGCTAAGCATTCATAAAGACTGTCATCTATATAAGGTTAAGTTGATCTTTCAAATCCGTCTTCCTCCATTATGGGGGTCGAGGGTAATTTAATTGTTTCAGTTGGTTCTCCTTGGTCTAACTCTGTTATGCACTCATCAATGATATCAATGGCATAACATGAGTCATCTATGGCTGTGCCATTAGGAATTTTGATAGTATAAATTCTACTTTTTCATCACCTACTTCAAAATTCATCTTTCTTCTCTTGACATATATTATGGCTTCAGCCATTGATAAGAATGGTCTATCTAGGAGGATTGGGATTTCTTCGTCTTCTTTAATGTCCATGACAACAAAATCTGTTGGAATATAGAGTTGGCTAAGCCTAACTGGGATGTCTTCTAATATTCCTATTGGATATTTAACGAATCTATCGGCTAATTGAAGGGACATCCTAGTTGTTTGCGTTTCTCCTAGGTTCAACCTATTACAAACGGCTAAAGGCATTAAGCTTACACTGGCTCCTAAGTCCAAAAGTGCTTTACCGATAACATGATTTCCTAAAACACAAGGTATAGAAAAACTTTTGGGGTCTTTCTCCTTTTTAGCAAGTCTGTTTTCAGCAATAGAGTTACATTCTAAGGGTTTAGGATCACCAAGTCTACGTTTGTTGGTTAAGATGTCTTTAATTTAGCATAAGAGGGTATTTGGGTAATAGCCTCAGTGAATGGAATCTCAACATGGAGTTTCTCAATAACTTTTATGAAATTTTTGTATTGGTTATCTAATTTGGTTTGTTTTAATCTTTGTGGATAAGGAATTGGTGGTTTATAAGGAGGGGGTGGTACATATACATCGTTATCCTTCACTTCTTCCTTATCTTTGGCTTCTTCATCTTTTTGTTTTTCAGGCTCTACTGTTTGCTCCACTTGTTTCTCAGGTGTAGTCACAACAATTTTCTTAGGGGTTTTGGTTTATTCAACCTAAGGTTTACAGGTTTATCGTAAGTGGTTCCACTCTATAGGGTAATAGCATTAGCATGCCCCATGTGGTTGAGTTGAGTTTGTTCAAGAAATTGTCCTCCTGGCGAAGCTTGAGCAGCTTGTTGTTGTGCCACTTGAGAGATTTGGGTTTCAAGCATCTTATTGTGGGTAATCACAGAATCGACCTTGGTGCCTAATTGTATAATCAGTCCATTTATATGAATGTTTTGGTTCATGAATTCTTTGTTTTACTGAGTTTGGGATGTAATGAAGCTCTCCATGATTTTCTCAAGATTTGATTTCTGAGGAGCAGCTTGCATAGGCTGGTTCGGTCTTTGGGCTTAGAATCCTGGTGGTCTTTGAGGTGTAGAGTTCTGAGAAGGGTTGTTATTCTTATAGGAAAAGTTCGGGTGATTCCTCCATCCAGGGTTATAAGTGTTTGAATAAGGGTTTCCTTGGGCATAATTGACATGATCTGGGTTTGATTCAGCTAAAAGATTGCATTCAGTTGTGATGTGTCCTTGGGTTTTACAAATTTCGCATCCGGGTTTAGCTACAGCTACGGTAGTTGTAGAGTTAACAGATAAACTTTTGACTTTTGGGGTTATGGCGTCCATTTTGGCATTCATATGGTCTAGGCAACTAACTTCGTAAATACCTACTTTGGTGTCTTTCTTTTCTACTTATACTCGTTCCGTTCCCCATTGGTAATGGTTTTGTGCCATATCTTCAATGAGAGCGCAAGCTTCGGGGTATGGTTTATTCATCAGCACACCACCGACGGCAGCGTCGTTGGTCATCTTTGTGTTATAGATAAGTACATTATAAAAGGTATGAATTATAATCCATTATTCTAAACCATGGTATAGACAAGCTCTTAATAGTTCTTTATATCTCTCCCAATCATCAAAAAGTGATTCACCATCTTGTTGAGTGAATCTAGTTATTTGGTTTCGTAGGACAACAGTCTTACTCGATGGAAAGTATCTAACAAGGAATACTTTCTTTAGCTCATTCCAAGTGGTTATTGAATTTGTTGGAAGGGAATCTAACCATGATCGTGCTCTATCTCTGAGGGAAAAGGGAAATACTCTTAGACGTATCGCCTCAGGAGAAGCACCATTGGTTTTTAGAGTATCAGCTAATTGGATGAAAACTTTTAAATGTTGGTTTGGGTTCTCAGTAGGGAGTCCTGCAAACTGGTTTTGTTGTATTATTTGCAACAAAGAGGGATTTAATTCAAAATTATTAGTTAGAATAATGGGGTTTACAATACTAGAATGAGGTTCTTCGTTAGAAGGCATGGCGGAGTCTTTAAGAGGTCTTTGGTTTTGTTCTTCGACCATTACTCTTCTAATCTTTTGGAGTAAAAGGCGAGTGCGAGTGTATCTTTCGGGCTCTTCTATTAGATGTACTAAATTTATGGTAATGCGAGATCTTCACATTGACCGGAAAAAAAGGGGTGCCTTAATCTAGACGGTGTAACATCAGGGTACGAAATGTGACGTAATTGGTCCTCGACAACAGCGCCAAAAACCTGATGCGTGCTTTCCGCAAATATATGGAATACATCAGAGTAATATAAAAGATTATCAATCCCACAAAGATCAATGTCAATTTATCGATTACTATCGTTATGGTGTTTATCTAAGGCTAATCAAACAGGTGTATAAAATGCACATGAATTACAAATACTGAAGATAAATTCAGAGAAAATGATACTGGAATTTAATTCACATCGATTAAACAGTACTCCTATTGTTTCTAAATAGAATTACTTATGGGGAAATATTTTCTTCCTTGAAAAAGATTTAATTAAAAAGGAATCATCGCGTTAGCGTAATCTGAATCAGACCTAACCTCTAATCTATACCAGTCGCTCACGCTGCATCGGTCGATTATTGCATTAAAGTGAAAAAGTCCTTTTTTATGTAATTACCTTTAAGGCTCAGATGAAAAGTGCTTTTGATTGGAAACTTTTAACATAAAGGGGTTTCCGGCATATGCTCGGCCAACCGGATCCTAAACCTATAAACGTGTCAGAAAATAGTTTTAAAATCACTTTCTAATAATATTAGAATCTCTTAATATATTTAACAAAGCGCTTTCGCTGTTTTTATCAATTAAAAACTAACCAAGTTTTGTCTTAAATGTTGGACGACTTTCAATCTTACCCGAGTTAGTCACAAATCTACTTTCATAGTAATCGGTCAAATTAAACGCAGAAAACTTATATTAAAATCAACATGTGGAGTACAACATATGGAGTACCGTCGAAACGACGGTCCTCACATTCCAGCACTAAGGATTTAGATGGACATGGTTACGTTAAACAACATAGCATATAATTGATTTATGGAATAAGTCATTCAGAGAAATAAAGTGTTAAATGTGCAAATGGTTTTAAAAGTGAACCACGAAAATGATACGTTTAAAGTATGGTTTAAAAACGAATCTTTTGCGATAATAAAATAAATATGACAAGTAATCGTGCAAGGAAAATAAAAAAAATTAAAAACAGTGCGAGAAATAAACAAATTAAAGGCGAAGCGAGAAATAAACAAATTAAAGGCGAAGCGAGAAATAAACAAATTAAAGGCGAAGTGAGAAATAAAATAGTAGTAATGCGAATTGTATAAAAAAACCTGCTCCAAATCGGAGACTTGAATCCGGTACAAATTTGAAATAAATATGACTTGCAAGTAAAATGACGGTAAGATTAACTTCTATTCTACGATGCACCAAACCTGATTACAACAATGGTGGAATAATCCTCAGATGTGAAGAGTTATTGCTTTAACGATGTGATTCTATGGCCTATGCTGCAACTAGACTTGGATGCCTATAACTAAAAACCTAAGTCATATTTATAGTGTAACAATGCCTCAGAGGTTACATAACACTTTCAAAATTCGTGTGGAGAAAAAATCTCTAGTCATGGCCTCTTCCTAGCAACCGCCCTTGACTGCGCGCAGAATAGGAAGATGGCGCTCGCGATCTAGGCATGGCGTTCGCCATGTGTACAAAGTGTGGAAGATGTGGTCTTGTGACCGTTGAAACGTGGGTAAGAGCTTACACATCATTTCTACCTATTATGCCAACGCCATGTGTGTATTTTCCACTGAAAATCTCTGATTCTTGCTCTTTTCACTTCCTTTTTCGATGAAAGGATTTATTTAGGCAATGTACCTGAAAACAAGACAAAAGACAAGTATAACGCAAGAAAATAGCAATAAAACTATAACAATAATAATGTGCAATCCGAGTCAAATACGCAGTGTGTTTCAGTGTTATCACTACTATTCATGATTGAGAATTAGAAGTAAAGAGTCCAAGAGATTACTACTTTGCATTTGGTCCTCTGTTCATAATTCATGTGCATCATATACCATTACAACAGGGACAAAGAGTCATGAGCTTGATCTTTTTTGGTCGTATTGCTACCAAATAAAAAGTCAAGGGTAACGTTTCATTTGGTCACTTTATTCATAACCATAAGCATATCATTCTATTGTATAAGAGAGAAAATTTTGGATTTTTTATATTTAAATATCTTCTACATGGAAATATGAGGATTTGACATCACTCATATCAACAGGTTAAAAATGTTTAAATAGGGGCAACTGTCATACCCTAAATTTATCCCTCGTTCCTTTTCATATCATTTGGTTTTAAATGCTTTGAGTTTCATCAGATGACAAAGTGTTTAGTCCATATTGTCCATGTTCAACTCTTAAATAGCTTTCAATTAATCTGCATCATTGCATCATGACCATTCCATTTGATCATTGACGTTCATAACCATTCATTTGCATACATCATACATTAAGTCGATTAGTAAAAGTGAAATAAAATGATAAAAGTCAAAGGTTTGACTTTCTTTTGAATTTATTACATTACCATTCATATCATATGCATTTGTATTTGTTCATTCATTATATTTGAGACGACTTCATTTGTTAAGTTATTTTTTGCTGTTTAAAATCAAAATAGTAGAATAATTGGAAGGATGCATCTAGTCTTCACATTTCTTATTTTCTCAAAGGTGGGTTTAGAAAAACCATTTACATTTTCATCTTTAATAATCATTTGTTTCTTAATCCAATAACTATGTCATAGCCATCATCTCATTTTCATAAGTGTTTTTTTTATATATAACCATTTCATCCTCATTTTAATAACTATTTCATTCTAATTTTTCTAAATATAAACATTTCCTTCTCATTTAAATAATCATTTTATTATTATTTTAATAATCAGTTTTATAACCATTTTATTCTCATCATCTCATTTTTGTTAATAATAATAATAATTTATTTCTCATTCAAATAACTCTCCCATTTTTTCAAACTATTATGTTACTAATCCAAAATCTGGATTACTAGTAATTAATTTCAAACTTTTGCATCCTTTAAAAAGTAACCAAAAGAGTTAGCACTAGTAGTAGTTTAATTATTTAAATTGCATCATAAACATTTGCACACTAATTACATCAAGATACTAGTTATGTCAAAAGAACTCACACCAAATGAATTGCATCAGTAAGAACATTTTACTTCACCAGTAAAATATGCAAAGTTTACAAGATGCAGTAAGAAAATCGAAATACATTCAAAGTTACCAAGACTCATTTCAGTAAAAACAATTCATATCAAATATTACATCAGTAAAATGGGAATAAGATTACAGTGCAGAAGAGACAAAAATCCTTCGAAAAATCCACGAAATCAATAAAGGTTGACTCCCCTTTCCCTTTGTCTTGAGTGGAGCACGGGCCTCCTTCCCGGGTCTCTATTTGGGCCCATTTAATATTGACACCCCACTATTTTTGTAGCTTGTTTTTTTTAATACTTATTTTGTTTATTTTGTGGACTTTAGTGAGCCTTGGGCACCACCCTTTTACTACTTTGCACCACCCTTTTAATTCATTTAATTTATTTGCTTTCTTTCTTTTATTTTTATTTTTACATTTTTGTTTATTTACTTTAAATAGTATGTTTATTTTATTTTATTTTATTTTATTTGTTCGTTATTTATTTTGATTAGCATATTTATTTGATTATGTTTAGTTATTTCTCATTTGACAAAATGTATCCCCACCATTAGATTTGTATTATTTGATTGATTTCCTTTTTGTTGTTTTTGCTAATTTAGTTAATTTCTAGATCAAGATTAAAATCAACAAATATTTAAAAAAATAATAAAAATAGGCTTGATCCAACGTTAAGCGCTTTTTCAAATCAAACTCAATTGAATGCAATGCGAGTGTTTGATCCAACGTCAAGTATCTTTATCGCTTAATTAACACTCTTTTACGTTTGATCCAACGTCAAGCCGTTTTACGCGCAAAAATATTTTCTTATTAATATTGAAAGACAAAGGACCGAGAGATGCACATCTGTTTAAACTCCTTAATAGTCGAGCGCTCGGTTCACACCTTGTTCAAAATGACTGTTAGTCTTTCAAATCTAAAACACCCTAATCAAACTTGGAATAAAGGGACAATTAGAGGCACATCCATGTGAATCTCGAGTAAACGCACTCTTTGTGCACACCTATGCTCAAATATTTACTCATATTTCGCAAAGATCAAATTTCCATATAAAGTAATTCAACCAATCAAACTTCTTTTTGCCCTTGCGCAGCTTCAAAAACCTTTTTCAGAAACGAGTAAGCTTTATCCATTTCGACGAGAAATAAACAAAGGCTTCATACTCCAAGAGCGAGAAACAAGTAAAGGTTTAACCGCTCAAAATTTCTAAAGCGACACTCTTCAAATTCAATCATCTAATACATAGTTTTCTAAAAGAACTACGCGACCTTGAGTTCTCCATCACACATAGAGATATGTAGGAGCAAGATTTTGAAATCTTGTCAGACACAATAAGAAAAAAGAAACCTTTCTCTCTTTCTTTCTCGCTTAATAGATAGAAGATTGCAACTAACATCATGTTAACCGTCATTCGCATATCTAACTAAATGGATTCCATTGAGTACAACAGATGTGAGGGGTGCTAATATCTTCCCATGTATAACCGACTCCCAAACTAGCTCTTAATTGCGGCGACCCTTTTTTTTTAGTTTTTAGGGGTTTTATCGATATTTTCCCTTTCCTTTTGGAATAAATAAAGTTTGGTGACAACTATGTTGTATTTCGAGTGTGTGATGCACTCATGTATTTTTTGCGATGCGGCATCTAGATCTACATATAATTGCTACACATTGTCTCCTCGTGATAATAATTAACCTCAGTTGTGTATGATATCCAAGACAAATGAAACCGAGTTGTGGCACATAAACATTTGTCATATATGTCATGGATTCCATAATAGCAATCCACATATGGTATTTAACAAACGTAAAAATTACGATGGAGTCTATAATTTTTACAAGAAGTTTGATGTTGAATAATGTATATCAATTACTTGAATTGATGTTCCCTTTCAAGTATACAATTCAAAGGTATATTACACAAGTGCTCATAAAATAAATGATGAAACCTTTTGATTTATGCAATGAAAATAAATGCAGAAAATTTCACTCAAAAGCTTATGACACAAGGCACTTATTTTTTAAAGATGAAATATTGAGTTTGAATTGTAATGAAAGAAGCGTGTTTTCAAAATCTTAAATGTTAGGTATTTATACATGAAACATACGTGTAGGAATGGGTATAATACCATGAATCAATGACTTGATTGGTAGGTGAAATTTAAAATCCATTGGAATCAAATTTTCTGTCAAAAAGTGTCACTACTTTAGTGGTAACCGGTTACAGCTGAGACATTTTATGAAAATTTAGTTTTTTTTGAAGGTGTAACCGGTTACAAGTTTTGGTTAACTGGACATGTAACCGGTTAATAGAAACTGGTTAACCCGTTACACCTCATGCATTTTTGAAAAACACTTAAAGTTTCATTTTGGTAACCGGTTACACCTGACGAGAGTTTAAAAAATACTCTAAGTAATGTTTAGATGCTAAACCATTTGATGTAAAAAGTCATTTTATACATCAAGATGAATAGAATATGAAATTTCTAAGCACTATGGTAAGACATATGAACTAGAGATAGTAAACTTGCCTTCAACCAAACACAATGTTGGAGAAGCTTGACTTCACAACCTCCCCCTTTTTGATGATGACAACGATTGAAACTTGAAATTCTTGAATCTATTAGAACATTTGAAAATCTCTTTAGCAAGTTCCCCCTAACATTAATAACTTCCCCTTGATCAAACTCCCCTTTGATCAATAACGAATATGAAGACTTTGTTTCTGCATAAGTTAGAGAATACAAGCAAATATATATCTTATCCCCCTTTGTCATTATCAAAAGGAAGGGAAAAAATACAATGGATAGTATTGAAAAGTAAAATAGAATTATAGCAACACAAAATTTATATTAACACATAATTTGAATCAAAACAGAATTTTAGACAAAACGAAATTGTGCCCAAGTGAAAAAGTTTCAGAAAAAGGCTGATTTTTTCAGTTAACGTCATACTGTAACCGGTTACATGCAGTAAAAATTTGAATTTTTTTTAGACAGAATGAAATAGAGCATGTAAGAACATAATATAATCATATATCTCATACAGTTGAAGATAATCGTGTTCACAAAAGACTTTTAATCAAGAAGGATAGTGAATACATAATAATTCACATGCGACATGAAAATTAACTTATTTAAAATGAAACATAAACATGTACCTTATACATTTTGAGAAGAGAGTGCATGTTATCAATTAATGATTGTAGAACTTCCTTTGTGTGATGATCAAACATCATGTTCATCCAATATTCCCAATTCTCTTCGAATCTTGAAGAATGGTTCTTTTGCTAGAGGTTTTGTGAAAACATCCGCAAATTTTTTATGATTATCCATGAATGTTACTTCAACATCACTCTTAAGCACACAATCTCGTAAGAAATTATGTTGAATGTCTATATGTTTGGTCCTTGAGTGTATGCCTGGATTTTTGGTTATGTTGATTGCACTTGTATTACTGCATTTCATCGGAATGCATCCAAGGTTCATGTCATAGTCGTAATTTTTTTAATTTAACTAAAGGATTTGTACACAACAACTTTATGCAGCAGTATATTCTACTTTAGGTGTACTAAGAGCCACACATGCTTGCTTTATGCAAGACTACGATACGAGAGTGTTTCCTAGGATATGACATGTGTTGCTTGTGCTTTTCCGATCTATTTTACAGTCTGCATTATCTGAGTCAAAATAACCAATTAAATTACATAAACTACCTTTAGGATACCATAAGCCGACATTTGATGTTGCTTTGAGGTACTTCATGATTCTCTTCACGGATGCAAGATGCGATTCCTTCGTATTTGGTTGAAACCATGCATAAAGACAAACACTAAACATAATGTCAGGTGGGCTTGCCTTCAAATATAATAATGAATCAACCCTACCTCGATATTTAGTGATATCAATTGAAACACATGATTCTTATTCTTCTACATATTTTGTGGAACCCATTGGAGTAGCCATTCCTTTGCAATTATCCATATCAAATCTTTTCAGAAACTCTTTGCAAAACTTGGATTCGTTGATGAAGATGACATTCTTTAGTTTCTTAATTTTAAGTCCAAGAAAATAGTTCATCTTACCCATCATAGACATATTGAACTCTCCTTCAATCATCAACGAAAATTCTTCACATAGTTCTTTGTTTGTTGAACCGAATATGATATCGTCAACATAGACTTGAACTAATAAAGTATGATTATTAATTTTCTTAATAAACAAAAAATTATCAAATTTACCTTTTTCGAATATTCTTTCACATAGAACTTGCTAAGTCTATCATACCATACTCTTGGTGCTTGCTTTAAGCCATAAATAGTCTTTTTCAACTTGAAGACATGTGAAGGATTCTCGAATTCTTCAAAACCCGGAGGTTGTTTGACATAGACTTCCTCATTGATGTATCCATCCAAGAAGGTTCTCTTGACGTCCATTTGGAATAACTAAAAATTTAATGAAAAAGCATAAGCAAGTAATAAACGAATAACTTCTAACCTTGCAACCGGAATGAATGTTTCTTCAAAGTAAATTTCTTCTTCTTGGTTGTAACCTCGAGCCACCAAACTTGCTTTGTTTTAAATAACTATACCAGTCTCATCAAGTTTGTTCTTAAACACCCATTTTGTACCTATGATGTGTTTACCACTTGGACTAGGAACAAGTTCCCAAACTTGATTCCTTTCGAATTGATTTAATTCTTCTTGCATCGAAATTATTCATTGGTCGTATTCTAATGCTTCATAAATCTTTGAAGGTTCTATTTGAGAAATAAATGTCATATTCAAGAAAGCGCCCTTGACATTAAGTCTTGTTGTAACTCCTTGACTTATATCACCAATAACTTTGTCAATTGGGTGATCATGATGGGTTCTCCATTCTTGAAGAAGATCACTTTGATTTGTATCTTGTTTGATTGATTCCTCTTTGTGTTTCGTTGGTCATCTTTGTTGACTTGGGTAACATCTCCCATAGGAACGTCTAAAATATCATCATCATCATCACAAATAACTATACCCTCCTTAGATGGGTTAGATTCATCAAAGGAAACATGCATTGATTCTTCAATAGTTAAAGTTCTTTTATTATAAATTATATAAGCTTTACTAGTAAGAGAGTAACCAAGAGATATACCATCGTCGTACTTCTCGTCAAACGTACCGAGATTGTCTTTGTCATTATTGAGGATAAAAAAATTGCATTCAAAGATATTAAAGTGAGCAATGTTTGACTTTTTTTCTTTGAAGAGTTCATATGGAGTCTTTTTCAATATTGGTCTTACAATAACCCGATTACTTACATAACATGTTGTGCTTACCGCATATGCCCAAAAATATTTGGGTAGACTTGAATTACTAAGCATTGTTCTTGCAAGTTCTACTAGAGATCGATTCTTTCTTTCCACCACTCCCTTTTATTGTGGAGTCCTTGGTGCTGAAAAATTGTGAGAGATCCCATGTTCTTCATAAAACTCCTCAAAATATGCATTTTGGAATTCTCTATTATGGTCACTTCTAATTGATGCAATTTTTAGTAATTTTTCATTTTGTACTTGCTTTGTATACCTCTAGAACGCTTTGAATGCATCACTTTTCAGCACTAAAAAGAGTGTCCAAGAAAATCTAGAAAAATCATCAATAATAACTAAAGCATATACATTACCTCTAAAGCTTCTAGTTCTTGATGGACCAAACAAGTCCATATGCAAAAATTAAAATGGCCTTGTAGTAGATACCATATTATTTAGTTTGAAAGTTTATTTGGTTTTTTTCCCTTTTGACATGCATCACATAATTTATCTTTGACAAACTTTATCTTAGGTAAACCAATAATAATATCATGCTTGAATAATTTGTTTAAATGTTCCATATGAATATGGACAACTCTTTCATGCCAAAGCCATGAGCGATTGTTGTTTACCATGAGAGATTTTACTTTCAAAGATAAATCTTCTAAAGAAATCATGAAAATGTTATTAATCATTTTACCTTTGAATTTTACCTCATGAGTGACTTCATCTTAAATCAAGAATTCATCATTGGTGAACTTGATTTTGAAGTCTTTGTCACAAATTTGGCTTATACTTAGAAGATTGTTCTTTAGTCCTTCAACATAAATAACATCTTCAATGGATGTGAAACATGGTGTTCCAACTTTGCCTATGCCAAAATATTTCCTTTGTTATTGTCTCCATAAGTGACATATCCATTGGCCTTTAGAACTAGAGATGAAAATTTGTTGATAGCTCATGTCATATGCTTAAAACAACCATTATCAAGATATCATAGATTTGTAGTGGTTTTCAAGCACACATAAAAAATAAATTAAGTTTTGTTAGGTACACAATGTGCCTCGGGTCCTTCATAATTAGTTTCTTTCTTGACTCACGTAATGCCCACTGGAAATGTAACACCCCGATAAAATAAGATAATTATTTAATTTAAGTTAATAATATATTTATTAATTTAATTAAATAATTGGAATATTATTATTGGAATTATTATTATTGGGTTATTATTTTATTGGAATAAAAGTTGGAATTTAGAAAAAGTCCCCTTCAGTAAAAAGGTTTATTTTTCACGTGAAAAGGAAAAAGGGGCAGAAAAGTGGAAAAAGGGCAAAAGAGAACCAGAGAACAAGGGTTGGAGAGAGGAAGAGCTTGAAGCTGCAGGATTTGCCGGATTAACTCAGGTAAGGGGGGTTTATCGTCGATTAATGGGTATTATGGGATAACATGTAGTGGGTAGTGATAGACCATTGATTTGACTCTATTCGGAATGATGCATGATGAAATTGTGAACTTTTGGATGAACGAAATTGGATTATGATTGAGAGGAATTCGTAGGAATTAGATGTAAAAATGTTAGAATTGGTGAAATTGAATAGGGTATGATTCGGGTTAGATGATATGAACGATTACTGTGAAAAATTGGATTGTAGGAGGTTGAAATTGGTAGATCTCATAGCAGAGAAGACCATAGCAGATCTGGAAATCTGGTTTCTGGTCATACGCGTATGGCACTAGGCAATACGTGTATGAGATGGTCTGGTACGCGTATGGCACTAGGCATTACGCGTATGGATGAGGAAGATGATGTTTTGAACGTGGTTTGGTCTCTGTTGGTACGCGTATGAGGAAGTGGTACGCGTAGCATACGCGTATGGGACAGGTGATACGCGTATGGAATTGGCTGAGAATTGGGCCATACGCGTATGGGACTAGGCAATACGCGTATGGGCAGGATTGTGATTTTTCTGTGCTGTTGTTGTGCAGTTTTTGGTTGTTCAGCTGAGTAATGTAAATTAGCTGATGTATGATAGAGTAGGGATCATTTCCCGTTGTTTTGAGTAGTATAGGTATTAGTAGAGTGTGCTAATGCTGTGATTGATTATATGGTATGACATGATATGATTATGTGGTGAATATGTTGATGATGTATGATGATATGCATAATGTTGTGAATGTATCTATCATGTCTGAAATTATGAATGGACTGTTTATGGCTTAGAGTGCGAGCATATGTCCATTGTGGATGATTGTTGATGTTTGCATGACTAAGTGATTTAGCTTGCATATTGTGGCCTTTATGGTGGTAGCTAATTCCCATGGTGAGGAATTAGTGAGTTAGTATTATGGATTGTTGTTGATGTTTGCATGCTAGGTGATTAGCGTGCATATCATAGCCCTTGGGGTGGTAGCTAATTCCCATGGTGAGGAATTAGTGAGTGAGTCACTAGGTCTCAAATGAGTGGGACTAGTGAGCTTGGTAGCCGTACCTGGATTTGGTCGGTGAGGTTGAACTATATGTTCACGAATAGTCGGTACCGCATGCATGGAGTCTCATTGCATAATGTATGTATGTATGGCGTATAATATGAATGGATGTATTATACGTGTGTTTTATGGTTGTGTTGAGTTTGAGTATGATGATGACGATGATTATGAGTTGATATTGCCGTTGCTGTATATGTGTAATCTGATTAGGGTGATGATATGTGTTAAATTACTTAGTATTACATGATATTTTATAATGCTTATTACGTCGATTGAGGAACTCACCCTTACAACTATTTTTCAGGTAACGAGCAGTGATTGAGTAGAAGCTAGTGCTTGGAGTCTAGTGTAGTCTCCTTAGTGGGTCATGCTCTGATAGATGTAACATCGGGATGGGATGTTTTAATTGTTTTATTGTTGGTTGTTGAACCATTTTACATGTAATGTGTTACATGTTTTACAATGATTGATGAGATTTCTATCCGCTGCGTATTGTGCAAATGCTTTATGTTTTGAATTAATAAAGGAGCATGACAGTTAATTGGTGAATGGTGTGAAATGATTGTGTGACACCCTTAATTGCATAATTACTCTGATTGATATATTACTATTTTAATTAAATATTTGGGGTATTTTAGAAGGGTGTTACATTAGTGGTATCAGAGCATAGTTGGTCGAGTCGAGTCGTAATTATTCTGTTTCCCCTGTACGGGATAGGTGTTGTGTAACCCTATCAATACTTATTGTTTAGCTTGTTGGGTTTTCAGAATAGAGATGGCTGGAAGAGGTAGAGACGATGCTGCGATTGCTGAGGCTCTGGGTATGCTAGCTGGAGTACTTGGAGGAAATCCGAATGTTGTGGGAATGGGAGCTGCTCGTCAACTGAGTGAGTTCCAGAAGAACAATCCTCCAATGTTCAAGGGAGCATACGATCCAGATGGTGCTCAGAAGTGGTTGAAGGAGATCGAGAGGATCTTCCGAGTGACTGAGTGTGCCGATAACCAGAAGGTCAGGTTCGGTACGCATATGCTGTCAGAAGAAGCAGATGATTGGTGGGTTGCTACCCGCACTGAGTTGGAAGCTGCTGGGAATACTGAGATCACTTGGGCGGTGTTCAGAGAGAGATTCCTGAGGAAGTACTTTCCAGAGGATGTCAGAGGAAAGAAAGAGATAGAGTTCTTGGAATTGAAGCAGGGCAACCGGTCTGTTACTGAGTATGCTGCTAAGTTCACAGAGCTGTCGAAGTATTACACTCCCTATAACGAGGCTACTGGGGAATTTTCGAAATGTGTGAAGTTTGAGAACGGGTTACGTCCCGAGATCAAGCAGGCTATTGGGTATCAGCGGATTAGAGTGTTTTCCGATTTGGTTGACTGTTGCAGGATTTTTGAACAGGATACCAAGGCTAGAGCAGAGAGCTATCAGCAAAGGGTTGATAGGAAAGGCAAGAATCAGAATGATCGTGGGAAACCGTATGCAGCTGGCAAAGGTTTCCAGAGACAGAGTGGGATGAAGAGGCCTAGTGGGGGAGACTCCAGTGCCCCTGCTAAGTGTTTCAGATGTGGTCAGGCTGGACATCGTATCCATGAGTGTACCAGTAATGAGAAGAAGTGTTTTAAGTGTGGCAAAGGTGGTCACTTGGCTGCAGATTGCCGGTTGAAGACTGTGACTTGTTTCAACTGTGGAGAAGTGGGTCATATCAGTCCACAGTGTCCTAAGCCGAAGAGAGAGAACCAGTCGGGAGGCAAGGTCTTTGCTTTATCGGGTTCTGAGACTTCTGCAGATGATCGTTTGATCCGAGGTACGTGTTATATTAATGGCTTTCCTCTTGTAGCTATTATTGACACAGGTGCGACTCATTCCTTTATATCTTTGGATTGTGCTGTGAAACTTAAGTTAGAGATATCTGAGATGCATGGTAGTATGGTGATTGATACTCCTGCGAAGGGTTCAGTGACTACTACTTCAGTTTGTTTAAATTGTCCTTTGAGTATTTTTGGTAGAGACTTTGGGATGGACCTCGTGTGTCTTCCACTAGTGCAGGTTGATGTTATCCTGGGTATGAACTGGTTGGTGTTTAACCGAGTCTATATCAATTGTTTTGATAAGACTGTGATTTTTCCTGAGATTGAGGAAGGAAAGAGTTTGTTTCTATCAGCGAGGCAGGTGAATGAGGCAGTAGCAGATGGGGCAGAGTTGTTTATGCTGTTAGCGACTTTGGAGGCTAAAGATAAACTGGTGATTTGCGATCTAGCCGTGGTGTGTGATTTTCCTGATGTGTTTCCTGAAGAAGTGAATGAATTACCGCCAGAGCGTGAAGTTGAGTTCTCGATTGATTTGGTACCTGGTACTAGGCCGATATCGATGGCTCCGTACCGTATGTCTGCTGTTGAGTTAACTGAATTGAAGAGTCAGTTGGAAGATCTGTTGGATAAGAAATTTATTCGTCCGAGTGTGTCACCGTGGGGTGCACCAGTGTTGTTGGTTAAGAAGAAAGAAGGTACTATGAGGTTGTGTGTGGACTACAGGCAACTGAATAAAGTGACGATCAAGAATCGGTATCCTTTGCCGAGGATTGATGATTTGATGGATCAGTTGGTTGGTGCGAGTGTGTTCAGCAAAATAGATTTGAGATCTGGGTATCATCAGATACGTGTGAAAACTGAGGATATTCAGAAGACTGCTTTCAGAACAAGGTATGGACATTATGAGTATTCTGTAATGCCTTTTGGTGTGACTAATGCGCCTGGAGTATTTATGGAGTATATGAATAGGATTTTCCATCCGTACCTAGACAAGTTTGTTGTGGTGTTTATTGACGATATTTTGGTGTATTCGAAATCTGAAGAAGAGCATGCTGAACATTTGAGAGTGGTTTTGGGAGTTCTACGAGAAAAGAAGTTATTTGCTAAACTGTCTAAGTGTGAATTTTGGTTAGAAGAGGTTAGTTTTCTTGGTCATGTGATTTCAAGAGGTGGTGTTGCTGTTGATCCTTCTAAGATAGAAGCGGTATCTAAGTGGGAAGCTCCGAAGTCAGTTTCTGAGATAAGGAGTTTTCTTGGACTTGCAGGTTATTATAGGAAATTCATTGAGGGATTTTCTAAGTTGGCGTTACCGTTGACGATGTTGACTAGAAAGGGGCAAGCGTTTGTTTGGGACTCAAAATGTGAAGAAGGTTTCCAAGAGTTAAAGAGAAGGTTGACTACTGCTCCTATTCTGATATTACCGAGTTCGTCGGAACCATTTGAGGTTTACTGTGATGCTTCATTGTTGGGTTTGGGTGGTGTTTTGATGCAGAATAAGCAGGTTGTAGCTTATGCTTCGAGACAACTGAGGGTTCATGAGAGGAACTATCCGACACACGATTTAGAGTTGGCAGCTGTGGTATTTGTTCTGAAGTTATGGAGGCATTACTTGTACGGGTCAAGATTTGAGGTTTTCAGTGACCATAAAAGTTTAAAGTATTTGTTTGATCAGAAAGAGCTGAATATGAGACAGAGGAGATGGTTAGAGTTTCTGAAGGATTATGACTTTGGTTTGAATTACCATCCGGGTAAAGCAAACGTAGTGGCTGATGCATTGAGTCGGAAATCATTGCATATGTCTATGTTAATGGTTAAGGAATTGGATTTAATTGAGCAGTTTAGAGACTTGAGTTTGGTGTGTGAGAGTACTCACAATAGTGTTAAATTGGGAATGTTGAAGTTAACGAGTGGTATTCTGGATGAGATTAGAGAGGGTCAGAAATCCGATGTGCTTTTGGTTGATAAGTTGACTCTAGTGAATCAAGGTCAAGGTGGTGAATTCAGAGTTGATGAGAATGGTGTTTTGAAATTTGGTAATCGGGTGTGTATTCCGGATGTTACCGAACTTAAGAAGAGTATTCTTGAGGAAGGACATCGTAGTGGCCTGAGTATTCATCCTGGAGCTACGAAGATGTATCATGATTTGAAAAAGTTATTTTGGTGGCCGGGAATGAAAAGAGAAATTGCGAGTTTTGTTTATTCTTGTTTGACTTGTCAGAAGTCAAAGATTGAGCATCAGAAGCCGTCTGGGCTAATGCAACCGTTGGCTATTCCAGAGTGGAAGTGGGATAGTATCAGTATGGATTTTGTTTCTGGTTTACCGAGGACAATTAAGAATTTTGAAGCTATTTGGGTGATTGTTGACAGATTGACGAAATCGGCTCATTTCATTCCGATCAGAATGGATTATCCGTTAGAGAGATTAGCTGAGTTGTATATTGAGAAAATTGTAAGTTTGCATGGTATTCCGTCGAGTATTGTTTCGGACAGAGATCCTAGATTTACATCGAAGTTCTGGGAAGGTTTGCAGAGGGCTTTGGGAACTAAGCTGAGATTGAGTTCTGCATATCATCCGCAGACTGATGGTCAGACTGAGAGGACGATTCAGTCACTAGAGGATCTTTTGAGGGCTTGTGTTTTGGAAAAGGGAGGTGCTTGGGATTGTTATTTACCTTTGATTGAGTTTACCTACAACAATAGTTTTCATTCGAGCATTGGTATGGCACCGTTTGAAGCTTTGTATGGTAGGAGATGTCGGACACCTTTATGTTGGTATGAGTCCGGTGAGAGTGCTGTGGTTGGACCGGAGATTGTTCAACAAACTACGGAAAAGATTAAGATGATTCAGGAGAAGATGAGAATTGCTCAGAGTCGTCAGAAGAGTTATCACGACAAGAGAAGGAAGTCACTTGAGTTTCAAGAGGGGATCATGTGTTTCTTCGTGTTACTCCGATAACTGGGGTTGGTCGAGCTTTGAAGTCGAAGAAGTTGACACCTCGATTTATTGGTCCTTATCAGATTTTGGAGAGGATAGGGAGGTAGCCTATCGTATCGCTTTACCGCCGTCACTTGCGAATTTGCATGAAGTTTTTCATGTGTCTCAGTTGAGGAGGTACATTCATGATCCGTCGCATGTGGTCCAAGTAGATGATGTCCAGGTGAGAGATAACCTGACTGTTGAAACATCACCTATGAGGATTGAGGATCGAGAGTTGAAGCAGTTGCGGGGTAAAGAGATTGCTTTGGTAAAGGTAGCTTGGGGAGGACCAGCAGGTGGCAATGTGACTTGGGAACTTGAGAGTCAGATGAAGGAGTCTTATCCTGAGTTATTCGCTTGAGGTATGTTTTCGAGGACGAAAACTCTTTTAGTGGGGGAGAGTTGTAACACCCCGATAAAATAAGATAATTATTTAATTTAAGTTAATAATATATTTATTAATTTAATTAAATAATTGGAATATTATTATTGGAATTATTATTATTGGGTTATTATTTTATTGGAATAAAAGTTGGAATTTAGAAAAAGTCCCCTTCAGTAAAAAGGTTTATTTTTCACGTGAAAAGGAAAAAGGGCAGAAAAGTGGAAAAAGGCAAAGAGAACCAGAGAACAAGGGTTGAGAGAGGAAGAGCTTGAAGCTGCAGGATTTGCCGGATTAACTCAGGTAAGGGGGTTTATCGTCGATTAATGGGTATTATGGGATAACATGTAGTGGGTAGTGATAGACCATTGATTTGACTCTATTCGGAATGATGCATGATGAAATTGTGAACTTTTGGATGAACGAAATTGGATTATGATTGAGAGGAATTCGTAGGAATTAGATGTAAAAATGTTAGAATTGGTGAAATTGAATAGGGTATGATTCGGTTTAGATGATATGAACGATTACTGTGAAAAATTGGATTGTAGGAGGTTGAAATTGGTAGATCTCGTAGCAGAGAAGACCATAGCAGATCTGGAAATCTGGTTTCTGGTCATACGCGTATGGCACTAGGCAATACGCGTATGAGATGGTCTGGTACGCGTATGGCACTAGGCATTACGCGTATGGATGAGGAAGATGATGTTTTGAACGTGGTTTGGTCTCTGTTGGTACGCGTATGAGGAAGTGGTACGCGTAGCATACGCGTATGGGACAGGTGATACGCGTATGGAATTGGCTGAGAATTGGGCCATACGCGTATGGGACTAGGCAATACGCGTATGGGCAGGATTGTGATTTTTCTGTGCTGTTGTTGTGCAGTTTTGGTTGTTCAGCTGAGTAATGTAATTAGCTGATGTATGATAGAGTAGGGATCATTTCCCGTTGTTTTGAGTAGTATAGGTATTAGTAGAGTGTGCTAATGCTGTGATTGATTATATGGTATGACATGATATGATTATGTGGTGAATATGTTGATGATGTATGATGATATGCATAATGTTGTGAATGTATCTATCATGTCTGAAATTATGAATGGACTGTTTATGGCTTAGAGTGCGAGCATATGTCCATTGTGGATGATTGTTGATGTTTGCATGACTAAGTGATTTAGCTTGCATATTGTGGCCTTTATGGTGGTAGCTAATTCCCATGGTGAGGAATTAGTGAGTTAGTATTATGGATTGTTGTTGATGTTTGCATGCTAGGTGATTAGCGTGCATATCATAGCCCTTGGGGTGGTAGCTAATTCCCATGGTGAGGAATTAGTGAGTGAGTCACTAGGTCTCAAATGAGTGGGACTAGTGAGCTTGGTAGCCGTACCTGGATTTGGTCGGTGAGGTTGAACTATATGTTCACGAATAGTCGGTACCGCATGCATGGAGTCTCATTGCATAATGTATGTATGTATGGCGTATAATATGAATGGATGTATTCCAATATTATACGTGTGTTTATGGTTGTGTTGAGTTTGAGTATGATGATGATGATGATTATGAGTTGATATTGCCGTTGCTGATATGTGTAATCTGATTAGGGTGATGATATGTGTTAAATTACTTAGCATTACATGATATTTTATAATGCTTATTATCGATTGAGGAACTCACCCTTACAACTATTTTTCAGGTAACGAGCAGTGATTGAGTAGAAGCTAGTGCTTGGAGTCTAGTGTAGTCTCCTTAGTGGGTCATGCTCTGATAGATGTAACATCGGGATGGGATGTTTTAATTGTTTTATTGTGGTTTGTTGAACCATTTTACATGTAATGTGTTACATGTTTTACAATGATTGATGAGATTTCTATCCGCTGCGTATTGTGCAAATGCTTTATGTTTTGAATTAATAAGGAGCATGACAGTTAATTGGTGAATGGTGTGAAATGATTGTGTGACACCCTTAATTGCATAATTACTCTGATTGATATATTACTATTTTAATTAAATATTTGGGGTATTTTAGAAGGGTGTTACATTAGTGGTATCAGAGCATAGTTGGTCGAGTCGAGTCGTAATTATTCTGTTTCCCCTGTACGGGATAGGTGTTGTGTAACCCTATCAATACTTATTGTTTAGCTTGTTGGGTTTTCAGAATAGAGATGGCTGGAAGAGGTAGAGACGATGCTGCGATTGCTGAGGCTCTGGGTATGCTAGCTGGAGTACTTGGAGGAAATCCGAATGTTGTGGGACTGGGAGCTGCTCGTCAACTGAGTGAGTTCCAGAAGAACAATCCTCCAATGTTCAAGGGAGCATACGATCCAGATGGTGCTCAGAAGTGGTTGAAGGAGATCGAGAGGATCTTCCGAGTGACTGAGTGTGCCGATAACCAGAAGGTCAGGTTCGGTACGCATATGCTGTCAGAAGAAGCAGATGATTGGTGGGTTGCTACCCGCACTGAGTTGGAAGCTGCTGGGAATACTGAGATCACTTGGGCGGTGTTCAGAGAGAGATTCCTGAGGAAGTACTTTCCAGAGGATGTCAGAGGAAAGAAAGAGATAGAGTTCTTGGAATTGAAGCAGGGCAACCGGTCTGTTACTGAGTATGCTGCTAAGTTCACAGAGCTGTCGAAGTATTACACTCCCTATAACGAGGCTACTGGGGAATTTTCGAAATGTGTGAAGTTTGAGAACGGGTTACGTCCCGAGATCAAGCAGGCTATTGGGTATCAGCGGATTAGAGTGTTTTCCGATTTGGTTGACTGTTGCAGGATTTTTGAACAGGATACCAAGGCTAGAGCAGAGAGCTATCAGCAAAGGGTTGATGGGAAAGGCAAGAATCAGAATGATCGTGGGAAACCGTATGCAGCTGGCAAAGGTTTCCAGCGACAGAGTGGGATGAAGAGGTCTAGTGGGGGAGACTCCAGTGCCCCTGCTAAATGTTTCAGATGTGGTCAGGCTGGACATCGTATCCATGAGTGTACCAGTAATGAGAAGAAGTGTTTTAAGTGTGGCAAAGGTGGTCACTTGGCTGCAGATTGCCGGTTGAAGACTGTGACTTGTTTCAACTGTGGAGAAGTGGGTCATATCAGTCCACAGTGTCCTAAGCCGAAGAGAGAGAACCAGTCGGGAGGCAAGGTCTTTGCTTTATCGGGTTCTGAGACTTCTGTAGATGATCGTTTGATCCGAGGTACGTGTTATATTAATGGCTTTCCTCTTGTAGCTATTATTGACACAGGTGCGACTCATTCCTTTATATCTTTGGATTGTGCTGTGAAACTTAAGTTAGAGATATCTGAGATGCATGGTAGTATGGTGATTGATACTCCTGCGAAGGGTTCAGTGACTACTACTTCAGTTTGTTTAAATTGTCCTTTGAGTATTTTTGGTAGAGACTTTGGGATGGACCTCGTGTGTCTTCCACTAGTGCAGGTTGATGTTATCCTGGGTATGAACTGGTTGGTGTTTAACCGAGTCTATATCAATTGTTTTGATAAGACTGTGATTTTTCCTGAGATTGAGGAAGGAAAGAGTTTGTTTCTATCAGCGAGGCAGGTGAATGAGGCGGTAGCAGATGGGGCAGAGTTGTTTATGCTGTTAGCGACTTTGGAGGCTAAAGATAAACTGGTGATTTGCGATCTAGCCGTGGTGTGTGATTTTCCTGATGTGTTTCCTGAAGAAGTGAATGAATTACCGCCAGAGCGTGAAGTTGAGTTCTCGATTGATTTGGTACCTGGTACTAGGCCGGTGTCGATGGCTCCGTACCGTATGTCTGCTGTTGAGTTAACTGAATTGAAGAGTCAGTTGGAAGATCTGTTGGATAAGAAATTTATTCGTCCGAGTGTGTCACCGTGGGGTGCACCAGTGTTTTTGGTTAAGAAGAAAGAAGGTACTATGAGGTTGTGTGTGGACTACAGGCAACTGAATAAAGTGACGATCAAGAATCGGTATCCTTTGCCGAGGATTGATGATTTGATGGATCAGTTGGTTGGTGCGAGTGTGTTCAGCAAAATAGATTTGAGATCTGGGTATCATCAGATACGTGTGAAAACTGAGGATATTCAGAAGACTGCTTTCAGAACAAGGTATGGACATTATGAGTATTCTGTAATGCCTTTTGGTGTGACTAATGCGCCTGGAGTATTTATGGAGTATATGAATAGGATTTTCCATCCGTACCTAGACAAGTTTGTTGTGGTGTTTATTGACGATATTTTGGTGTATTCGAAATCTGAAGAGGAGCATGCTGAACATTTGAGAGTGGTTTTGGGAGTTCTGCGGGAAAAGAAGTTATTTGCTAAACTGTCTAAGTGTGAATTTTGGTTAGAAGAGGTTAGTTTTCTTGGTCATGTGATTTCAAGAGATGGTGTTGCTGTTGATCCTTCTAAGATAGAAGCGGTATCTAAGTGGGAAGCTCCGAAGTCAGTTTCTGAGATAAGGAGTTTTCTTGGACTTGCAGGTTATTATAGGAAATTCATTAAGGGATTTTCTAAGTTGGCGTTACCGTTGACGATGTTGACTAGAAAGGGGCAAGCGTTTGTTTGGGACTCAAAATGTGAAGAAGGTTTCCAAGAGTTAAAGGGAAGGTTGACTACTGCTCCTATTCTGATATTACCGAGTTCGTCGGAACCATTTGAGGTTTACTGTGATGCTTCATTGTTGGGTTTGGGTGGTGTTTTGATGCAGAGTAAGCAGGTTGTAGCTTATGCTTCGAGACAACTGAGGGTTCATGAGAGGAACTATCCGACACACGATTTAGAGTTGGCAGCTGTGGTATTTGTTCTGAAGTTATGGAGGCATTACTTGTACGGGTCAAGATTTGAGGTTTTCAGTGACCATAAAAGTTTAAAGTATTTGTTTGATCAGAAAGAGCTGAATATGAGACAGAGGAGATGGTTAGAGTTTCTGAAGGATTATGACTTTGGTTTGAATTACCATCCGGGTAAAGCAAACGTAGTGGCTGATGCATTGAGTCGGAAATCATTGCATATGTCTATGTTAATGGTTAAGGAATTGGATTTAATTGAGCAGTTTAGAGACTTGAGTTTGGTGTGTGAGAGTACTCACAATAGTGTTAAATTGGGAATGTTAAAGTTAACGAGTGGTATTCTGGATGAGATTAGAGAGGGTCGGAAATCCGATGTGCTTTTGGTTGATAAGTTGACTCTAGTGAACCAAGGTCAAGGTGGTGAATTCAGAGTTGATGAGAATGGTGTTTTGAAATTTGGTAATCGGGTGTGTATTCCGGATGTTACCGAACTTAAGAAGAGTATTCTTGAGGAAGGACATCGTAGTGGCCTGAGTATTCATCCTGGAGCTACGAAGATGTATCATGATTTGAAAAAGTTATTTTGGTGGCCGGGAATGAAAAGAGAAATTGCAAGTTTTGTTTATTCTTGTTTGACTTGTCAGAAGTCAAAGATTGAGCATCAGAAGCCGTCAGGACTAATGCAACCGTTGGCTATTCCAGAGTGGAAGTGGGACAGTATCAGTATGGATTTTGTTTCTGGTTTACCGAGGACAATTAAGAATTTTGAAGCTATTTGGGTGATTGTCGACAGATTGACGAAATCGGCTCATTTCATTCCGATCAGAATGGATTATCCGTTGGAGAGATTAGCTGAGTTGTATATTGAGAAAATTGTAAGTTTGCATGGTATTCCGTCGAGTATTGTTTCGGACAGAGATCCTAGATTTACATCGAAGTTCTGGGAAGATTTGCAGAGGGCTTTGGGAACTAAGCTGAGATTGAGTTCTGCATATCATCCGCAGACTGATGGTCAGACTGAGAGGACGATTCAGTCACTAGAGGATCTTTTGAGGGCTTGTGTTTTGGAAAAGGGAGGTGCTTGGGATTGTTATTTACCTTTGATTGAGTTTACCTACAACAATAGTTTTCATTCGAGCATTGGTATGGCACCGTTTGAAGCTTTGTATGGTAGGAGATGTCGGACACCTTTATGTTGGTATGAGTCCGGTGAGAGTGCTGTGGTTGGACCGGAGATTGTTCAACAGACTACGGAAAAGATTAAGATGATTCAGGAGAAGATGAGAATTGCTCAGAGTCGTCAGAAGAGTTATCACGACAAGAGAAGGAAGTCACTTGAGTTTCAAGAAGGGGATCATGTGTTTCTTCGTGTTACTCCGATAACTGGGGTTGGTCGAGCTTTAAAGTCGAAGAAGTTGACACCTCGATTTATTGGTCCTTATCAGATTTTGGAGAGGATAGGGGAGGTAGCCTATCGTATCGCTTTACCGCCGTCACTTGCGAATTTGCATGAAGTTTTTCATGTGTCTCAGTTGAGGAGGTACATTCATGATCCGTCGCATGTGGTCCAAGTAGATGATGTCCAGGTGAGAGATAACCTTACTGTTGAAACATCACCTATGAGGATTGAGGATCGAGAGTTGAAGCAGTTGCGGGGTAAAGAGATTGCTTTGGTAAAGGTAGCTTGGGGAGGACCAGCAGGTGGCCATGTAACTTGGGAACTTGAGAGTCAGATGAAGGAGTCTTATCCTGAGTTATTCGCTTGAGGTATGTTTTCGAGGACGAAAACTCTTTTAGTGGGGGAGAGTTGTAACACCCCGATAAAATAAGATAATTATTTAATTTAAGTTAATAATATATTTATTAATTTAATTAAATAATTGGAATATTATTATTGGAATTATTATTATTGGGTTATTATTTTATTGGAATAAAAGTTGGAATTTAGAAAAAGTCCCCTTCAGTAAAAAGGTTTATTTTTCACGTGAAAAGGAAAAAGGGGCAGAAAAGTGGAAAAAGGGCAAAAGAGAACCAGAGAACAAGGGTTGGAGAGAGGAAGAGCTTGAAGCTGCAGGATTTGCCGGATTAACTCAGGTAAGGGGGTTTATCGTCGATTAATGGGTATTATGGGATAACATGTAGTGGGTAGTGATAGACCATTGATTTGACTCTATTCGGAATGATGCATGATGAAATTGTGAACTTTTGGATGAACGAAATTGGATTATGATTGAGAGGAATTCGTAGGAATTAGATGTAAAAATGTTAGAATTGGTGAAATTGAATAGGGTATGATTCGGGTTAGATGATATGAACGATTACTGTGAAAAATTGGATTGTAGGAGGTTGAAATTGGTAGATCTCGTAGCAGAGAAGACCATAGCAGATCTGGAAATCTGGTTTCTGGTCATACGCGTATGGCACTAGGCAATACGCGTATGAGATGGTCTGGTACGCGTATGGCACTAGGCATTACGCGTATGGATGAGGAAGATGATGTTTTGAACGTGGTTTGGTCTCTGTTGGTACGCGTATGAGGAAGTGGTACGCGTAGCATACGCGTATGGGACAGGTGATACGCGTATGGAATTGGCTGAGAATTGGGCCATACGCGTATGGGACTAGGCAATACGCGTATGGGCAGGATTGTGATTTTTCTGTGCTGTTGTTGTGCAGTTTTTGGTTGTTCAGCTGAGTAATGTAAATTAGCTGATGTATGATAGAGTAGGGATCATTTCCCGTTGTTTTGAGTAGTATAGGTATTAGTAGAGTGTGCTAATGCTGTGATTGATTATATGGTATGACATGATATGATTATGTGGTGAATATGTTGATGATGTATGATGATATGCATAATGTTGTGAATGTATCTATCATGTCTGAAATTATGAATGGACTGTTTATGGCTTAGAGTGCGAGCATATGTCCATTGTGGATGATTGTTGATGTTTGCATGACTAAGTGATTTAGCTTGCATATTGTGGCCTTTATGGTGGTAGCTAATTCCCATGGTGAGGAATTAGTGAGTTAGTATTATGGATTGTTGTTGATGTTTGCATGCTAGGTGATTAGCGTGCATATCATAGCCCTTGGGGTGGTAGCTAATTCCCATGGTGAGGAATTAGTGAGTGAGTCACTAGGTCTCAAATGAGTGGGACTAGTGAGCTTGGTAGCCGTACCTGGATTTGGTCGGTGAGGTTGAACTATATGTTCACGAATAGTCGGTACCGCATGCATGGAGTCTCATTGCATAATGTATGTATGTATGGCGTATAATATGAATGGATGTATTCCAATATTATACGTGTGTTTTATGGTTGTGTTGAGTTTGAGTATGATGATGACGATGATTATGAGTTGATATTGCCGTTGCTGTATATGTGTAATCTGATTAGGGTGATGATATGTGTTAAATTACTTAGTATTACATGATATTTTATAATGCTTATTACGTCGATTGAGGAACTCACCCTTACAACTATTTTTCAGGTAACGAGCAGTGATTGAGTAGAAGCTAGTGCTTGGAGTCTAGTGTAGTCTCCTTAGTGGGTCATGCTCTGATAGATGTAACATCGGGATGGGATGTTTTAATTGTTTTATTGTTGGTTGTTGAACCATTTTACATGTAATGTGTTACATGTTTTACAATGATTGATGAGATTTCTATCCGCTGCGTATTGTGCAAATGCTTTATGTTTTGAATTAATAAAGGAGCATGACAGTTAATTGGTGAATGGTGTGAAATGATTGTGTGACACCCTTAATTGCATAATTACTCTGATTGATATATTACTATTTTAATTAAATATTTGAGGTATTTTAGAAGGGTGTTACAGGAAATACTAAAGTTCCTTACATAGCAAACATTAGGTGTGTGGCCAATTATACCACAATAGAAACATGTAGAAACAAAATTACTTCTATATCTAAGAGCATAAGATTTTTTCTTAACAAATCTTTTCTTAGGATAATGATGAACATGTTTTGCTTTGTTCACTTTCTCTTTTGTGGATTGGCCACTAGCCTTACCAAAGATAGTTTTTCTAGAACTTGGTTTATCAAATTTAGAGTAACCAATTCCACTTTTGTCATTGGAATATCTTTGTTAACTAAGGACTCCATACAATCTAGTGTATCCCTTTTCATATCTTTCAAGAACTCTTTTCAATTGGACAATTTGGAAAGAAAGTGACTCACACTCTTTGCATATAAAATTATGTTTTTGTTTTTCAACTTCAAAATCTTTTTCCATAGTGTCAATTTTTTCTTCAAGAGATAAAGTTTGATTATTTCGTGTCGACACCGTTTTGTACATAATTTTACATTCATTGAGTAGTTCATCTATTGCACCTTGAGAATCATTATCATAAGAAGAAAAATCATTACTAACCTATTTATATTCATCATTGGATGGTGTGATTCTATCAAAGCAAGATTTGTACATTCTTCACTTTCCGAGTCGGATGATGAACTTAATTCATTATCATCCCATGCAGTGTAGGCCTTTTTGGATTTTGTCATTTTTCTACTTTTGAAGTCGTTCTTCTTGGTGAGTTTTGGACAATTCATCTTTATGTGTCCTTGCTTTCCTCATTCATAGTAAGTGACATTTTATGTTAAAGTGGAAACATCCGTTTTCCTGAAAAATTTATTTCTTTTTGTATAATTCAAGGATTTTTCATTATTGCCAAAAAACTTACAAAGAATTTGCATAAGGAGCATGAAGTTTTCATCTTCTTCCGAAGCATCTTCTTCTTGTTCTTATTTTGTGTCAACTTTCAAAGCAATGCCTTTGTATTTCTTCTATTTATTCTCATGCTTTTCTAATCTTCAAAGTCCAGTGGACGTCATGGTAGAAAGACTTTTCTTTTCTGATATTGATGTCACCTTTGGTTGTCATTCCCTAGTTAAAGACCTAAGCACTTTAAGATTAAGATCATCGTTAGTAAAAGTCTTACTGAGAGCAATCAAGTGATTGGTCAAGTGTACATATCTCTTTTGCAATGCGAGGATTGATTCTCCCGTCTGCATTCTAAACAACTAACACTCTTAACTCAAAGTATTCAATCTAGATCTCTTTACTTCAGTGGTCCCTTCATAAGTTTCTACCAATGTATCTCATATTTTCTTTGTCATTGTATATTGAGAGACATGAAAGACTTCGTCCATGCTAAGAGCGCTTTGAAGTATGTTGATTGCTTTCTTGTCTTAAATGATTTTTTTCTTATCATCTTCATTCCATGAACTTTAAATTTTTACTGTTCCAACATCGTTGACAACACTTGTAGGAACAAACATATCATTCTCAACAGCATCCCGTACTTCTTCTCCTTGTGCTTCCAAGTGAGCCTTCATGCAAATTTTCCAAAAAACAAAGTATTCACCAGAAAATGTAACAACCTAAATTCGATTAATTGATTTAATTGAATCATTTAAAATTTTATTTAATTATTTGGTGTTTAATGTATCTTTAAAAATCAATTTGATGATTACAAGTGTTGTTGGAGTGTAATGATATTGGTAGGGTGTGGTGAGAGCATGGGTGGTTGGTAGAAATTAGAAATAACTAGTATTTAATATTATAAATAAATAAAATAGAGATTTGTGGCTTTATAATAGAAATTATTTAATTGATTAAATTAAAATGAAAATAAGAGTTAGTAGAGAAATAAGGGGCGATGAAGATATTTCGGAGAATAAGTTGGGGGTAGTTAAGAAAATACCTAATTGGGTAGAAAAATTAAATTTATCATTAGTATGAGTTTAATAATTTAATTAAAAAATAAAATAATAAGAGTTTTGGGTAATAGTGTGAATTAAAAGTGTTGAGATCTAATTAAAATGAATTGTGTAGAAAACCCTAGGTATATATTCTAAAATGTGAGGGAGAGTTATGTTTCATCCAATTCTTAGAGAAGTTGAGAAAGAGGCAAGAGGAGAATCCTAGAGCTAGCAGGTGAGAGGAAAATCATTGGAGAAGAGCTTGCTGCTGGAAACCTAAGGTAAGGGGGGATAATTGATTCAATAACAGGTATATGCATAAGGGATCAAATTGAGGAGTCTTTAATCTTCAATAGTATGTTGTTTGATTGCTTTGAATTCTGAAAATGGTGATGATGTGTTGTTTTGTGATGAATTGGATGTTTATGGCAAAAAAGGTTTGAGCAAAACCTTTGAGACGATTGATTGATCATGTTTTAAATCTCAAATATGATATATATTCTCATCGATATGTCTTGATGTCTTGTTTAAACTTGTTGATAACTTTGTTAATGCCTTGTTGATATTATTGCTCTGTTTGTGTGTGGTGGTTGCCTATGAGTTGTAGTTCTATTCAATAGGGCGAGAGTTAGAATGTTTAATTTTCAATGGCTATGTTTATTTGTATATTTTTGGGGCAGTAATAACTCAAATATGCGAAACAAATGAGTTTCGAATTTGTTTAATATGAAGAAAAACGTAGAAAATTGTTGGTAGATGTAGAAGGGGATTGGTCGTCTTATTTCAGACATAACTTGAGTTTCTGTCATCAGTTGAGTTAGAAAGATAATTTAACGATATTTTAAACTGAAGAGTTTCATAATTTTATCACGAGTATATAATTTTTCGTGCTATTTTGAATTCATACATTATGTTTTAGAGTTTATGCAGAACTGAAATTTCGTAACTTCTTTTGAGGTGATACTAAGTGTGTTGGAAATAGGGTTTAATTATATCTTCAATTGGACTTTTTCATAATTTTATCATAAGTATATAATGTTTGGTGCCATTTTGAAGTCACGAGAAACATTCTATCCAATGGGAGTACCTATTCTTGTTGTTTGATTAAACTGAACCAATTGTTATATTAAGTTCTAAAATAAAAATTATATTCTTAAAATAGACTCTCTAAGCTTTCTATAATATATTCATTTGCTTGATTACGACTCTGTTTGATATTTTAAATAATTATTCTAATATGATGTGTGACTAGTAGGAAGTATAATTTTGGGGTTGTTTGATGAGTTTAGAATTGTTATTGGGTAGTCTTGAGATGTTTAGCGTTGTGAAAGTGTGATTGGTAGAATTGTTTGATGAGTTTTATTGAGTAGCGTTTGAGCAACTCTATTAATATTTAGATTTATGTTAAGTTTAAGAGAGAGATTTGTTACCTTAGATTTGTCAGAATTACTATTTGAGTAACTCTGATATGTTTCAGAGTTGTGTTGATATGCCTTGGTGTTAAGGGTTATTACTCTATTGATGTACTGACACAAGTAATAATAATAATGGATTATTTTATTGATGAATTTAGAGTTAATTTGACTATTTTGAGTCATTTTTAATTGTGCAAGAGTTATCAATTGAGTAATTTATAGTACTTTAGAGTCATATTTTATATGTTTTGAGTAACTCTGATATATTTAAAGAGTTGTTTTCGAGTAGTTTAGAGTTAAATTTGATGAGCTTTATTTTATTTAATAATAATAATAATAATTTAATATTATAAATGATAATATTTTAGATTTGAGTTGGAGATATTTATTATTCAGGGATGTCAATAAAGTTGTTAGAACAACAAATTGAGTTTATAAGAGTTATTTTTATAAGCAGGAGTTTGCAGTAGAGCATTTTTTAGCATCTTAGAGTTATTTTAAGTTGCAGAGATTGTTGTAGAGTTGTTTAGATTTCCTTGGAAACTATCTTGAGTATAATTATATATTGTTATCACATTTGATGAATTAAGTGTATCAAATAAATCAATAAAAATACTTTGTTGAGACGTTTTGAGCATGCATGGTTAATTTTCGAGCTACTGAGTAATGATACAATTTTACTCAATTATTGATAATTTTTTAGTAAGAATATAATTATTGAATTTAATTATATGATGATGTTTGAGTTGAGTAATTTAGTAGAATTACATTGAGGCTTGATAATTGGAGAATTTATGGTTCAAGAGTGGAACATGTTTTGAGTATGAGCATGAATTGTGTTGATGAAATATGATTGTGTGGTTGTGAGATAATAGTTCAGGATATGAACTATTATCGTTGGGTCAATGCATATTTTATTTATTATCGGGAGGGGACTTTAAACATTATGTTGTTGTTGCATTGACGTGTTGTGACATTCATTCATTATATCATTGTTGTTGATGAAATAGACAAGTTGGAATCCAGTAGGGTGGATTGGTGACTTGTCCCGAATTCGAGCATGGTGGATTCAGGGTTTGAGCAGAGTGAACCTGGTTCCTGGATGAACCAATTGGTGATGATATGGTACCATATGCATATGAGTCTATTTGAGGTTGCGAGTCTCATTGCATACTTTAAATGATGAATATGTGATTGTTTTGTGTATGATGATGGATTGAGTGTGAGAATGATGTTGTGTGATTGTTGTTGATATGTAGATGTTTGAGTTCTACCTTACAACTTATACCGTTAATTTATTGATGTGAGTTCTCACCCTATTTGATTTAATGTTGTCCATCATGGACATCTTGCAGATACTCAAGAGTAGAGTTGTTGTTATGAATGGAAGATAACTTTTGAAGTTATTTCCATTTAGTTTTGTTACTTTTTTAGTGGATATGATCTTATCATGTAACTTCAGGCATGAGACACTTGTTTTACTTATTAAATTCGAATTAATGTTTTGAGGAGTTATTATGACGTTATTTTAAAAGTTGAGAACAAACATGATTTTGTCGAGTATTTTAATTTGATTTTCCGCTGCTTTTTGAATAATGTTGAGATGTTTTGAAGTTGGTAACACTTTAATCAACGTATAATGCTAGTTATATAAGTTTCAAGGTTGGCGTATTAAAGAAAATAGTGGAGGTTTATTGCTGCTACCACCGTCTTTGAAAACAGGATTTGCGGAAGCCATATTGGATCTTTAGAAACATGTTACCTATAACCTGCTCTGATGCCAATTATAAGTTTAGAGTGCACCTAAGAGGGGGAAGGGTGAATTAAGTACTTTGATCGATTTTTGATTTTAATGAAGTGTTACTTTAACTTTCTGGTTTGATGATGTTTAAAAAGCTGTAAAATAAGGAAAATTAAAGAACACCAGGGATATATCCTGGTTCACCTTACAATCCGAGAGTTCTCCAGTCCCCTTACCATATGTAAGGGATTTCATTATTTGTTAGAACCTTTTACAAGTCTAATCATACTATATATACACAAGTTGCTAAGTTAATCAATAAGGAACACTCCCTTATGATTTTACAAAGTAGAAAAAGAAAATAATCATCTCTTTTTTCCAAAAATCCCGGACAGTAAGGTATACACATAAATCCAATTTTTTACAAGAAGTTTGATGTTGAATAATGTATATCAATTACTTGAATTTATCTTCCCTTTCAAGTACACAATTTACATGTATATTATACAAGTCCTCAAAACAGAAATGATGAAACCTTTTGATTGATGCACTGAAAATGAATGCATAAAGTTTCACTCAAAAGCTTATGACACAAGACACTTGTTTTTCAAAGATGAAATATTGAGTTTGAATTGTAATGAAAGAGGTGTGTTTTCAAAAGATGAAACCTTAAGTATTTATACATGAATCATACTTGTAGGAATGCGTATAACACAATGAATCAACAACTTGTTTGGTAGGTGAAATTTAGAATCCATTGGAATCAAAAGTTTTGTCAAAAAGTGTCACTGCTTCAATGGTAATTGGTTAACACATAATCGTATCTGGTCACAACTAAAGAATTTTATTAGAATTGAGTTTTTTTGAAGGTGTAACTGGTTACAAGTTTTGGTTAACCGATTACATGTAATCGATTAACAGAAACTGGTTAATCTGTTACACCTTATGCGTTTTTGAAAAACACTTAAAGTTTCGTAATGGTAACCGATTAACAAGAATGTGTAACAGCTTACACCTGATGAAAATTTGAAAATTACTTTAAGTAATATTTAGATGCTAAGCCATTTAATGTAAAAATTCATGTTATGAATCAAGATGAATTGACTATGAAATTTCTTAGCACTATGATAATACACATGAACAATTGTAACTTGTGCCTTTAATGATGTGATCAATCTTCAAAGTTCCAAGAATGTCTTGTCAATGTTGCTTGAGATACAAGTCTTGATACCATAGCTTGAGTCGTGGAGCTTTTTCTCATCCTTTAATAATGCACATGAATTAGAGATAGTAAACCTGTATTAATCAAAACACAATGTTGGAGAAGCTTGACTTCACACGGTTGTTCATTCTAACCGTAGTAAAAAACGTAGCACATAAAATTTCACCACGGTTATAAATTCCAACTATTATGATATGTTCACTTGAGTTTATTATAACTTATGTGGAATGTTTATTTCACCAACTTATCACTAAACATATAACTTTATCTGATTTAGAAATCAATAATATGACAAATTAAGTTATATCAGAAGAACAAATTACACTAATCAATGTTGTTAGAGCTTTATACAATCCATTATCTGCATTTTGCTTTTAATGGTTAGAATTTTTTTCAATGCTTCTAATTTTTCAACTAACATTTATTTTTCTAATAGTTCATTCTGCAAAGTTTTAATTACTTTGCAGACAAAAATAGTAGTGAAGAAAGTGATAGTAGAAGAACCAGACGTATTGAATCAAGTTCTAACTGTTAAAGATTAATATAGGAATAATGGGCTACAAAAAACTCGTAAATCATTGATTAATGTAAGTTGTTTTATTATATAACTTAATATCTCATATTATTATTTTCTAATTCAATTTGAAAGATTATATAGTTAATGAAGGGTTAGTAAAACACTCAAATCACATAAGATATAATAAACTCATCTTCTAGTACATGTTGGCTAAACGAAATGAAAGTTGTAATGTACAAGGAATAACGTTAACAATAACACAGACAACAACAACAACATTATCAACAAAAACATCAACATAGTTCAACAAAACATCTAAAATAACACAAACAACAACATTTATCAACACAAAAAAACAACAACTTACCTTAACATAAACAACAACTTACCTTACCAAAACAAAAACATAGCTCCACAAAACATTAACATACCTAATAAAAAACATCTACAATAACACAAACAATATTTATCAACAAAAAAAAACTTACCTTAACATAAACAACAACTTGCCTTAACAAAACAACAACATACCTCCACAAAAACATCAACGTACCTAATATAAAACATCTAGAATAACACAAACAATAACATTTATCAACAAAACAACAACTCACCTTAACATAAGCAACGACTTACCTTAAAAAACAACAACATACCTAAATAAAAATATCAAAAAATCTAACAAAAAATATCTACAATACTAGAAACAACAATATTTATCAACAAAAACAACAACTTATGTTAACATAAACAATAAATTACCATAACAAAAAAACAACATACCTCAACAATAACTTAAACTCTGTACTTATCTCAACAAAAACAATAATATAAAAACTATAATATCATCTTAACAACAAGAAAATAATAAGCACTATTTTCACGTATATTTTCAACAAGAAAAATAAGACTAATATTTTGAACAACAACAACATTAACTCATAAATGTTTCACGAACATACCTTTCATTGAAAATATTCGTGGAGAATGAAGACAAAATAATGAAATACTTGTTTCATCTTGCAAAGATTCTTGAAACCTTTCTTTGATTCATACTAGTTGAAGAAGTTATGTTGGATTTTTAAGAGATTGGGATAAGACGGGAGAATTTAGGGTTTCCTTTGAGCATAGTATCTTCTAGACTGACATAAGTTAGCTTTTATAGGTAATATATTTCACCACGGTGGTAAAAAGAACTATGGTGAAATGTCATAATATTTAACTATGATTGTTAATATGGACTGTGATGAAAAGTGTTTAATATTTATTTAAAAATAGAAATTAAAGTAACACACCATTTTTTAATGAAAAAACATAAAACTGCAAGTGTGAGGATTCAAAGTGTGTCACTACTTCACATATCACAACAATTATTTAAATGGACCGTGGTTATATTTTATTTACAATAAAAATAATGAAAGACGCCTAATGAATATATATTACTTCTTTTAGTTAAGTGGTTGTAGTAAGAAATTGTTACGAAATATGCTTTTTGTAGTAGTAATTCTAATGATGACAACGCTAATGATTGTTGAAGTTGGTGGAAATATCCTTCTAATTCCTTGATGATGTTGATTAACTTGAATATTTATCAAGCCTCATAAAGTAGAAGATTCAAGGTTTAAGTAAAGTGCTTGTATGATTGACATATATGGCGAAGAAACTTAAAAGCTTCAGAGTTGTGAAACAGAGGAAGTGTTAAAGCTCGCATGGTCGTGTCTGTCTGAGTAACTAGGGTCTTGTGAAAGTAGGAGGGTAACTCATAAGATACTAAGAAAACTCACACACACCTAAAACACTTTTAATGCCTCAATTTACTTAACAAAATCACCTAAAAATATTTTCAAGGTCTATCTAGATGATGCCTAATTGAGTATATAATCAATTATGATAGCCTCTTAATGATTTATAACAACTCTGTATCTAAACCTTCAATATTGAAAAAAACTAAACGATTATTTGAGGTACCTAATCAATTAGGCTTAGGACCTAACCAGGTTTAGAATTAGGACCTAATCGATTAGGTGAGTTAATTCGCTCATGGATCGTTTCCTTTTTTAGTCAAATCTTTTCCTACATAAAGGTGGCAGATCCTCACTTCATAACATGCCCGAATTTGGAATTTATTTAATTCTTCATAATTTGTCTCTCTTTTCTCTGTCTAAATATTTTTTTTTCACCAAAGTTGCCTTGGTGGCTTGTGAGTGAAAAACTACTTATGAGGAAAGATTTGTATTGGTGTCGTTTCATTGTTGTTATTTTCAAGAGTGAAATACTCTTGAAGAATTGAGTTTGGTTCTCAAGATAAACCATTTAAAAATCTCTGTTTGGTTATAGAACTCATCCTGGAAAAAGTATGTTTGGTTATTAAGATTTGTCAGTAAAATCTCAACTCGGTTCATGAGTTCAGACCGTGGAAAATATCACATTTTGTTGGGGATAAACCAATGTAAAATCTCTTGATGCACTTGTATCAAAGGTTTTTGGAAATAACATGTAAAATCTCAATGTTAGAGTCAAAATTCAATAAGGTCTCTTATGGACAAGAGTAGGTCAACGTTCGGCCAAATGTTGATAATTCGCTGGTGTTATCTCTCTAACCGCTATTTTTAAATTTCTTCTATTTATTGTACTGCTCTTATTTACCATTGCTTTATATTATGATTTTAAAATTACTAACACAATTTGCTTCCTAATTATTAAAACTTCTAAATTAATCACAAATTTTTGAATCCCATAATCCCCCCCCCCCCTATTGTGCTTGAATTCACTTGTCCAACAAGTGGCGTTAGAGCCTAAATCTTGTTAAAGACTAATCATTCTAGGGGGAAATGACTTCAAATTTATCACCAAACAAACCCACATCCTTTAATGGAAAAGTGTATAGTTTATGGAAATAGAAAATGAAGTTTTTCATATAAGTGATGGATTATGGTATTTGGAGTGATGTGAAGGAAAGTTCATTTGTTCCAACACATGATGTCGATGGTGTTGTAATAAACAAACCTGAAAAGAATTGGACCAAAAATATAAAGAAAATTATAGCGCAGTTTAAAAGGAAAAACTATCATCACTATTGTTCTTGGTCTTGATGAAATTTTGCGAGTTTTTCACTTCGAAACTGTAAAAGAAATGTGGGACATCCTCAAAATTACCCATGAAGGAACTACTGAGGTAAACAGGGCAAGGTAGGGCATATTGGCTCATGAATATTGACTTTTCAGAATGAAACTTAAATAGAGCATAAATCAGATGCAAACATAATTTACCTATATCGTGAGTCATATGAGAACTCTGGGAAAAACATTCTCAAATGAGGAATTGGGTATAAAATTTATTATATGCCTAAATCGTACTTGGTAACATAAATTCACTTTGATTTATGAATATAAGGATTTAGAACCTATTGACAGACATACACACACACACACACTCTCTCTCTCTCTCTCATAAATTTTAGGAACACAAAATGAAACTAAAAAGGCTTCCCATAGATGATGAAGGAAAAAATAAAAGCAAAATTCTAGCCTCAAAGTCGAAGGTTCCGACTTTGATGAAGATATGACCCTTATAGTTAAAAACTTCAAAAGATTCTTAAGGAATGAGAAACAACAAAAAGAGGAACAAGAAAAAGATGAGGAAATCACTTCATTCACTCCTACATGCTATCTATATGGAAATAAAGGGAACATCAGGCCAAAATATTCCTTGGCAAAAAAGGAAAATCAAAATCAGAAGAAATCTAAGGAAGTGCGGAAAAAGGGGCAAGAAGGCTTACATCGCATGGGAGAACAATGATTTGGAATCAACAGATGACGAAGAAGAAACCAATATTTGTATCATGGCTAATCATCAAGATAATAAGGTAACTTCTTACTTCTCTTATCATGATCTTTTTCGCATTTGTAAAAAGCTAACAAAAGAAATAAGTAAACTATAACAAATTGTCTCTATATCCAATGATATTATATCTTCTCTTGAATATAAAATTAAAAACATTGAGAAAGAAATAGAAATCCTTAGAGAAATACAAAATGATACACTTCAAAACTCTTCCATTTTTAACGAAGAAGATGAACCTAACAAGTGCAATGAATGTGATATCTTGAAAAATGAAATTTGCGATCTTCATAAGACACTTTTCAAGGTTACCAAAGGAAGAGAGAACTTGGATCTTTTTTTTAGTAAATCAAAGAGCTTATTACAATAAAGATGACCTTGGCTATGAAGTAAATAATAATAGTAAAAACTTCAGGACATTTGTAGCAGTAAGACCACCCCTCACTGAAAGACCTTAAAATGAAATTACTTTAATAAAGAATGTCATATTTCCATGCTCTGCTTTATTAAGAAAATCCATGAGAGTAAAGAAGGACATCATCCTTAATACTTTTATGAAAAATATTGTGAATGCAAAACAAAAAATTCATCGGCTTCTTATGTCTCAATTATAAATCCAAATTAAAAGAATATTTATGAAAGTAACAATAAAGGACCCAAGATGATATGTGTACCCAAAGTTAAGATATAAGCTTTTCTTGCAGGAGTGTTTTACATTCTCGAACTCTAAATGGTACCTTGGTAGAAGTTGTTCAAAGCACATGATCAATGATAAAACCTTATTTTCCTCCTTTCCCAAGAAGAGAGGTTTTTTACTCTTATAGTGATAGTAATAAGGGAAATTTTTTAGGGTTGGGCACTATGGGTAAGTCCCCAAATCCAACAATTGGGGAAGTTCTCTAGGTGAAAGGGCTAAATCATATTTTACTTAGCATAAGTCATTTATGTGACAAAGGTAACAGTGTAACCTTTGATTCTTATGGTTGCAAGGTCTTAAAATATAAATCAAATGAGACTCGATTTACAGTACCAAGAAGTGGAAATATCTACATGTTGAATTTAAATAAAATTCTTTCAATTGATGTATGTCTCCCGAGTAACGAGGATGAATCTTAGTTGTGGCCTAGAACAATATCTCACATCCACATGGCCCACTTAAACAAGTTGGTCTACAAGGATCTTGTAGACAACCTTCCAGACTTACACTTGAAAAAGAACAGATTATTAGAAGCGTTCTAAAAAAGTAAGCAAGTAAAAGTTTCTTTTCAAGGTAAAAATATAATTTCACAAATCATCCCTTGCAGTTGCTTCACATGGATCTTTTTCCCCATCCAGAACTGTAAGTCTTGGTGGAAGGTATACATCCTAGTAATTGTGGATGACTACTCTCACTACACATGTACATTATTCTTATCACATAAAAGTGATGTGTTTTGCTTCCTTTAAAAAACTATCCAAGGCTATCTAAAACGAAAAAGAAGTAAGCATTGCATCCATTAGAAGTGACGACAATGGAGAATTCCAAAATGATGAATTCAAAAGTTTTTGTAATGAGAATGGTATTTGGCATACCTTTTCCACTCTACGAACTCCAAAATAAAATGGGGTAGTATAGAGGAAAAATAGATCTCTTAAAGAGCTTGCAAGGATAATGCTCAATGAGACAAATCTTCTTAAATACTTCTAGGCTGATGCAGTAAACACTGCTTGCTATGTCATAAATTATATATTGATAAGACCAATTATAAAGCAAACACCCTATGCATTATATAAAATAATAAAACTAAATATCTATCATCTAAATGTGTTTGGATGTAAATGCTTTATTCTTAACAACATGAAAAATAACCTCGACAAATTTGACGCAAAAGTTGATTAAGGCATATTCATAGGATATTCAACTTTGGGAAAATCATTTAGAGTATTTAACAAAAGAAACCTGACAATAAAAGAATCAGTTCGTGTTACTTTTGATGAATCTAATCCTAAACCATTAGAATTATAAGTTATTGACTATGTAGGTATTCTGGAAAAAAAATCTAGAAGAAAATGATCAAGAAGCAGAACAAGGTCAAAGTCAAAATAAAGTCATGGATGAAGAACATGTTCAGGATTAACACATAGATACCCATTCTGATCATCAAGATCTTAAAAAATAATGGAGGAAGTAAAAAGACCATCATATTCCAAATGTCATTAGAGACATCTCTAATGAAGTCACTACTCGGAGATCCCTTAATGAGTTATGTAACTTTGTGACTTTTGTTTCAAAAATTTAGCCAAAGGGAATTGACGAAGTTATCATTGATGAACATTGGTTTCTTGCCATGCAAGAATAGTTAAATAAATTTGAACGAAACAACTTTTTGGAGCTCATTCCCAAAGCTTTAGCTAATTTAGTGATGGGATACATCCAAGAGGAAGTATATTTTGATCAACCTGGTTTTATCAACTCAATGTTTCTCAATCATATTTTCAAGCTCAAGAATGCGTTATATGGTCTTAAACAAACCCCGAGAGCTACCGTCTAAGCAAATTATTTCTTGGAAACAACTTCCAAAGAGGGCAAGTTGATAAAACTATTTTTACCAATAAAGCCAAACATGAAATTTTACTAGTTTAGATTTATGTTGATGATATCATATTCGGTGCTACTAACGAGTCCTTGTGCAATGAATTTTTAGAAATGATGCAGAATGAATTCGAGATGTCAATAATAGTGGAGCTTCAATACTCCTTAGTTCTTCAAATTTATAAAACTAAAGAAGGAACCTTCACCAGTCAAGCCAAATATTGCAAAGAATTACTAAAGAGATTTGACATGGAGAGGTCCAAAACAATAACAACTCCAATGTCAATATTATGCAACCTCGACAAGGACGAAAATGGAAAACAAGATGAAGGAAGAAAATAATGAGATATGATAGGCTATATTATCTATCTCACTGCATCCCATTTTTGATATGATGTTTATTGTATGTCTCTATGCTCACTTTCAATCATCCCTAAAAGAATCACATCTTGATGCGGTCAAACTCATCATGAGATATCTCACTTGCACACAACAAATAGGTCAATGGTTCCCACAAGGGAGTGAATTGTGATTTAGTTGGGTACACCAATTTTGATTTTTTTAGGTGCATATTAGATGGAAAAAGTACCAGCAGTACATGTCACTTACTTGGGAATTCACTTGTCTCCCGACATAGCAAGAAACAAGTAAGTATCACATTATCCATAATAAAGTCACAATATGTTGTTGAATGGACTAGTATACTTACTTGGGAATGCTTTTTTATTCTTATTTTAAAATTACTAACGCAATTTTCTTCCTAAGTCTTAAAACTTATAAGATCTTAAATTTTTTAATATCAGAATTCACCCCCCGACCACCCTATTGTGCTTGAAGTTATTTGTCAAACAATATCATCTTCTATAGGTGAAAAATCCTTTAGACTTTAGGATCAAGGTCGAGAATTTGATTTGTCTCTCTTCATATGTTTTAAACATCCACTATCAAGGTACCACATGTTGGTTGTGGCTTTCAAGCATTCTTGTAAAATAAATTTAAATTATGTTAAATACCCAATGTGATTTGCATCCTTGAGAGTTAGTACGTTTCTCTACTTTTATATATATATATATATATATATATATATATATATATATATATATATATATATATATATATTATATATATATATATATATATTATATATATATATATATATATATATATATATATATATCACTTGGCACATCAAATTTTATAATATAGCATACATTAGGATTATATCATTTACAATTATAATAAAAGCATGTAGATTTATTGTAAGATGCATTCTTCTCAGGAGTATAGAAATAAATCTTAATATAAGTCTTTTTTTATTGAAAATTATTTTGTATCTTTCTTGTTTGAACATTGTTATTAGAATTGTTATATTTAACAAAGATAGTTTTTTTTATTTGACTTTGGTTTTTCAAACTTACAATATCCTAAATCACTTATATCATTAGCATATCTTTGATAACTTAAAATATTATCTAAATCATGTTTTCATTTTTCATATTTGCATATAATTTGATTTAGTTCAACAATATAAGTTTCAAGAGATGCACATTTATTAGA